>NC_054874.1:50379026-50684026 GCF_018320785.1 Cheilinus undulatus
GCCCACTAAGAGGGCAACAAAGATTGCACTTTATTAACCTTTGCTCACTTAAAATAGATTTTATCAAATATTTTCCATACTGAGGACATTCTAGAGGGCACTTCATCACATCTATCCTCCAGAGCAGCATCTAAGAAGGCACTGTCCAAGCATTTTTGAAACATTAGAGAACAAAAGGGATCCAGTCACCAAAGAGGGCACTTTGTCATTTTGTTCCCACTAAGAACAATCAAAAGAGGACACTTAGCCAAATTTGGCCAATTAAAATGATTTTATAACATTTTATCCACACTGGTGGAATCCTAGAGAGCACTTTATCATTTTTATCTTCAACAGGGACATCTCTTAGGGAGCTTCTGCAGCATTTTTTCAATATTAGGGTACCAAAGGGACAATTGCTCATTAAGAAGTCACAAAGAGGGCACTTTGTCAAACTTTGCAGACTATAAAGGCATGTTATAAAATTTTGTTCATATTTAGGGCATTTGAGAGGGCACGTTATCATGTTTATCTTCCATAGGAGGATTTAAAAGGGCCCTTTGTTAAATTTCTGATTAATGAGTCTTTAAAGAGCGGGCTCGTCAAATTGTGACCACCAAAAAGGCATTTTATCAAATGTTGTCCTTCTTGGGGCAATCACAGAGGGCACGTTATCATGTTTGTCTTCCATAGGGGGATCACAGAGGGCACGTTATCATGTTTGTCTTCCATAGGGCAATCACAGAGGGCACGTTATCATGTTTGTCTTCCATAGGGCAATCACAGAGGGCACGTTATCATGTTTGTCTTCCATAGGGACAGCCATATGGGCACTATTTCTCAGCCAATGTGGTACCATGAGGGTGCCCCCCCTCCTCTGCCCACCTTCTGAGTCCACCAGCTTTGTGTTAACCTGCGTGAGGGAGGATCTGATTGGTCCTGATGAAGACAAATCAACTCAGACTGGACCAATCGCTGCCAGAACGAACTGCAAATAGGAAATTGACTTCCTGTCAGAACTGTGAGATATCTGAGGAAACAACTCTGCGTGCACACGAACACAAACACAGACAATCAAAGAGTCTGCACAACCAAAATAGACCAACACAGTCCCAACATGCTCCGATAGATATATCTCTGTACGCTCATAAAAAACATGCTCACACTCACACGCCGCTGTATTTCCTTGTGATGTTCTCAGGTGAGTCATGACTGCCTTTCCTTGAGGAATGTCACTGCATACACACTCATACAACACACACACACACACATAAAACACACACCAGGCTGTCACTTTTAAATTAGACTCGATGTTCCTGAACACGGAGCAGCACTTCACCCATTTTCTTTTATTTCCACGGTGGGTAAAAACAAAACAGAGAGGACCTGAAGGTTAGCATTTTAACTGTTAGCATTTAGCCTATTAGCTATTTCCACATGTGGTTGCATAAAGCCAAAGGAGAGCTCAGCAGGTGCAGCTTCCATGAAGCAGGGAGGGTTTAAAGGACTCAATAAGAGTTTGCAGAAGATTTTAAGGTTAGCATGATGTCGTCAAGGTTGAACTCAGTTTGAGATGTGATCAAAGTTCATGCAACAGACAACTTCAACAAATATGGAGGAGGTTAGCGTGTCAGAGGAAGAAACAAACAGACAAATCAAGCACAAGCAGCAGACTGGGATCTGTGTCAGATTTACAGCCTGAGACGCTCTGATTGCAGCATTCAGTCACACTAGTTTATAGCCTTCTATCTCAAGTTCATGTGAGAGTTCAGCTCATGCATTCTTAGTGTCTGCAGTAGCAGTGGGTTTGTAGTCCGCCCACTGCCTGATTGTCCTGATTCTTCATGAGGCAGCAACCCTCAGTGCTGATACAGACGTACAAAACTGCAGATCCTGAGCTGTCTTCCAGACCAGTGGGTCTCAACCTTTTCAGCCCGGGACCCCCAGAATAAAGGTGCCAGAGACCGGGGACCCCCACTGTACCTGAAGGTGGGTGAACACAGCCATGCGTATTCTAGAATAGTCATGTGGAGACAAGGCCGTCCATAGGGGGGGGTAAAGGGGAGAGCTTCTGGGGCCCAGCCAAACTGGGGGGCCACTGTAAAGTTAAGCTGTGGCATATACTTATCAATCAAACAAATATCTTTTTAAGTCATTTGTGTAGTAGGTAGCCGTTTTAAAAATGTAAATCCTTTTGTTAAAAACAGAATTAAAATATGTTAAAAATAGCTAAAATGGTTTAATAATGGCAAAAAGGGGTAAGAGTGGTGAAACTGTATATAATAAAAGAGCAGAAATGGGTTACAAGTGCCAAAATGGGTTAAAGTGGCAAAAACAGATATATTAAGTGGTAAAAGAGCGGTTGTTAGTGGCAATAATGTGTCAACAATATGCATAGAGTGGCAAAATTTGGTTTAGAAGTGGCAAAACAGGCTGCAAAACAAAGGGTGAAAACGGCATAAAAGTTGAGAAAAATGTTTTTAAATGGCAAAAATGTGTTACAATTTGGCAAAATTGTTGTTAAGGGGCAACAGTGTAATTTAAAAAATATTCTTAGTTGTTTAAGGTATCTGGGACCCCATCTTAGTGTCTCATGACCCCAAATGGGGTCCCGACCCCAACATTGAGAACCCCTGTTCTAGACAAGTAGGTCTCAACTGGTGTAGCCTCAGGATCTACCAAAACCCCTTTAAACACCAAATGGAACCCAGATCTCTAAACATTTCCATCCAATCATATCGACTGAATTTATAATGTCCCAGTTAGGACTGAATATGGAACTGAGAAAGAGAAACAAACTAAAAATATTTGGTTTTGCATGATAACATGAAAATGTTTGGCTGTCTTCAAAGATCTAGAGTAGGGGTGTCAAACTCAATCACAGCAGGGGCCGGATTCTGGTCTCAGGTCTAACCTGAGGGTCTAACAGGGTCACCTTTTAAACCAGAAACCATCAACCTTGATTCACTGGTAATAAAACATCAAAAAAAAAAATAAAATAAAATAAAAATAAAAAACTTAGCACTGATGATTTTGACATTTAAAAAGTGAAAAAGATACGTTTAAATCTCTCACAATCTGAGAAAAGTAAATTTATTAGTTCAGAAAGGTCAAAACATGAAATTGAAATTGAAAATTAATGTTTTTTTTAGAGGCAAATATATTAGAAAGTCAAAATCATGAGTTTAAAAGGTCAAAATATGAAATTAAATGTGTAATCATAAAATTAAAAGTCAAAATTAAATTCAAAATTTTAAATTGTGAGTCTGACAGGTCAAACTATGAGATTATGAAAAGTTTGGAGTTGAAAAGATGAGATAAAATACAAAATAATTGGTTCAAACGGAAAAAAATCACTTAAAATTAGAATTATGAATCTTAGAGCTCTAAATATTATATAAGAAGTCATAGTTATGAGTGTAAATGCTCAAAGTATGAATTTAAAAGTCAAAATTCTAAGTTTGAATCAGATGCTGAATTGAAAATGTGAAATTAAAACACAAATTAATTTCTTTTCCCACATTCCTGACTTATCTAAATATTTTTACTCCTTACTTTTTCAGATTTTGTGACTTAACAAGGAAATCTTAAATCATCAGGATAAATTCACATTTTTATGCATGAGGAAATCTGCAGATCCAGACTGATGGGACAGTTAGAACAGAAATATGAGACCATCTTGGGGTCCGGATTTAACTGTTCCATGGGCCGGATTTGGCCCCCGGGCCTTGAGTTTGACACCTGTGATCTAGAGGGGTTATCTGAGACACAGACACAGACCTGTTACCCCAGGAAAAGTGATAAATGAGCTGACATATCAAGCAAGCATGGAACTATAGCTGTTATCATGGTTAATATGACAGTAATACAAAGTATGAATGCATGTCTACAGAGGGCTTTACATTGGCGACGCGGTTTCATGGATGTTTTAAGCAGCTTCAAGATAAAAATGAGACAAAACAAGAGAAGAAAACCAAATAGTATTTGTTACTGTAATACACAAATGAAGCTTTCTTTGACATGCTGTAAGAGCTGACATTAACACACTCTGCAATGCTGCTGTGATTAAGATCAGCCTCACCACCTCCTCAGGAAACCTGCATTAATTATGGTTTACATGCACATATCACTCAATCACAGAGGTTACTTACTAGCTAGAGACTCAGCAGAGCTTTAAGGATGAACTAAGAGCTCAACAGGGTCAGAACAACAACGAAAACTAATGTCAGACCTGGTGGAGGGCATCAGACTCTCAATGAAACCACATCTTCTCTCATTTCAGATTTGTAAATACTTTTAAAAGCCTTAATTTTCAGTGCATTTATTTATGAACTTTTGGCCTTGTACACACCCTGCAGGTGAGATCTTGTGTCTGCTGAATCTCCTCTGTGCAATAATTTTTATGAACAGCAGGTGCTTGGTCCAGCACTCTGGTAGAATCATCTAAGATGTCTATTTGAATGGAGTATAATTAAAAAAAAATGCTTCATTACCATCTTTATGTCTGTGGTCTTCCAGGATCTTAACATCAGATACGGTCTGAGGATCACCCACTGTGTACCAAGTCTACTTACTGGTTTGGAACATTCTAGTTTCAACTATCTCTGGAAAAAATGTATACAAGGATCCTTAAAACACTGTAGACTAGTAAAACACTGACTGACAGCTTTACTTAACATTAGGAAAAGAAGAAACGTAGAGAGAGAGAGAGAGAGGAGAGAGAGACAGAGAGAGGAGAGAGAGACAGAGAGAGAGACAGAGAGAGAGAGACAGAGACAGAGAGACAGAGAGAGAGAGAGAGAGAGAGAGAGAGAGAGGAGCTACATCTGGACGAACAGCTGCTGGTGTGAGAGAGAGAGACTCTGATGTCAGCAAGGCTCGACCGCATTCTGTAAAGCTAATGAGCTTAACGAGCTCCGTCTACGAACAACCAATTAACAGAAGCCAGAGAGAAAGACGTGACGAAGGACAGAGGGAGGGAGGGAAGGAGATAAGGTAGGAGGAGTAACAGAGGGAGGAGGAAAGGACAGAGGAAAGAAGGTTGTTGAGTTGTGACTTTGTCGTCCTCTGGGGGAGGAAACGTTGTTCTGCTGCGGGGGAGGTGACCACGACATCAGGGACTCACCGTGTGTCATTGAGTGAGTGTGTGAGCCGCCCCCGGCTCTGTCCTTGTATCCCTCTGCGACCTCTGACCTTTGACTTCAGGTCCTCAGTGATGCTGCAGCATGACGGATGTTCCTGCTGCTAACCAACACTGACACTGCAGAGAGCGTGTGAGTGAGCGGGAAGGTGAGAGAGGGAACTTAGAGCTGCTGTTGGTGATGCAGCTGCACTAAAGAGAGATAAAATAACCAGCGATAAAAATTATACCTCTGCAAAAATGGCTCATTTTAGATTTACTTCTTATTTTCCAACATTGCAATTATCTTCTAACAAGCAAATGAGCCCTGTGCACTGGAATACTGAAAATAAATAGATGACTGAGTCAGTTGAAATTTAAAGTTAATGGTTCAGAATTCTAAGCTAAAGTCAGATTATGTTTTATGAGCATAATTTCCGGATGGTCAGAGCTGGCAGATATTTGAGATCAGTCCTCCTCTCTAAATCCATCCTTTAATGGGTTATGTAATGTGTAAGACGAAGTCTGGCCTGTGTTTCCAGCTTCTACACCGCGTTCCAAATGATTAAGCAAATGACATTTTTCTCTTATTTTCCTAAATATTTATGCAAATGACGAAGTATTTTTCAAGTCATCAGCCGTTGGAGCATAATTCAAATGTTTTTGAGCAAACTTCATAATAAAAAACATTATTTAAAAAAAAAATAAAAACCTCTAAATGCACTGTTCCACATTATTAAGCACGACAGAGTTTTAAAAGATTTTATTGGTTGTAAAGAACTGAAAATGGTCATTTGTTGAATCTGCAGCATTAGGAGGTCATATTTACTGAAACTAAGCTACCTCAATCAAAAACATCTTAACAGGACAAGTTCATGTTAACATAGGAGCCCTTCTCTGATATCACCTTCACTATTCTTGCATCCATTGAACTTGTGAGTTTTTGGAGAGTTTCTGCTTGAATTTCTTTGCAGGATGTCAGAATATCCTCCCATAGCTGCTGTTTTGATGTGAACTGCCTCCCACCCTCATAGATCTTTAGCTTGAGGATGCTCCAAAGGTTCTCAGTAGGGTTAAAGGTCAGGGGAGGATGGGGGCCACACCATGAGTTTCTCTCCTTTTATGCCCATAGCAGCCAATGACACAGAGGGATTCTTTGCAGCATGAGATGGTTCATTGTCATGCATGAAGATCATTTTGCTACAGAAGGCACGGTTCTTCTTTTTGTACCATGGGAGAAAGTGGTCAGTCAGAAACTCTAGATACTTTGCCAAGGTCATTTTCACACCTTCAGGGACCCTAAAGGGTCCTACCAGCCCTCTCCTCATGAATCTGGCCCAAACATGACTCCGCCCCCTCCTTGCTGACGTCACAGCCTTGTTGGGACATGGTGGCCATCCACCAACCATCCACTACTCCTCCATCTGGACCATCCAGGGTTGCACGGCACTCATCAGTCAATAAGACTGTTTGAAAATATACTGCATTTTAGTATTGGTGGCACATTATACTTCTACTTTTGTTAAATATTTCTAATGTCTCTCTCTTATTAAGCTAGTGAAGTGACCAGAGTTAGTTTAGCGTATTTATCTTATCTTATCTTCTCCATCTTGTTCTCTCCTCAAAAATTGTTGTTGTGAATTTCTACCAGGTGCATGATGGGCAATAATCTCAAAAGGAATCATATTCAAGTCTTGTAGTTAGTGACAGTCTTTGCAAAATCTCAGTCTGAAACTAAAAACTCAGAGACTTGCTGAGAAATTGTCAGTAGAAGTGAGATGTCAGTCTGTTTAGAGTCTTTAAGAGTTTTAGGAAAGTCTTTTGGTGTAAGGACGGCCTTATGTATCATCATAACCCCAAAACTGAAGACCACCTTACACCTAACCACTGAGATCAGAACGCTCTGCAACTTTAGCAACACTCCAGTGATTTTACTCCAACTTTGTGACTTTGAATTTGGAGGAAAATTGGTCAGAGTAAGGTCAGCGTTAGTTGAGCGGGCGTCCATGCACTGAGGTTACAGTCCTACACGTACTGGTCCAAGGTCAGATCCTGAAGTCAATGAAGGCCAGCTGTTTTATTCTTCTTAAAGAGTGTGAAAATAAATGTTTTCTACTGTTCCACTACTTTCCACCATGATGTTAACAGCTGTTCTATAAAATCAGAGTTTGAGTTTCTTTTCAAAGTAACACGCTACTTAAACAATGCAGTACCTCAGTTACCTGTTTAATAGCAGAGACTGTAACTAGTTACTTTTTCAGTGACTTGCCCATCACTGGTAGAATACAGCTTACAAGAAGGAAGTCTCTACAGGATGCTAGCTCTTTATTCAACATTGCCAGGAATCACAGTAATCTTGTAGAGGGAATGCGTTCCAGTAATATATTTTTCTCATTTCTATCACTATTATTTTATTTTAATCAAGTTTCCAGGCTCAGTACTACTGGTCTACAGTTTAAGACTAAAGGACTGGCTCAAAAACTAGTTGAGATGTTGGTTCAGCTTGGTAAACAGAGCAGGCGCCTTTACACAGTTTGCTACCTACTCTCTCTCTCTCCTTGTATTTCCTGTTTTCCTCCATCAATCTTACCAAAATAAAAGCTCCATCAATAACCTTTGAAATAAAAGCTTGATATTTCCTCAGTTCAGAAAGTGTCCGTCACTCATAGACCTTCTGTGGTCATTCATTCTGAGCCTTACCCATCTTCAACACGGCGCCCTCTGTGGACGGTACTTGTTCAGGTGGAATCTACCTGTTTATGCTGCAGAGACCAAAACCCAGTGCATGCTGGGAGAGGAGTGAACAAGCCTGCAGCCCTGAGCTGTAAGCATGGCTGACAAAAGGACAGCTGGGTGTGACGTGTTCTGGTTCTGCTATCCCTGATCTGATCTGACGATCAATGACAAACATACAGCTTTGGTTTACCGTTATGTGTCCGTGTGTTGGTAGGGAGTCATTTTCAGGGTCAGCAGCCAAATCTCTAACAGATGGTCTGATCCAGGATGAGTCCAGCGCCTCCTGCTGGCAGACGAGCTGCGAGGGGCAAACAAAAACCCTCCCACATCTCCTCCCCCCGTTTTGTCTCTGATTCGGCCCCTCTCGACTCCTCACCTTCATAATCATCTGTTTCCTTCCTCCTCTTCCTCTCTATGTTGTCATCATCATTATCCACTTGTCCTCTCCTCCTCATCTCTTGATTACTTCCTTCCCTTCCTCCATCCCTCTAAATCTCTCCTCCTCCTGTTCTACACCTCCATCTTCTTCCACCTCTTCTTTTTGAGGTTGACTGCACGCTCCCTTGTACTTTCTTAAATCCCCTTCCTTTCTTCTTCTTTTGTTGTTGTCATTATTATTTACCTCCTGCTCTTCCTCGTCCTCCTCCCGGTCTTTTCTTACTCCCTCTCCCTCTCTTTTCCTCGCCCTTCTCTCCTCGGAGACCTCCTGTCCTGCCTCCTGAACCCTTCTGCAGGTTCGGGGGATTTTCTGGATTCGAGGCCATGAAAGCGTCGGCCTTGGGCTGGAGAGCTCACTGAGCGCGCTCAGAATCACCAAACAGCGCTCTGTTGTTGTGGACGTGTTGAATTGTTAACATGCAGCGTCCGCAGTCTGAGTGCCGGAGTCTTCATGTCGGTGTGGAGTCAAGAACAGGACGTGAACTCTGCTGGGACAGCTCCTCTGTTTATGGCTCCTAAACACACAACAGCACTGACGGACACATAACATGGCCTAAATGTCAGCGGAGAGGAGGAGGAGGAGGAGGTTAGAGCAGCACATCACGGCCCTCAGGGGCCGTCCGCATACTTTTGTCCATCAGTGGGCTCTGCTGCACAGTTAAACAGATTTCAGAGCTCCTGCTGCTGCTGAGTGTCTCTGCTCCCATTGATTTGCTTCTTTTTATATCCTAAAATCTCTAAACCTCTGTGGCACTGAACTCCTGGTTCCTAGAAGATTGTGAGCATCCAGAGGAGTCACAAAAAGAGATGCAGAGACCCAGAAATCAGCCAGATCCAGCCTTTAAAGGCAATGCCACTATGTTTGAACCAGGGGTCTGTATTTAACATAGTCTGGGGTTTATGAAAGCAGCATTATGCAAATATTCCAACTGAAATTCCAGTGCATGACTTTAAACAGGGAGACTGGCATCTATGGCTGCAGAGAGGCATCTCAAGGTCCTTTTAGCAACTAAAAATATATTTAAGAGTCATTTACCCCGAGTGTGATAAACTTCAACCATGAAAAATGCTCAGTATGATCCAATCCAAGATAAACTGTATTTACTGCTTTAACTGTGTCAGTTTAGACATTCTGTTTGTCTCTTTTACTGACCGCATGGATTCTTTCTATGCTGCTAAATGTACCTGGAGACCCAGCGCCACTTTAATAAAGATTCAGTCTGTCCTATTCTTTGCTACCTCCACAGAGGGCCCTGTCTGCCTGCTTTCAGCACTATGTAACCCTGGAAGCGGATTCATCATGAGAAGTGAGTCTGGCTTTACTACACATGGTTCACACACCAGCCTCAAGCTAAAAAGAAGCCAGTTTGCACATCTCAGCAGTTTGATAAAAAGCTAAAAGACAAAAGAGGAAGGTGACAGATGAAGCTAAGAATAGGAAATATTTCTAAAAACCTCTAAAAACCAGAGCAGAAACGGGGCCAAGTTGTGTTGAAATCAGTGCCATACTAGAGCTACATCCAAGCTAATCACTGCACTGGAGGAAGCTATGGCAAACAGCTACAAATACACCTAAACCTACCCATAGCCACCACCTCGTTCTCCTCAAATGATGCTGATTGGCCTGAACAGTGTTCAGTTAGACACAAAGTTCAAGTTTGGAGCTTTTAAAGATGGATTTGCCTGACGCAGACGGAGTAAGGCACACCTATCTGCTTTGCCAGGTTAGCTGAAGTTCTCACCCAGACTTTACCTGCACGTTTCCGGCCCACTCCTTTGTAAAACTTAATCTTACGTAGGTAATCTAGGCTGGTTTAATTGGTAAATATGCTGGATTACAAGTAGTGTTGATGTACAGTCATGACTGGGCTGACATATCCTCCAAACCTTGAGGCACATGAGGGAGAAAGGCCCTAAAATGAAGGTAAAGTTACTGAACCACTAGAGATAAAAATGTGAACCAAAGCAGAGACTGCATCACCTTCTCCCTCCAGTATTAGTCAATTTAGGATGCTGTTTCCTTTATTTTTTACCTTGGAGCTATGAAATCTGACATAAAATCCTAAAACATTAAACACTGAGTAAAATCCAGGCATCATAGAGAGCAGCATCAGTGAGGCAGCCTGCTGTGAACCTGATGTAAGGATGATGCTCTTTCCTGCTCATGCATGCTGTGAACACGTCGAGCTGAAGTTACAGACGGCTAAGGTGTTGGTAAACATCCTGTTTACTCATGTTATGGATGGTAAATACCCGCCATGTCCCTGCTGTGTGGTATTGATCCTCAGAGTCTCCAGCATTCATGGATCTGGATCATTTTTCTTTCAGTTTTAGTTGTCTACAGTTAGCTACACAGGCCTGTCCAGAGAAGGGCCTGGGCCCTGAAAAAAACAAAGATGGGCCCTCCAGAGTTGGGATTTATCGATGATAGCAATGCATGAGTGTTGGATCATTAGCATTGGTGCTAGCATCAATCTACGTTCACACATGCACACATGCATAACCCACTTTGGCTGTTTTTTTTTTTTTTTTTTTACCCTTTATTTCCACCTTGTGCTGCTGTTTTGCATTGTATAGACCATTTTCTTTTTTTATCTTTTTGGCACTTTTTTCCATTTTGCCACTCTTTTTGCCCATCTTAACCCATTTTTTGCACTTTCTACCGTTTCCCTCTTTTTTTTTACCAATGTTTGCTGCTTTTTGCCAGTGCTTGCATCTTATTTTTGCCAATTTTATCCTCTCTCTGCTACTTTCTAGCCATTTTTGCAGTTTTTTTCTGCCATTTTAACTCATTATTTTGCATGTATGTAGTCATTGTCCATGAAAGTTGTCTCAGCTTCTTCTACTTTGCTCCTGACACCCAGACATCTACGCACATCATGGCTTAGCTTTGACGCCTGACATTAGTCAATGTGCCCGTCTACATTGTTAGCACCACCCTGGGCCGTGGTACAGATCATGAAGAGTGGCGCAAACTAGATTTTAGGGTGATTTTCTGCTTCTTGTTAGAATTCAAAAGGATAAAGCGACATTAAATTGGTTGCAGGAATGTTTATGCGCGGCAACAAGTGGGAGACAAATTGACGGATGCTGAAAAACAGCATTAGATGTTGTTAAAAGGGAGAAAAGCGAGCGCTTTAATGCAACCATGTTGTTCTCACCGGACAAATAAAGCTTGTGAACACGCCAAAGTGAGACAACGGGCTGCCCAGACCTGGAATGGTTGTGGTTTTGTATCATGGAGGCAAACATCTTGTTTAAAAAATGCTTTCCACTCTGGGTCAGAGCCTGCGGTGTTTGAACTCATTAGTAAGGATGATAGCGGACAGAGGGGAGCAGTATTTCCTCACATGTGAAAGCAGACATGGCTCTGTGTCTTTAGAGCATTAATCAGCTGTCTGACTGACAGTTCAGCTCTTTATTTAAAGCAGCGTTGTTAAGCACGGAAGCAAAACTGATCCCAACCTTGTCAGGCGTCCAGAATGGAGCAGCAGCGTGGCCTGATTTACCTGCCTCCCCCTCCTCCCCCTCCTCCCCCTCCTTAATGAAAGACATGTGGTGGAGACATAATGCCATTGTCCGTCAAATCTGCTTAGTGATCGGGGGGAGCGGCAGGGATCTGGCCGCTGTTGTGCGGGTGGACGGGCAGATGATCTGCGGCGGATGACGGCTTAATCCAATCACAGAGAGCGGATCACAGGAGGCCGATCCACCGTGTAGCCACAGAGGTCTGCTCTGCCGGACCTGGATCAAGCCTTATGCGTGTCAGCGTGTGTCAGCGCTCCCTGCTGCAGGACGCCTCATCAGCCGGCCTCCGTCAGCCGCCATGATGGCAGAGCGACAGAAAGCATTTCACACTGAAGCAAACGTCCATTAAAGCCCAATTACAGCACTCAGCTCTCTGTTCAGTACGTTTCTCCCTCGCTTTAATGTTATTTCTGACGGCCCCGCATGCTCACAGCATGATTAAAGATATTTTTAAAAAGCCGGGCTTATTCAGTCCAATTCAGCGGAGAAAACAACGGAAGGTTTCTAATCCGGTCAGTAAGAAATAAAGAACAAATCCCTCGCTAAAGGAGAGCATCCAAATGTTCATTTTCTGTGTTTTGCTCTGATATAGGAACATAAATACCCAATAATGTGATTAGAAGGGCCATGATGAGCTGAAGTGGAGGAGCTGGGAGGAAAATCTATCCTTAATGGCTGATGCACTTTCAAGGCATTGTAAATGAAAATATTCCGGCTGCTTGGTTTTGAGTTGCAGACGGTTACTGGTCAGTTTCTGTGAAAACAGGAAACCCTTTCCTTCATTTCTGCCACCTTAAATCACATTCTTGCTTATTGCTGGACTGGAAAGAAAAAGTGTCCCCAGCCTTGTTAGCCCTCTAAGGCTAGCCCAACCCAACCATTCCTTTTTCCCCGTCACGGTTCAGCTGCATCATTCCCTTTACCCTCTACAAACTAAGGGGAATCTTTGCACAGGGTGCCTGCAGTCTAATTATCTTTATCGCATATTTACTGTCCACCTCTCTCACTGTTTGGCCCCTTGGTGCTCGTCACCTTCAGCTGCAGGTTTTTTTGCCCAAGGCTCAGCCAAGATAAAGATCTCCACACTCAACGTCCCCATGATCCTGCAGGGTAGCCTCTCCACCATGTGTTACGCTGTCTTTAGTTGTAGAGATAACGTATGGTTGCAGAGAGTCCCATGGCACGACAAGATTTAACTCAAGGCAAACTATTCAGGAGTCCCAGATCTCTGGCTTCATTCTCCTCTTGTTCTCAGAGTCCTTCCTGTTACACCTGACTGAAATCCTTTCTCTTTGCTTATTGGTCGAACTGGAGGTACTCCCTGGTCCTGAAGAGAAGATAAAGCATGTTCTTTCCCCCCTCACCTGCTCACATCTTCTAATCTCAGCCTCCTGTACATCCCTTCCTCAACTTCAGCACTTAAGGGGCTTTTTCTGTTCCAGCCCCCACCCTTAAACTCCCACAATCCATCAGATCAGCAGAGTCGCTGAAATGTTTCAAACATTAAAAATCTCACTTATTTAGTCAGGCTCTCTTGTGATCATGCTACTTGCATTCCTTCCAAATTGTATTTATTCTGATTGTGCCTTGTCTGATCATATGACATGATTTTCTATTTTATTTATTTTAGTTTTTGTGAAGCACTTTGTAACTGAGTGTTTGAAAGTGTTATATAAATAAAGTTTTATTTACCTACTCTTTCTGCATCTCCATCTTCTTTTTTTTGCTGCATATCCCCTTCTCTCTTTCTGAATCCGCTTTTCTTTCCCCGCATTCTCCTCATTTCTCTTTCTGCATCTTTCTCTTCTTATTTTCTGCATGCCCCTTTTCTCTCATTCTGCATCTTCTATTTTCATCTTCCCTTTTCTCTCTCTCTGTATTTTCATTTTCTGTCTTGGTGCTTCCTCCTCTTCTGTTTTCTTCTGCATATCTCTCCTCTCTCTTTCTGCATAGCCATCCTCTCTTTTTCTCTGCATCTGTCATCCTTCACCTCCCTCATCTTTTTTAATACATGCATATCTGTCTTCTCTTGTTGCATCCCTCTTTTCTTTCTTTCTGCATCCCCTTCTTCTTGTCTTTCTGCTTTCCCCTCTTCATTTTTTATCTCTCTTCTCCCTAGTCATCTCCCTCATCCCTCTTCCCACAGATCTCTCTCCTCTCTTCAGCATCTCCTTACATCTTCTTGCATTCCCCTCTTCTCTTTTTGTCTTCATCTCCCTATTCTATTCTTCTGCATTTTCTTCTCTCTCTTCCTGCATCTCCTTCCTCACTTTTATCTGTATCTCCTTCCTTTCACTCAATTTTCTGCTTCTCTGTTTTTCAGCATTTCCCTTTTCTTTCTGTCTGCAGAGAGGAGGGAGATTCAGAGAGACCCAGAATCAGAAAAAGCATTATTATAAGAGTGTGACTCCAGTCATGTCAGCATCTTTAGCAAAGACAGACCCACCACTCTTCCTCATCTGGTGATTAGCAGAATGTCCCAGAATCAGTTCCCACAGACAAGAATCTCTGCTTTTGTTCATCTGTACACCTGTCAACACCTAAACTCACCTGTGATCCATGCAGAGATGCTGCAGGATTCTGACACTTCTATTCAAATAGCAGAAGTAGAAAAACTTGTGAATGCTGCAGTAAACTGCTGAGTAAAGTCATTCCCACTGAGCAGAAGAACTGCTTTAAACAGAACATTCATCACAAACATCACGTCCAATACCATTTTTGTCAAACTGACAATACTTCCACAGAATAATTCAGTTAGCCGAGCAGATCTGAGGAGACTTCTGCTGAAAACTTTAAATATTTGACTCCATTTAAATGGATCTTTCTGACAGACTTTGCAGAGTGCTCTGTGTGACTCTGCAGCTCAGCAGGTCTGAAGGAACTACAGTAACAATTCCTCATTTTTAGATTGTGATCAAATCTTCAAAAGCAGATAAACATAATGGAAATCTGTCCCTGAATGCTCTCTGGATCCTGCTGCTGCTTCTCTCTTCAGATGCTTTGCTTGTATAGAACATAACCTTGTAAAGAATTCTTCTGTATACAGAAAGCATGAGCGAAAGGGAAAATGACTGGTGACATTTCAGCTGCTAGTTAACGCCGTACTCAGAGAGGCAATCATTGAGTTCATACTGTGTTGGCATACGTCTAAAAATGTTCCAGGCTGGGTAAATTTCAGTAAACATCTTTTTAAGTTTGGAGAAAACAACTCAGAAAGTCAGCAGAGGAATCGACAAATATCCTGCAGAGTTTACATTAATTAGGACGGAAAAGTAAATCTTTGATTTGTTGAAACCGACTTCATCCATTTAAATGTTTCCTACAAATTTTCACTCATATTTATTTTCAAATTTCAGATTTTTAACCGTTACATTTTGAACATGAGGACCAATTACATGAAAACAAGAGTCAGAGACTTGAATACCAGAAAACCAGAGTCAGTGACTTGTATACCAGTAAACCAGAGTCAGTGACTCGAATACCAGAAAACCAGAGTCAGTGACTTGAATACCAGAAAACCAGAGTCAGTGACTCGAATACCAGAAAACCAGAGTCAGTGACTTGAATACCAGTAAACCAGAGTCAGAGACTTGTATACCAGTAAACCAAAGTCAGAGACTTGTATACCAGTAAACTAGAGTCCAGTGACTTGTATACCAGTAAACTAGAGTCAGTGACTTGTATACCAGTAAACCAGAGTCAGTGACTCGAATACCAGTAAACCAGAGTCAGTGACTTGTATACCAGTAAACCAGAGTCAGTGACTCGAATACCAGAAAACCAGAGTCAGTGACTCGAATACCAGAAAACCAGAGTCAGTGACTTGTATACCAGTAAACCAGAGTCAGTGACTCGAATACCAGAAAACCAGAGTCAGTGACTTGTATACCAGTAAACCAGAGTCAGTGACTCGAATACCAGTAAACCAGAGTCAGTGACTTGTATACCAGTAAACCAGAGTCAGTGACTTGTATACCAGTAAACCAGAGTCAGAGACTTGTATACAAGTAAACCAGAGTCAGTGACTCGAATACCAGAAACCAGAGTCAGTGACTTGTATACCAGTAAACCAGAGTCAGTGACTTGTATACCAGTAAACGAGAGTCAGTGACTCAAATACCAGAAAACCAGAGTCAGTGACTTGTATACCAGTAAACCAGAGTCAGAGACTTGTATACCAGTAAACCAGAGTCAGAGACTTGTATACCAGTAAACCAGAGTCAGTGACTTGTATACCAGTAAACCAGAGTCAGTGACTTGAATACCAGTAAACCAGAGTCAGTGACTTGTATACCAGTAAACCAGAGTCAGTGACTCAAATACCAGAAACCAGAGTCAGTGACTTGTATACCAGTAAACCAGAGTCAGTGACTTGTATACCAGTAAACCAGAGTCAGTGACTCGAATACCAGAAACCAGAGTCAGTGACTTGTATACCAGTAAACCAGAGTCAGAGACTTGTATACCAGTAAACCAGAGTCAGTGACTTGTATACCAGTAAACCAGAGTCAGAGACTTGTATACCAGTAAACCAGAGTCAGTGACTTGAATACCAGTAAACCAGAGTCAGTGACTTGTATACCAGTAAACCAGAGTCAGTGACTCAAGTACCAGAAACCAGAGTCAGTGACTTGTATACCAGTAAACCAGAGTCAGTGACTTGTATACCAGTAAACCAGAGTCAGTGACTCGAATACCAGAAACCAGAGTCAGTGACTTGTATACCAGTAAACCAGAGTCAGAGACTTGTATACCAGTAAACCAGAGTCAGTGACTTGTATACCAGTAAACCAGAGTCAGAGACTTGTATACCAGTAAACCAGAGTCAGAGACTTGTATACCAGTAAACCAGAGTCAGTGACTTGTATACCAGTAAACCAGAGTCAGAGACTTGTATACCAGTAAACCAGAGTCAGTGACTTGTATACCAGTAAACCAGAGTCAGAGACTTGTATACCAGTTAACCAGAGTCAGTGACTCGAATACCAGAAAACCAGAGTCAGTGACTTGAATACCAGTAAACCAGAGTCAGAGACTTGTATACCAGTAAACCAGAGTCAGTGACTTGTATACCAGTAAACCAGAGTCAGAGACTTGTATACCAGTAAACCAGAGTCAGTGACTTGTATACCAGTAAACCAGAGTCAGTGACTTGTATACCAGTAAACCAGAGTCAGAGACTCTAATACCAGTAAACCAGAGTCAGTGACTTGTATACCAGAAAACCAGAGTCAGTGACTTGAATACCAGTAAACCAGAGTCGGTGACTGGAATACCAGAAAACCAGAGTCAGTGACTTGAATACCAGTAAACCAGAGTCAGTGACTCGAATACCAGAAAACCAGAGTCAGTGACTTGTATACCAGTAAACCAGAGTCAGTGACTCGAATACCAGAAAACCAGAGTCAGTGACTTGTATACCAGTAAACCAGAGTCAGTGACTTGTATACCAGAAAACCAGAGTCAGTGACTTGAATACCAGTAAACCAGAGTCAGTGACTTGAATACCAGTAAACCAGAGTCAGTGACTCGAATACCAGAAAACCAGAGTCAGTGACTTGTATACCAGTAAACCAGAGTCAGTGACTTGTATACCAGAAAACCAGAGTCAGTGACTTGAATACCAGTAAACCAGAGTCAGTGACTTGTATACCAGAAAACCAGAGTCAGTGACTTGAATACCAGAAAACCAGAGTCAGTGACTTGAATACCAGTAAACCAGAGTCAGTGACTTGAATACCAGTAAACCAGAGTCAGTGACTTGTATACCAGAAAACCAGAGTCAGTGACTTGAATACCAGTAAACCAGAGTCAGTGACTTGTATACCAGAAAACCAGAGTCAGTGACTTGAATACCAGAAAACCAGAGTCAGTGACTTGAATACCAGTAAACCAGAGTCAGTGACTTGAATACCAGTAAACCAGAGTCAGTGACTTGTATACCAGAAAACCAGAGTCAGTGACTTGAATACCAGAAAACCAGAGTCAGTGACTTGAATACCAGTAAACCAGAGTCAGTGACTTGTATACCAGAAAACCAGAGTCAGTGACTTGAATACCAGTAAACCAGAGTCAGAGACTTGTATACCAGTAAACCAGAGTCAGTGACTTGTATACCAGTGAACCAGAGTCAGAGACTTGTATACCAGTAAACCAGAGTCAGTGACTTGTATACCAGTAAACCAGAGTCAGAGACTTTTATACCAGTAAACCAGAGTCAGAGACTTTTATACCAGTAAACCAGAGTCAGAGACTTGTATACCAGTAAACCAGAGTCAGCGACTTTTATACCAGTAAACCAGAGTCAGAGACTTTTATACCAGTAAACCAGAGTCAGTGACTTGTATACCAGTAAACCAGAGTCAGTGACTTGTATACCAGTAAACCAGAGTCAGTGACTTGTATACCAGTAAACCAGAGTCAGTGACTTGTATACCAGTAAACCAGAGTCAGAGACTTTTATACCAGTAAACCAGAGTCAGAGACTTGTATACCAGTAAACCAGAGTCAGTGACTTGTATACCAGTAAACTAGAGTCAGTGACTTGTATACCAGTAAACCAGAGTCAGAGACTTGTATACCAGTAAACCAGAGTCAGTGACTTGTATACCAGTAAACCAGAGTCAGAAACTTTTATACCAGTAAACCAGAGTCAGAGACTTGTATACCAGTAAACCAGAGTCAGAGACTTGTATACCAGTAAACCAGAGTCAGAGACTTGTATACCAGTAAACCAGAGTCAGTGACTTGAATACCAGTAAACCAGAGTCAGTGACTTGTATACCAGTAAACCAGAGTCAGTGACTTTTATACCAGTAAACCAGAGTCAGTGACTTGTATACCAGTAAACCAGAGTCAGTGACTTGTATACCAGTAAACCAGAGTCAGTGACTTGTATACCAGTATAAAGGGCTAAGGCACACAACACCATTACCATAAATTCATCTCTATTCATTTAAAACCCCACTGGTGGAGGTTCGCACCACTTTTAACCGCTTTTCCCCTTCTTAGGTCATCACTTACTAATTAGGGGAAACAGAGAGGGTACCATTAATTAACTAAACTCTGGAGAGCTGATATGACTGTAACACTCCTCAGATGAGTGTGAGTCTGACATTATTGCTGAGAGCTCAACTACCGTATTACAGCTAATAGATGGACACACAGTGAACACAGATGGTTCTAGAAGAGCGGCACAGCTGCACAGAAAAGAAAATGAACATTGCGGAC
The DNA here is from genome assembly GCF_018320785.1 of Cheilinus undulatus. NCBI lineage: Eukaryota > Metazoa > Chordata > Actinopteri > Labriformes > Labridae > Cheilinus > Cheilinus undulatus. The sequence continues at coordinate 50,398,057 of NC_054874.1, forward strand.
AATATCGAACAAAACAGAAATGCTCATAAAAGGGGACGTTTCAGCTTAAATACTGGGGTGACAGATACTCTGGATTATACGGCCTTAATTTCTGAAAATAGGGGAAGAAAAAATATCTTCTGTGAGGTTCTGCTGTTTATGATGCAATATGTAGAATTTTTACACTGAGATATCTGTTAATTCCTATGCTAATTATTTCTAACACTGGGCTAAAACCTTGTATCTCTGTTTTTTCCTGATTTAGATTTTTTTTTAATAAATCGGTGCTACTGGTCACCCATTACATCTGTCAGTTGGTTTTAACACATTTCAAAGCAACAACAGGCCAAAAAGATGCTGAGAATGAAGATTCAGCGTTAAATTATTCCAAAAATTCAGCTTTGTTGAAATGTCTTAAAAAGCAGTGATTTTGGACATAGGAGGTTTTTGTATTCTTTTTTAATCTACATTCCTACATTTTTCTCTAACGTTTTTAAAGAAATTCCCTTTTTTCTGTAATTGCAAAAGTACTTTTTTTTTTTATTATTTATCTATTTATTTTATTTTTATGGAGGCTGACATAGCTTGCAATAGCCCAAACTTACCACGGCATTTGCAGCCTTTTTTTTTTTTTTTTTAATTGCAAGACAAACAATACAGACAAAGACCAAGACATGTAACTAGACAGGACAGGATAGTAAACACGCAGGCTAGCTTTGCAGTTTTTACAGATTTTAGGAGAGATGAAAAACAGAACAAAAAAGGATGGACTGTGTATATGAGGATATGTGTGTGTGTGTGTGGGTGTGTGTGAGAGAGAGTGTATATGTGTGTGCATGCAGATTTTCTTAGTGAGAAGGATATCAAATTTGTCAAAGTGGTTATTGATGGTTGGGTAAGAGGATGAAGAAATAAAGAGAGACTAGGAAAAGAAAAATTGCTATGGTGGTTGTCAAACTTCTAACCTTTATCAACCTAAACAACTCAGTTTGTAAAACTGCTCCTTTAATGAAACATTTACTAAACAGGAGGCTGATGTTTAGTTTGCATTCAAACATTTCTCATAATGAGGGAAAAATGCACCACAGTCCTGATGCATCTGCTTTGGACAAGGTCTGAAGATGGACATGGAGTGGTCCTCTGACACCATGCTGTTTCTTAGCTTATACTTAACTGAGGCCAGTTTATAAAGGAATCTAATCAATAACATATGAACTAAAGGCCGTTAATTTTCAGGCTATTTTCAGTTGGTTGACATGAGAAGGAGCCCGGAGACTTTGCCTAAGCTAATACTAGAGAGCATGGAGGACAAGGCTGATAAAGGGCCAGTTAACTCTTTGGGCGCCAGAATTTTTCCAAGAAAATATTCAATTTTGATATCAAGATTTCAGAAGGCTGTAGCTCGAAAGTGGTTAGAGATAAAGGCATACTGTAAATGAGAAAAATCTTCAGTATGACCCAAAGTTTGTGATGGGAGTAAATTTACTCATCTAATTTGCATATTCTGACATCACCTTGTGGCCTCCACCGCCATTGGCTGTGCATTTCTCCCAAGGCTTCTAACATGGCTACCCCTACCTCTGCAGTGTTTTTCATTCCCTACCTCCGTCACTATTTGCAGTGTTTTGACCACCCTGATACCCCCACCATGTCCCCTCCCACCCCCTCCACGGTGAGGCAAAGCATCGGCTTCGGTATGTGCTGCTTGTGGGCTATCATGGCGCACAGATGTGCTGTCAGTGCTCACAAACGCACCGTCTCACCAGTGGTTTCACCAGAAGACTGAACGTCATGTCAGAGGGTGAATATTCCTCTATTCCTCCCAGCATTGTGAGTATTCTCACTAAAATTCGCTCTCTTTCTCTCCATTACGCTCCGACTACAACCACCGCTTCCTCGTCTCCTCGACTGGGGGTGGGTCTTTCAAAACTCTCTCTCTCAAAATCTTTGATTGAAACAATCCCACAAACGCTGCTGGGTTTGACATTACTCATGTCCACCATCTCCTGGTGTAAAGTGGTAACAACATTAAGCACCACATTTGCAGCTAGAGCCTGTTTAAGAACTAAAACTGCAGCTTAGCATAACTTACGTGTAAACCAAATGTCTTTTTTTTAGCATCTTTGCCGTTGCCACTCAGACACGTTCATCCTGTGAGCAAACGGACTCCCTAACCCGTTAAATTTGACTGTTTTTCCAGAGAAGTAAACCCAGCAACCCTCAGGTTTAAGACGATCTGCTTTTGAACAGCAGACCAAACAGCAGCTGTGATAGCACAGGTTAACATTAGCTATCCATTCTGAGTGTTTGATATGAATTATGTAACGCGGATCACAACCTATGACCACGTAACCTCGGTGTGACTGGTTAACAGTGGACTTCACACGCTGAGAATGAATAATACAAGTGAATCAGCAGGAAAGAGAGACGGGAGCTGAATGTTTAATGCCACACGTGTCGGCTCTGAAGTAAAAGCAGAAATCAATACAACACTGAAACATTTCAACATTCAACTGCTTCAAAACCAGGAAGGAAGAGGAGGAGGAGGAGGAGGAGGAAGATTCAATCAGAAAGAGAAATAAATGGAGGAAAATGAATAAACAGTGATGAAAAATCTGCCTGTAATGTGATGTTGGCAGAGTTAGCGGAGCTATAAACAACCACGCACGCTCTCGTCTGTGGGAGGAAAAATTAACTCACAAATTATTAACACCCTGTAAATTCTGATTTTATGACACTGGAGTGAACGCACCATGCTGGGTGTTTTATCTCTGCTCGTTTTTAATTGGCACTGACGTCAGCCCGCCGCCATCGATCATCTGTGCAACTCCACAGAGAAAAACCAGGAGATGTCATTATAGCAGGTTTATTTATGAAACACTGTTAAATTATGACACCTTAAACTCAAATCATGAAATACGAGATAGAAAGTCATGCTCCACAGTTGTAGTTTTTATTCTAAGCTGGTCTTTAACTAAAACAACGGATGTTTAAGTCAGAGAAAGGGTGGTTGACGGGGCTCTTTGTGCTGGAGCAGAAATAACACCAAAGTTCTGCTCCAGTCTTGACTTTGTGAGGGTAAATATGAAAGAGCTGGAGGAGCTAATTAAACCATCAGCAGGTATGACTCACTAAAGAGACTCAACAACAAGTCCCTTAAACAGAATGACCACATAGGACGTTTGTTCCCTCCCCTTAAAACGACCCGTTCCTAATTAGTGCCCTGTTAGACAGAAGACTTCACATCTGCAGCAGCAAAACTTTTAAAAGTCAGACCAAGAGGTTCAACTTTACTATGCATGAAGCATTAAGACTCACAGAGGCCTTTTCTAAATCAGTGACGGAGTAAATAGCAGGCATCCTATTAGTCTGATAGCACGCAACATTAGGCGTGTCTCTGTGAAGGATGTCACTCATCCAGAGCCGTTTCTAATTCTAGATCTGACCTGAAACGCCGCTGAACTTGATTGAAATCCTTGAACACGTCTCACCTCACCTCCTCCTACTGTTGTACTTCTGTCTATAAAAGTACACAACGTCTCGATGGCGACGCTACCTGGTTCGCTTTCTCTTACTGGTCATTTGAGGGGGTCCACCATCCTGAACATCAAACAAGCGTGTTATCTATGACTCCAGGTTAGGGAAACTCTGAGGCGACTGGGAGATAATTAAACACACTAATTTTTGATGCACCTCAAATTCAGACACACCACCCAATGATTGTATGAGCCACCAGCCAGCACTGCCATCCAGGTGGGCAGCAATTTGCTCCAAGTAGAGGGGAGTGACCTCACACATGGAAGCACGTCTGCAGGGCTGTGCAGCGTCCTGCAACCCTGTGAATCAAGATCATGGAAGAAGCATACAGGAAACTATGGGTAGTTGTTATTTTGCCTTATTGGGGTTAATTTGGCATTATTTCATGAGATTCCGTGATTCCTTCTTGCTGCTAGCTTGGGTGTAATCATTAGGAAGGAAAACGGGTTATGATTGCTACAAAGGATGTGTGGTGTCATTTCAAATTCTGTGGTTTTCAACATCAAAATTGACCTTTTCACCTTGGTGCTGTAGTAGCTCTGTGGCCACTGACCAACAGGCACCAGGCTGCTGACCTCTATGGTGGTGCGTTTAGGGCTCACCTGTAGCTGACCTCTATGGTGGTGCGTTTAGGGCTCACCTGTAGCTAACCTCTATGGTGGTGCGTTTAGGGCTCACCTGTAGCTAACCTCTATGGTGGTGCGTTTAGGGCTCACCTGTAGCTAACCTCTGTGGTGGTGCGTTTAGGGCTCACCTGTAGCTGACCTCTATGGTGGTGCGTTTAGGGTTCACCTGTAGCTGACCTCTATGGTGGTGCGTTTAGGGCTCACCTGTAGCTAACCTCTATTGTGGTGCGTTTAGGGCTCACCTGTAGCTAACCTCTATGGTGGTGCGTTTAGGGCTCACCTGTAGCTAACCTCTATGGTGGTGTGTTTAGGGCTCACCTGTAGCTAACCTCTATGGTGGTGCGTTTAGGGCTCACCTGTAGCTAACCTCTATGGTGGTGTGTTTAGGGCTCACCTGTAGCTAACCTCTATGGTGGTGTGTTTAGGGCTCACCTGTAGCTAACCTCTATGGTGGGGCGTTTAGGGCTCACCTGTAGCTAACCTCTATGGTGGGGCGTTTAGGGCTCACCTGTAGCTAACCTCTATGGTGGTGCGTTTAGGGCTCACCTGTAGCTAACCTCTATGGTGGTGCGTTTAGGGCTCACCTGTAGCTAACCTCTATGGTGGTGCGTTTAGGGCTCACCTGTAGCTAACCTCTATTGTGGTGCGTTTAGGGCTCACCTGTAGCTAACCGCTATGGTGGTGTTATTTCGGCTCTACTGGAGCTATCCTCAATTGTGGGGTGATTAGGGCTCACCTGTAGCTAATCTCTATGGTGGGGCGTTTAGGGCTCACCTGTAGCTAACCTCTATGGTGGGGCGTTTAGGGCTCACCTGTAGCTAACCTCTATGGTGGTGCGTTTAGGGCTCACCTGTAGCTAACCTCTATGGTGGTGCGTTTAGGGCTCACCTGTAGCTAACCTCTATGGTGGTGCGTTTAGGGCTCACCTGTAGCTAACCTCTATGGTGGTGCGTTTAGGGCTCACCTGTAGCTAACCTCTATGGTGGGGCGTTTAGGGCTCACCTGTAGCTAACCTCTATGGTGGTGCGTTTAGGGCTCACCTGTAGCTAACCTCTATGGTGGTGCGTTTAGGGCTTGAAGCTCCTGCTGTTTCCCTTTAATTAGTGACCACTTAAACTGGTGACTGTCTTCATAGATGTCATCATGACAGCTGCTGTTAAAAACAGAAAGTCTCTTTGTTTTTTCATTGAATTGTCAAATTATCATCATCAGACTGTTTGATGAAAGTCAAGCAAACATTCATGGATGCACTCAGCTGAAAGTCACCAGTTAGGGCGGTCAGAGCGTTGACTTTAAAACAGAACAGTGGGATTGTATAAGTCTGTCCTTAAAACTCTCAGCTGGTGTCACCTTAAGCTGTGAGGGTCTGTGCAGGGGACGCCTGGCAGCCATGATGCATCCTTAGTTATGAATGCTGTTTCCAAAATGAACTGAACGTGTGTTAGGATACGTCATCGCAATCAAAGGAATTGATCCTCAAGAAGGAGCTAGGTTCTTTAAAATGGACAGCTCCTTTAAGAACACGCACCTTGCTGATTAAACGATTGCTAGCATCAGCTAAAAACTTTATATTTTTAGTCTCCTTGCTCTTGTTGTCTTCTCCGTATTTTATTGTCCATCTCTGCTCACTTTTGGTCCTATCAGCAGACTTAAACAGTCAAACAGGCCACCATAACAGATTTAGTATTGTTAGGATGGTTGCATCCCTTTTTTATGTGCATTTTATGCTTAAAACATAAATCAGTAGCTCACAGTGAAGCTTTGGCCCTAAATCCATAATTAGAGAAATCAGTAATGAGTCTACAACATGAAGAAGGTGGATGTCTGTGTGCTTTGAGCCATCTTTTTCTTCCCTATGCCTCCATACTCGTCCGTCCTTGTTTAGCCTCAGTCAGACTTGAGTCAAAGGCCAACATTGCCTTAAAAATGACATTTGGCTCTCTTGTTTCAGCTGCAGCCTCTCCTTTTGTCTGTTTTTGTCTCTTCTTCTCATGCAGCGGGCTGTAAGCTGCTTGTAGCACAAATCACATTTTAATTAGCTCGATCCCGGCTAACGACCTCCTCCTCCCGGATTACCTGCCAGCATCCGTCTAATCCCTCCGTCCTCCGTCTCTCCTCCTTTTCCTCCAGCCTTCTTTACTCCTCTTCCTCCTCCTCGTTTTTAAGTTTCATTCATTCGTTTTATTCCATGTCAAAGCAGCTTTTTCCTCCTCACTTCAAATCCACATATTTTCCCCAGTGATCTTCTATAATCTGCATACTTGCAGACATTTTTATCACTCTCTCTCCACATTTCTCATATCTTTGTGTGTTTTCATATCATGTGCACTTTTCCTTCCATTTACGGCGGCTGGTCTTTGTCATCTTCTAATAAAATTGCTCTGGTTTTTTTTTTTTTTTTCCTCTACATTTTATTCCAGTTCTTCAACCATATGTTTCCACATATCAAACTGAACTCAGGTTCACCCTCATCTGTTTTATTGTTTGGTTATGAAGTCGAGTCTAGAGGAGATTTCAGCAGAGAAATAACAACCAGCACGGATCCAGAAATACACAAGCTATCATTTTAGATTCTAATATAAATATAAATATAAATATATAAATATAAAATAAATACAAATATAATACAAAATAAATACAAATATAAATATAAAATAAAATAAAATAAATACAAATATAAAAATAAAATAAATATAAATATAAATATAAAACAATATAAATATAAATATAAATATAAATATATATAAATATAAATAAATACAAATGTAAAAATAAAATAAATATAAATATAAATACAAATATAAATATAAAATAAAATATAATAAAATAAATACAAATATATATAAATATAAATACAAATATAAATATAAATAAATACAAATGTAAAAATAAAATAAATATAAATATAAATACAAATATAAATATAAAATAAAATATAATAAAATAAATACAAATATATATAAATATAAATACAAATATAAATATAAATAAATACAAATATAAAAATAAAATAAATATAAATATAAAACAAAATAAATATAAATATAAATACAAATATAAATATAAATAAATACAAATATAAAAATAAAATAAATATAAATATAAATACAAATATAATATAAAATAAATATATAAATATAAAATAAATAAAAATATAAAATAAAATAAAATGAATAAAAATTTAAAACTAAAATATATATAAATATAAAATAAATATAATATAAAATAAACATAAATATAAAACAATATAAATATAAATACAAATATTAATATAGAAATATGCCACATGGCCTGGTTTATAGAGGCACACTTCCAAAAAAGCTGGGGCAAAGTGTAAATAAATAAAAATAGAATGCTATGATTTAAAGGCCATGTTCACCACTGTGTAGCCTCCCTTCTTCTTTAACAACAGCCTGTAAATGTCTGGGAAGTGAAGACACCATCTGATAGAGAGGAATGTTGTCCCATTTTTGTCAGATGTAGTATTTTATCTGCTCAACAGTCCTGGATCTTCTTTTAATGTTTTCTTGTGGTGAAAGGTCTCGACTGAAGGGAGGTGATTCCAGGACCCGGACTCTTCATGCTGTTTGCTGAGGAAACATGGAAAACTGTTCTGTGGTCAGAGGAAAGCACAGACGCTGTGTTCTGTGGACTAAAGAGGAGAGGGAGCATCCAGCTTGTTCTCCTGGCTCAGGTCTAAAGCCTGCATCTCTGATGGTCTGGGGTTGCATTAGTGCCTATGGCGTGGGCAGCTCTAACATCTGGAAAGGAACTATCAATGCTGGAAAGTAGAGAGAGCTTTTAGAGCAACATATGCTCCCATCCAGACAACGTCTCTGTCAGGGAAGGCTGCCACTATTTCAGCAAGACCATGCTAAACCACAGACCACATTCATCACAACAGCATGGCTTCACAGGAGAAGAGTCCGGGTCAGAAAACATTTGGAGCTTCATAAATCTGCAGCTGGAATCCTACATCAGACAAGGATGGGACAACATTCCTCTCCATCAGCTCGCTCCTTACTTACCGGACGTTTACAGACTGTTAAGAGAAGAGGGGATGGTAAACACGGCCCTGTCCCTACTTTTTTGAGATGTGTTGCTGCCATCAAATTCAAAATGAGCTAATATTTTCATGAAATGTTAAAATGTCTCAGTTTAACGTCTGATCTGTTGTTTCTGTTCTATTGCTGATAAAGTATGGATTTATCAGATCTGACATTCATTGACGTGTTTTTATTTACATTTCAGACGGTGTCCCAGTTTTTTTGGAGTCGTGGCTGTAAATTCATCGTGTATAAAACCAGAACAAAGTCAGTACATTTTCCTGCTAACACAGATGAACTCCTATCTTTGTGGGGATGATATTTATAGATTTATACGTGTGTCGGACCCTGCGACCTACGGACACGCAGATAAACTTTAATAACTTTAAATGTCAGACCACATGAGAGCCTCTGCTCTATATCTGCTGATGGAGGGAATGGGCTGCTTTTCTGTTGATACCTGCTGCTACAGGATGTTTATTTAGAGCGCCATCTCCAAACATAACCTCAGATCCAGGATGTGTTTCAAACTTTGGTGAAATCTTAATTAAAGCTCCACTGGAGGAGGAAGACCCTGTTTGTAAAGAGGGACGCTCTGGGGGGTTCTGGCTGTGTTTTTAAGGTTTTGTTCCCCCAACAGACACACAAAGCATTTGTTTTGTTGTTGTTGACATGAAGGGGAGGTTCCTGCTCCTCCCCCTCCTGCCGTGTCTGAGAGGGACGGGGTGGGGGGGCTTATTAACTTCGGAAGGATCGCTACTTTAATACCTGGCAAATAAGTGGATTAGCAGGGGGTCGCCATGGATTAGCCGTCCGTTTTTGTTCATCTGACGTGCCCCCCTCTGAGAGCCCCCCCCCAATCTCAACTAAATCCGGTAAAGTAAAGGCTCGGGGCCAAGTGGGGCCCAGACGTCGTCCCGCAGTAGACTTCCTGTATGGAGAAAGGGGGCCGGGACCGTCTACCTCCATCACTCCTCTCTCCTCCTCCATCCATCCGTCCCTCTCCTCTTTGTCTGCTCCGTCTGCCTCCCTCGCCTCACAATGCCACGGCAACATCAAAGCTTGCGTTGCCGTGACAACAGCCCTGACTGAACCCCATCCAGACCTCCTTCTCTCCCCCGTGTCGCCCGCCCTGCATTCAGACCGGCTCCTCTAATTGGCTGGACGGTTCAGTGGTCGCCCGCCGCTCTGAGAGGTTACCTGACGGATGAATATGCATCGAGCATCCCAGCGCTCTTTCATCACTCGGAGACGGCGTGAGGCGGGATAATTGGCACGCTCGGGGTGGAAGGAAACCGATGGTGACCCCTGAGTGATAGGCAGGCGGAGAGGTTCAGGTGGCGCCGCCTCAGATCAGCGAAGGCCGAGCAATCACAGAAATAGAATGTGCGTGTTCGACTGTGGTACAGGATGTAGCAGAGCGAGGTTGCATAATGTTACATAACAGACGAGTAAGCCTCTGCATGACAACAGGTGCTGCACAGAGCCAGGTGCATTATGGGCCTCCAAAATCACTCTTTAAAGGAGCAGTGACAAGATTTGCCTAACTCACTTAGAAGAGATTAGACATAGAATTCTGTCTTCTGCTTTTTGGCCTTTTTTTGTTGTTGTTATATTCACTCACATGTTCATTTACATCTGCACACATTTGGAGTTAACTTTTAAAGGAACAGGTCTGAGTTATGCCATGACTGTCACCATGCACAATACTTCAAGCTCTGCAAGCTTGCACAACACATGTACGTTTCAATGAAGGAAACAGAGTTACCATATTAACAAAAAAACTGTAAGGTTTTTGATTCAACACAGAAAAAGCACTCTAAATGTTGATTCTGCAGACTAATGACGACCATCACTCAGAGACCAACGAATGCCAAACAATAGAAATAATGCGCTGTGATCATTGTCATATTGTTAACTGCAGACATTTACAGAGAACAAACCCCGCTGGATGCAAGCTCAAAATCATCCTGGATATATGAGAACTAAAGTTAAGGATGCAGGTTTTTAAAGTTTTACTTTTCATGACTAAAAACCTTTTATTCTGTGAGATGTTTTTGTGCACAAGCAAGAAGATTATTGATAGCAGAAAACAATCATTTTGTCCGGCCCATTTTTGAGTTTTGTGTAAAATTATGTCAGTTTTGGCTTTTTCTTCTGTTTTTTTTTTTTTTGTGTGTTGTTCACATTGAGGAAACAAACACATGTATACCAGAAACATTAGTAACTGCAACAATGGTGTATTTTCTGGAAAACACCAGGGGTGCCAATACTTTTGTCCATGACTGTAACGTGTGATTCTTTTGTGATGATTTGTGGCTCTTTAATGTCTTAATTTTAAATATTATTCCTTTAAAAAGGGAAACTTTTTGCCCTTTTTTCACCATTTTTGCAACTTTTCACTCATTTAAGCAACCTTTCGCCATTAAATACCAATTTTTTCCTCCTTTTTTTTCATTTTGACACTTCTTTTGCAGCTTTGTACCCATTTTTTCACCACTTTAATCCCATTTTTGCCCCTTTTCACTTTTTTTTTTGCCATTTTTCAACTATTTAAGCTACCTGTTATCATTTAATACCACTTCCCCAGTTTTTGCCCATTTTAGCCACTCCTTTAAGCCACTTTATCCCCTTTTTACCCCTTTTCACCTATTTCAGCTACCTTTTGCCATTAAATACTACTTGTTTCCTACTTTTTGCCCACTTTTGCCACTCTTGACTGCTTTTTGCCCATTTTAGTCACTTTTCACTTATTTTTGCCACTATTTGGACCATTTTCTGTCACCTACAACCGTTCAGTGTCACTTCTCACCCATTTTTTGCTACTTTCTGACCCCCTTTTCCACTTTTTATCCCCATTCTCACCCCTTTTCACCCATTTTTGTTGCTTTTTGACCATTTTTGCCACCTTTACCTTATTGTCATTGCTACTTCAAGCTGTTTTTGCTTCACCACTTAGACTGTGGCTCTTTAAAGGTATTTTTCAACACTGCAGCTCTTTGGTTGAGTAGGTTTGAGTAACACTGCTCTTGTGTCCTCTCCACAGCTTCAATCCTAAATGTCTGATCTATAACAGCTTCTAAATAAATGCATCGCCTCGATGCATGGCCCACTTTCCACTGATTGTCCATCTCTGGTTTTCTCTAACACAGACCCTCATGAGTTCACATAAATTCATATATAGAGTTAGATACGCCCATTTCCTTGTGTTTCACATCTTCAAAGCTCCCATCTGAACCTTTTGGGCCCGGTTAGAAAGTGACAGGACCAATCAGTGATGAGGGGCGGTACTTTCAGGCAGGGCAGAGTCGTGACGTAAACAAGCAGCAGCAAGAGCTGGTGCCGTTATGGAGGAAGAGATCAGCGTGGATGCTGCTAAAGCGCCAGTTTGATCAGAACTTGACATTTCTTTGTTAAAGAGAAGAATAAAGAACAGCAGTGAGTTGTTTTCTTTTCAAAAACCACAAAAGTCGAGTACTGACATGTCTACAGTCGCCATGTTTCGTGTTATTCCTCGGTAGGTGGGCTGAGGAATAACACACACACAGCTCGATAGCTGCTAGGTCATGTGTTTTGTTGCTCTGATTGGCCCGTAGAGATGTGACAGACAGAATGTTCATCCAATCACACTCCAAGTTTTTTTCAAAGCCTCTGCCTTTTCTCAAACGTTTCCTATTAAAGCTTTCCCAGATGGATGTGTGAAACACATCCATCTGGCGTGTCAGGTTATGTTGAAGCCAGCAGACCTAAAAAAGTGATCCGTAGATGAGCATACGCAGAGGCAGAGGAGCACAGAGCCGAAGCTTGAGTTACAATAGTGACAAAACACAGAGGCATTCTGGGTAAAAAATGTAAAAAGATGTTTGATGTAGGGAACAACTGAGCCAGCGTTTTAACCTGACACTCACTAAAATAGATGGAGAAACTGAGAGTGAGCTATAGTTTATAATAATTTGGTCCTTTGGCAGGGAGGAGAAGATTCACATTTCCTTCTTGGTAACAGAAGAACTCACCGAGTTGTTGAACATCGATCCATAACCACAGAGTCATCGGAAGAGGAAGCTGATTCCTGCAGTCATTAGGCAACACCTTAGACTAGTCATCAGCCAATCACAGGGCTGAGAAAACCAGCATCCAACCAGAAACACCTACAGATAACTGAGATAAGCCTGTGGACCCTGAGAGGTGGAACCTCGGTTCCTGAAGGGAATAAATGTAGCTCCTAATGTAAGCTTCAGCGAATCAGTAGCTGCAATCTTCTAGATCAGTAAGGACTCAGAGTAAGAAAGCTGGAGCTAACTATTAGAACAAACCTCTGCAGGAACACACTGCCAAGGGCTGACTTTAATATGTGAGAATGAATTCTGTTAAGACAGAAAAATGGGCAAAAACTGGTCGCATATCTGCAGAAGATTGCTAAAAACACAGTTTAATGTAAAGTGTGGTATTTTTCATGAAGTCCTACTCAGAAACAATGGTTGATGATTTGAACGCTTACAGGAGGAATAGCACACAGAGGGAGGAAACGTTGTGGAGATTTATGTTTTTAATATTTGTATTTCCAAACAGAATGCTGATGAGTTTGGTGGAAATAAAGTTCTCTGAGTTTTGGCTGAGTTTCTGGTTGAAAACATCCTTAAATAAATGTGCCTGTCTGCTCTGAAAGTTGGATTCTTTCTGCATCCGTTGTCATGGCCCTATGTTTCCTTAAATGTGGTCATTCTTGTTCAACAATATAAAAACTTTGTGCTGTATAAATAAAGCTAATTATTGTTATAGTACCCTGCATACTTAGAGCCGCTCTGCTCTGATTGGACGATTGCTCCTCGGGGCCACAGTGAAGCAGACCATCGATTAAAGCCGGGGTAATGCCCGGAGGGTCGAGTATTTTTACCTGTAATGGGTGATTTGGATGTGGGGAGTTTCTGCTGAAATAAAACAGGTTTAAAGATATTTTTAGGTTCATGCAGAGTTTGAAACAAAAGCTGATTTCTTCCATTTAAAGCCGTTTGGATGGATTGTGAAGTGCAGAGAAGCATCAGAGGACGTTAAGCTCTTTAAACTTCAACCAACTCTCTTTACTATCACATAAAAGCCGTTTTATTAACCTTTTCACCCGTCTGGACTCCCACGAGTCCCCTTCAGTGGTCTGCAGACTCCTGCAGTCTGGGTCAAACAGCCTTTAAAAATAAGCAACTTTATTTTAGAGAGGAGTCCACATCCAGGGCCAGGAACCAGAGGAACGCAGTTCACCATTAGGTGCATAAATACGGCATCGTTTACAAGGTACGAGTGTATGGAAGTCATTTATAAATGTACCTGAAATATAGAAAAATCTATAGTAAATATGACAAAATAAATATGAGACACTGAGTCGTGATTATGAGATTAAAATGATCAAGATTATAAGAAAGCATGTCAGCTGGGTAATAAAAAGTCTGAATTATGATAAGAGGGTAAAATGTCATAATTACAGAATTTTAACTGATTTATAATCTGGACTTTCAAAATCACAATTATGATTTACTATCTTATAATTTCAATATTTTTGTTGAACATTTAACTCTTTTTGTGATTATTATTCATGATATATTTTAATTCCTTCTTTTTTCTTATCATTTTCACCTTTTATCTCATAATTTTGTCTTTTTTCATTAAAGTGAAATTTAATGTCAAAAACATACAACAATAATTTTGACATTTTATCTCAGATCTCTTTCTTATCATTAAAATGTCTCAAAATTTCAACTTTAACCTCAGAATTTTGATCTTTTATCTCATTTTTTTCTTTAAAGTTTAAATTCTTTTTTTTTAAGTCAGAAATGTGAAATGAAACGAAGCCTGAGTTCGTTCTGCCAGAATCTCGAGTCAATCATTCACACCTGACATGCTTCTGGTTGTAACCCCAGCACCTCCATGCAGCCCAGTATAACTCTGATCATGATGATAATGATCTTGTTGGTATTTTAATTCTAAATAAAAATAATCTTGCTAGTCTTTATGTGTTTTTCTATCAGTGTTGTGAGTATCTAAGCACTAGTTTAATCAGTGATGATGAGAAAGGATGCTCTGGTTTACAGTAAAGGACACAAAATAGTTGGGATTACTATCAGCTCATTAGAATGGGTTCAGATTCATGCAGGGGATGGGATGGTTCTTATTTGACACATGGATGTTTACGTCATATTCTGAGTTATCAGAATGAAATAAACCGAGAGATTTCACTGACTCAGGGTTAGGGTGATATGAATGAAGGATATTTCCTGCAGCAGAGTCTGGTGCATCTTTGGTTGTGCTGCAGCTGTCTTTGTTTTAAAGATCTTCTACGATAATTTACAGTCAGAGGAGGCAGGATTCCAGCTGCACGGCTCTGCTAGTCTGTGAGCAGAGAGAGTTGGAGAAGCTGGTGGCTATCTGGAGGAAAATAACTCTTATGTAAATCTGCCAAAAGGGAGGATTCCTCTCCTCTCCTGCTGTCTGCTCTCTGACCGCCAGGAGAGAAAAGTGGAGCTTTAAATCTGAGCTGGAGGAAACACAGACTCCAGCAGAGACGGATGAAATGTTCAATCCTGGAGTTAGAGGACATGTAGCACTAAATAGTGAAGATTTCAGCCTCAGTGCTGCTGCAGTATCGTCTCTGCCTGCACCTGAATGAACTTCACCAACACAACAGTAACGGCTGATCAGTGTAAGAGCTGCAAGAACCAGAGAGAAAGCATGGGTAAGACCAGAAACCATCAGCTCTGTGAGGTACGCACACGCTCTTTATCCACCACAGAGGCAGACTGAAGATCCAAACTCTGCACAGGTTTATCTCAAATAATACAAAATAAGACCAAATAAAGGCCGAGCTGAAAAAAGAGCAAAAAGAAGCAAGGAGCAAAAGAGCGACAGAGAGGGAAACAGCAGGAGGAGAGACGCTATGAAAGACCAGCATTAGATCTGTGAGGGTTAATAAATATACACCATTAAAGGCTATTTCACATGAAACCACAGGAGGACTTTACCATCAGGCAAAGGCTGGGCCCCCTACAAAGGCCCCTAAAACACTCCTAACTCAGCCCTTTCTTCTGTACTGGCCTGTAGTCCGCCATTTTTAAAGCTGTCAATGATAGAATCTTAATTTTCCTGCTAATTATATCCCTGATTTACCTTTTCATCTGAAAAACACCTAAAAAAAGTCAGGTGGTGTAACTATTTTACCAAATATTCTACAATCAAATATTAAAAATATACTTTTGGCCACTTTTCAGAGATTGTGTTGAAACAGGATTAAAACAGGAAAAATCATTCCAAAATAGAAAAGTCTTTTTTTAACTTCTTTGAGTTGAGAAGAATTTAAAAAGGGGGAGACCAACGATGGAATCCATAGTTCTGGTTCACACCAGAGACCTGAGCTCTTCTTTGGACTTGTTGAGGACCAGTAGGACCTGATGAATACAAAACCTAAACCTCGTCTTTGAACAGGAAGTAGTTTTCACCAAAAGCAGACACATATGGTGTAGTTCTTTCCTGATTAATTACCACCAGAACTCGTTCAGCTAAGGTATGTAATAAATGTCCACTGAAAGCTCTGGGGATTATGGAAAATGGCCTTTGCCCACACGTGTCTACGTGGGGTTATCTTATAGAAAAATAAGGGTACAGGCAGAGTCACTTTTTGTCCAAGTGTCACTCATCTGTATGTCATAGAATAATTCTATAATATTCTATTATTATAATTATAATAATAATAATAATAATTGTTATTATTATTATTATTATTATTAATATTATTATTATTATATTAATATCTAGGTATTGGCCAGAAACGTGAAACATTTTTTTTTATCTTTTGTGGGTCTTATTTGCTGTTTACCTGCTTCCTTTAAAATGTTTTCACTGAGTTTCTTTTTCCCTTTGTCGCTGTATTTACTGTCCTGTGTGAAGCACCTTGAATTGCCTTGTTGCTGAAATGTGCTCTACAGATAAACCTGCCATGCCTTTAAAATAATGAGTGATTCCAAAACATGGAAAAACACTAAATTACCTAAAAATTTCCAAGACATATAAAATAACTCCATGTCAAATTACAAAAATACCCTGAAATGTCAACAGATATTCCCCAAACATTTACAGACAATTTTCACTGTGAAAAATCAAATAAAATACCAGAAAAAAAATCAAGAAAATTCCACAAAACTTTGTAATCAGAGAGCAAAAAATTACAAATAAATTCCTTCAAAATTCAATGAAAAATGATGAAAAATTCCGAGCACATCCCCCTCAAAACACCAACAAATGCCCAAAAATTCCATGACAGTTCTTTAGAATTTCAAAGGAAATTCCCTTTCAGATTTCTAATCAAATACAAAATAAACTCCCCATCTTCCCATGAAAGAATCTAATTTCTTAAACCACGCTGTCCTCAATAAATAAATATAAAACTGTCCAAAATATACAAACAATTTCCAAAAAAGTTCAAGAAAATTACTAAAAATCTCAAATTTCCCAGGCATTCTAAGCATATTAGTTCAACTTTATAGAATTTCTGGAAAAATTTAAGGGCAAAATTTACTATGATGTGGTAGGAGAGTCCAAATGTGCACTCAGGATTTTAAATCAACGGACCATTTTCCTCTGTACCTTCCAAACAAAGCCGTCTAAATCCTGAACGTAGAACAGAGAGTTCCTGATGTGCTGCAGGATAGAAGAATATTCTACAGGTAGGAAATCACTGCTCTACTGTCCTCAGGAGTTTCTGCTCATAGCAGAACCTCTAGAGATGAAGTCACTCTCTAACACACGTCTAACAGTTAAATATTAAACAGGAAGTTCTTGAGAGCCCGGCCATGGAAGGTCAGTTCTCTGTCAGAACAGTAGTTCGCGATCGCTCTCGTCTTTTACCGCTGTTTTATTTCTTTGCTGCAGGCTCAGCAGGACGTCGGTCCTTAAGAGACCAAAACCGTCGTACAGACCTCAGGTTGGACCACAGACGACTAAACTGTACTCGTGCAGAGATTCGTCTGCCTTTTCTGTAGTTTAGACACTGAGTTTGTAGATCAGGTAGACAAAGATTCATTCAGATGGTTGACCTGCTGAGCTGACAGAGAGAACGGCACAGGAAGCTTTCGTCCTCTCCTAACAGCTGGTAAGTGGTCCAGAAGGTTCTGATGTAAACCGACCACCAGTTCAACCGCCTGCACCAGTGGGGCTCCAGCGTACGTCCCTGTAAAGAACAGGACCACGCTGTAAAAACCTGCTAGACACGGAGGGATCGGGTTTTTAAGACAGAGCTGAAGAATTTACTGATGCTGTGAGTTTCTTCTCTTCAGGCAGATTTTCAGACATTAAACCGATTTCACTCCCTGACTGTTCTCTGGCAAAGGTTCGACATCACAACAGAGACGCTCAGTGATCTTTAGACCAGAGTCTGGACCGCAGAACAAACCAGAGGTCCTTGGCTCGAGGATCTGAGGCTCCGTTTGGCTCATAAATGGTTAAAAAGGCAAGAGAACAGAAAAGTACTTGACCTTTCTGGGCTTTAATATTAATAAAATCAGCTTTATTGCCAAGTTGGTTTAAGGAATTTTAGAGTTTTAGCTGCAAAAATAATGAACACAGAAGGAGAATTTAAAAAAAGCAGAAAGAAGTAACGTCAAGAGACCATAAAAAAAGACAGAATAATGATTTAAAACACAATTTTTAGACCAAACATGTGAAACGTGATCATAGAGCTGTGTGGTTTTACAAGATGATTTAAGTACAAATATTTCACTACAAATCTGTCAGAACCTCAAAAATCTGACTTTATTTAAAGTCTGCAGTATAAACACAACAGAGTTCATGATGTTGTCATTCATGTTTGATAATTCAAACACTGAAATACACTCTGAGGACACGTTAGGGGAGAAAAATGCTTTTTAGGAGCGGACCTGTAAACTACACATACTCAGTCCTACGTTTGTGATCCGTCTAAAAACACTGAACCTGATGGTCTGTTCAGAATCTGCTGACCTTGTGAGGTCCACGCGGCTCCACCAACGTTTACGACAGAGAAAACTACTTCCTGCTTCATGGAGAACAAAAAAAAGCCCCACCCCCAGGTTTGGTTGGCCCTCCCCCACTTGGAGGAAAGTTCTGCCCTCCTCTACTGATCCTCTCAGCTACCAGCTGAGATGCTGGATAGCTCAGTGGGTTACCCTGCTGACTGGTCTGGGAGATTGATGGTTTGAATCCCAGTTAGGTCCTAAACTTTGAATAAAAGTGTCTGTAACATCAGGAGTGCTGCATCCATTTCCTGAGAGGGGTGTGGTCAGGGGCGGAGTCAGACAGCTCAGTAACATTTAAAGCCACAGAAACAGCTCGAGGGGTTTTTAGACATGGAGAATTCAACACTGGAGTGTTTTTACAGCAACAAACTTCACAGACATGTTTTGGGGACGTCTGAGGCCGATAAAAACTCTCAGAACCAGCTGTTTCTGTTTCTGTGACTTTAAATATTACTGAGCTGTCTGACTCCGCCCCTCTCAGGAAATGGGTGTGGCTCTCCTGATCCTGCCAGCTGAGAGGTGGATCAGGAGAGGAGGGCCGAACTTTCTTCCAAGTGGGGAGGGCCAACTGAACCTGGGGGTGGGGCTAACTCTCCACATGACATCATGAGGGGAAAATCTGAGAACGGCTTGTTTCAGCAAACATTTGAAAGGTGGAGAAGGGGCGAGGGGGGATTTTTCTGGTAGTTGAGGGGACTGTGGACAGGCCAGGGGCACACATTTTATTAGAAAAGCTTAAAAAGTGATTTTTGTATGATATGTCCCCTTTAAGACTCTAAAAAAACTACTTCCTTTTACATGGTGACAAAAAAATTGCCACGACTATGCTTGATGTGACTGACTTCAGCCCACTGAGTTGTGAAAAGGCCAAAACATAAAACAATGAATGTTTGGATCAGAGTTTTTGTTGAAGCTGCAGCTGCAGGATTTCTGCTAACAGCTTCCTGCTGAAGGATTTTCTTTCCTGTTTGACTTCACTGTTTGTTAAAAGTATGATTTTGAAACTTGAAAATTGTTTCTCATATTATTTTCTTTTTTTTTTTCAGACTTGGAATTTTTTAGATTTAAGATTTGTTTGTAAATTTACAATTTTTAATATTGAAACAAAATGGTGCTTGCTTCATTTTAAAGAACCAAAACAGAGCATTGTGAGAAAGTACCAAAAGCCGTTAAGAGATGGTTTATACAGGGTCAGAAACATCCTCTGTTGCTT
Source organism: Cheilinus undulatus (assembly GCF_018320785.1). NCBI lineage: Eukaryota > Metazoa > Chordata > Actinopteri > Labriformes > Labridae > Cheilinus > Cheilinus undulatus. Next base: position 50,417,489 of record NC_054874.1, read on the forward strand.
CATCTGTGTAGACCTAAACCTGATGCAGATGTTTCCGTTAGAACTGTTTAAAAGCTGCAGAGAGATTAAAGGTCACCTTTATCTGGACTAAAGTACAAACAGACAAATAAAGAGGATGGACTAGAGAGTTCATCAGTATAAAAATATTGTTCTGCTGCAGCATCTTTTGACCAACGATGTCTCACAAAAGCATGTATTCCCCCCTAAATCAGATAAAACTGTTGCTAGAACTTGATTCCTGCAGGATTTAAAGACAGCATGCACAGAACTCCACGCCTCCACCTCAGAGGCCAGCCTCCAGTCAGAAAATCAGCCTTTAATTTCACACTGTTTGCACTTTATCAGATGCTAAATCACCTGTATGATGTACTTTAAGTTAAAAAGTAAACTCCAGCCTCCGTGCAGCTCCACGGCGGCGGTCGGAGCTACCTCTGCTAATTCAGAGCGACTGGCAGCATTCATCATCGGCGGCACGCTGAGCGACGGGTCAGGAAATGCTTGACTACGTTCCCGGTTTCATCGTTAATGAGAAACAATATCGGTTTAGACGAGCGGGTCCACTCTGTGATTTGCCGCTAAGCTGCTCATTAATTACTGAGAGCATTAATCTGCGGGGCTTAATGGGCGATCGGGGGGCTGTAACGTGGAGCAGCAGCATGTGACCGGCACACACCTTAAGCCTCGGCTAATCTATCAGCCCGGGAACACGCCTCCGCCTCCAAAACCCCGGGTTTAATTCTGACGGAGAAGTTTTCAGTTAAAAGATTAATCGAGTGAGTGACAGCAAAGATCAGGACGGAGCGGAGGGAGACAGCGGGCTGGAACTGCAGAACTTCTGAGGTTTACAGGGAAAAACCTTCAAATCTACACCTGAGGATCTTAGTTTGGTCAGTTTTAAGTCAATAAAAGTCAGAGAAGAAGACTTTAACACAAGCTTTATGATTCTACTCTGTTGTTTTCCTAATTTACCACAAAAGCCTTAATTTTTGTATTTTGATGATTTGTGAGTCCATGTAATTTGACAGTGACACTGACTCCTAACCTCTTGCACCTTCACCCATCTCCCTGTTTCCATGGCGACCTGTCCCCGCTGAGGGTCGCAGCATTACATGAGAACAACAAAGTATGACACGCCAGGGAGCGAGAGCCGGTGTTTACCAGATGAACTCTCCCACAATAACACCCTGACATCACCTCTACACGCACGCACAGCTCCGGCCAGCCTTCCCTCATTACTTCCCATGATGCAACACTAGCCTAGCAACCAGACCTGTGGCTAACTCCCCTGCTGCTTCCACGCTCTCATTGGAAAGGTTCCCGCGGGTCACGCTAACCTGCGCAGCCCTTCATCCCCACCGGCAGGCCATCTGTCTTGGAGACGCCGCCTCCACGCAGGCGGAGCCCACCGGGAACAGCTGCCCGCGCTAACGGAGGCGGCCGGCCGGTGCCAGGACCCGACGGGAGGCGGCTTTACTCGAGCTGGTTTTAGCTCGCTCTGTGCTGAAGCGGACGCCTGTTTGGAGCGGAGCGTTGACTTTGAGCTGAGATTATCACACAACCTTTGACCACGATCCTGACACAGCAGATCCACTAGTGATGGAGACATTCTAGAGCTTTCTTTTTAAAATGATCACGCTCAAACTGATGCTCATTCTAAAAAAAAAGGCCTACAAAGAAGACATCACAATATCTAGAGCAGGGGGGTCAAACACAAGGCCTGGGGGCCAAATGCGGCCCACAGTGCAGATTTATCCGACCTGCAGGATCATTTCATATCTTAATAAGAAACTAGATCACCAGAATAAGGTCTGCAGATTTCCTCCAGTATAGAAATGTCAATTTAACCTTGAAAGTCTAAAAAAAAATCATTGTTGAGTTATAAAAATCTGAAAAAGTACAAATAATTAGATAAAAAGTCAGGAAAAAGGTAAAGAAATTAACCCTTTACCTACTAAGCCGGCGCCGGTGCTGTGTTTTATATGTCCGGAGTATTATTACCATAACTCTGTCAAAGTTTGTCCGATCAGAAAAATTCCAACGTTGTTGGAAAGCTGAGAATTGTGGGCATGCACACATATATGGTTCATTACGGTACTCACAACCATATGAGGTGAGCATCCATAGCAAAACACTAGAAGTATTGTGAGACCGCTACATGGATTCTCAACACTGTAACTCCTCAAAAGTTTGCTCAATCTAAAAAATTCCAACACTGACAGAGAGCTGAGAATCTGTGCTTTACACCAATATATGATGTGTGGTATATATATTACGGTAATGTCAAACAGCACCGTGAAAACAGCAGCTTTGGCAGAAGACGAGTGAGAAAGGAGAGTGAAGGAAGAGAGTAAAAGGAGAGCGAGTGAGAGTGGTGTTTAGTTTTCTAAAATAGCGTTAGATAGTGGCATTTGTGCGTGTCTGTCATGTGCAATAACAACATGTTACTGAGAATGTTGAGAATGCATTTTTCCACCTTTATTTGCACTAACTGTCTCCTATGTATATAGTTATCTTTTGCACTGTGTTTTGCACACCCAGAGTCCTAGACTCCAAAAATGACTGCTGATTGTTCTAAACATGTATAGGTTCACATTTCAAATGTCAAATCAAAACTTCATGAGCAATAACAACATTTCTACTCATAAAAGCCATGAAAAACAAATCTGTTTTTGTGTTTTTCTTCTTTTAAACTGCTGACAATTCCATATAATGAGCAATAATCATTAACCAGATGTTGAAAAGTCAAGTTCAAGTACTCCTGGGAAAAGGGAGCAAAGCTCTCAGACTTAGGGCATTTCCTGACTATTTTACAGCCAGAATAACTAAATATGTCCAAATTGACATTTTTAGACTCAGCAGGTAAAGGGTTAATCTGTGTTCTCATTTCATATTTTCATTTTGCATCCCAAGATTATGACTGAAACTTGGTATTTTGACTTTTTATTTCATATTTTGACTTATTTATCAGATATTTAAACTTTTTAAACTCCTGATCTAGATTTTTATCTCATATTTTGATCTTTTAGAGTCACAATTTTGAATTCTATCTTCTATTTTCACTTTTTAAACTCTTGATTTTGTAATTAATCTCAGATCTTGACCTTTAAACTCATGATTTTAACCCTCTATTTTCCTTTTAGAAACCTTAATTTGACTTTTAATTTTATATTTTGACCTTAAGGACTTATAAAGTGTCTTTATCTCAGATTCTGAGCCTTTAAACTTATTTATTTATTTATTTAGCATTTATTTGCCATGGACACACAGTAACTGATGCTGTGATATTTAATCATTTTGATTTTTTTTTTTTTTTTTTTTTTTTTTTAGAAATCTTAAAATCATTTATCATCACTGTTTAATTACCCTTATAATTTATTACCTGTGAAAACATGGTTGACAGTTTTCGGTTGAACTTGACCCTGTTAGACCCTCAGGTTAGACCCTCAGGTTAGACCCTGCTGTGATTGAGTCTGACACCCCTGATCTAGACTTAACCCATGTGTGCCCAAATCTGTAGTAAAGATCACTACAGCGGGATTATTTGAAAGAGGGATGGCTGAAACACTTGTAAATCTGATACAGCTGCCCAAACATGCATGGACATGCAGGATTTTAACTGATGGTCGAGAACAGTTTATCATTGTGTGTCATGTGACATGGTAACTCACTACTGTCTAGGCTGCAACATCTTAAATGCACTACAAAATGTAAATCTGCAGAATGCACAATGTAGCTGAAAATGGGGAAATGCAAAAATCTGAGCTCTAATAAGATGAAAGCAGAGCTGGTTATTCAGGTATCAATATTAAGTCATATGCATGAAAATGAATGAAAACACACCCAGCAGTTTCACAGGACCATTTCCCATCCCTCTATTGACTTTACAACTCTATAGTCTGCATGCTGAACACAATGAAAAACAAGTGGTTCATATAATTAACGGTCTGTGTGGATTATTGAAGAAAATTGATTCCAGAGAACCAAAATGCCCTGAACTGAAAGAGCTCCAGGCAAAGAGTTTGAATGATTCAGATGAAAATAGAAGAGAAACTAGAGGGAAAATATTTGATTCAGATGTCTGACACCCGCAAAAGGAAAATGAGGATTTTAAAGCGAAGTGAAGGCTGTTAGAGGAGAAGGCTTCAGCTGTGACATGAGCCAGTACAGAGGACAGAAAGAGAGAGGCTGCTAAAGGTGGTAGAGAAGAGACTGAGGCAGACATGGCTGAGATGAACTAATACTGCTGTCAGGCTTCCAGTGAACTCCAGCTCTCAGTTCATTCCCCCTGCAGTGGCTCAAAAAGCTCCCAGTGTTGGTATACAGAAAGGAATATCTGCTGTTATTTTACCTGGTGGTGCAAAGATCCTGCAAAATAACCAGAGTGGGAAATAAAGATGAGCTAAACAATCAGCAGAGTCTGCAGTAAAATATGACCGTGTTTAGTGTCCATGCATGATCTGATGACAGCAGGACTTCAGAATTAGATAGCAGGATGGACGGATGGGGGAGTGGATTAATGCAAAGACGTTTATCCTACATATACCTGCATACTGTAAATCTAAGAAAATATAAACATGAATATAGTTACTATATGAAATACATACATTAAAAACTCATTAATGTCGGAGTGAAAACAGACTTCTACAAAGTAAAGTAAATAAAATAACAAGGAGTAATTTACCCCTTTAAAGTGAATACGTGTCAGTGATTGTAGTCTAATCACACCTCTGTCTGGAAGCTCCATACACTGGTTCATCAATATTCCTGGCCACCATTACACCATGAAGACAAAAGAACACTCATAGAAAGGTTATTGAAAAGTCTAAGTCAGAGGATGGAGACAGAAATATCTCCAAGTCTCTGAACATCCCCCAGAGTTCAGTTAAATCCATCATGAAGAAATGAAGGAATATGTCACATGTGTAAATCTGCCTAGATCAGACCGTCCTCACAGACTGAGTGGGCGTGCAAGAAGGAGACTAGTGAGAGAGGACACCAAGACACCTATGACTACTCTGAAGGAGCTCCAAGCTTCAGCAGCTGAGATAGAGAGACTCTGCAGACAACAACTGTTGGCCGGGTTCTTCAGCAGTCAGAGCTTTATGGGAGAGTGGCAAAGAGAAAGACACTGTTGAAGAAAACTCAGATTCAATCTGGACTAGAGTTCACCAGAAGGACTGTGGGAGACTCCATGGTCAAGAGGAAGAAAGGTCTTTGGTCTGATGAGACCAGAATGGAGCTTTGAGACCATCAGACAAGACGCCAAACACTGACATCACCACAAACACACCATCCCCACTGTGGAGCACGCTGGTGGCAGCATCATGCTGTGGGGATGCTTCTCAGCAGCATCATGCTGTGGGGATGCTTCTCAGCAGCATCATGCTGTGGGGATGCTTTTCAGCAGCATCATGCTGTGGGGATGCTTCTCGGCAGCATCATGCTGTGGGGATGCTTCTCGGCAGCATCAGTTTAGAGAATATTTTCCTGTCAGACAATGAGCTGAAGCATCCAGAGAAAGCTACACAGAAATGGTTTAAAGACAACAAGGAGAATGTTCTAGAGTGGCCGAGTCAAAGCCCAGACCTCAGTCCAAGAGAGAATTAGTGTCTGGACCTGGGCTGTTCATGCCTGGTCCCTGTACAACCTGACAGAGCTTGAGAACTGATTTTAGTTTACATATTTTGGTTTTACTTTGTAAGGGGTGAAAACTTGTAAAGGCACAGTGTGCATCACAAAGCAGACGGCCTGACTGGAGCTGTAACGGCTCAGACAGCCACAAATATCACCAGTGATGTTCCAAAAACAGTCTGAAGTGAACCTTGGGACTAAACTGGACTTTTTTTTTGACAAGAAACAGTGGCACTAAAAACAAATAAAAGCATTCAGGGTGGAGGTCACAGACATGGCTGAATCAAGGAAACAGAACATCAGGAGGACAAGAGTTTGGGTCCAACTTCAGTGGCAAATTCTGTGATATTTTACGTATAACCCAACATTTCTGTGAGCATAACCAAGGCCTACTGGTACCAGTTTAATGCAAAGTATTAACCACCAGTTAACGTGTTTGTCAGCTTGCTCATATGGAGGCTCTAATTTGGGAAAACAATTTCAGAAAACTGATTCTAGGATGACCTCAGATTTAATCTCTTACCTAACAAGAAAAAGAGCAGATTTGGCTGCTCATCACAACATTCTTCCCAACATACTTTTCCCCATCTATAAGGGAACGCCTGAAACTTTAAGGAGCTATTTTAAACAGATTTTTGATGTGATTTTTCCACCATATGCTATCAGTCTGCTCCCAAACTCCAGTGGAACAGCTGAAAACATCGGAACAAGCAGCCTGGCATTTTCAAAATCACATGAAAAGAAGTATAAGCTTAAAAACTAAACGCAACGACCGTCAGCAATTAGAGAGACTTTCAGAGGACTTATAATAGATCAATACCATCTTATCATGAAAACCAATCCTTGCCTGTGTGTATTTTTTTGTCCGCTCTGCAGGAAGAGCTTTTATATTTCAAGAGCTTTTATATTTCATGCCAATAAAGAAAACTCTTGCTGACAGAGAAGACAGTTTGACAGTTTATTCAAGCTGCAGTTTAAGAGCCAAGAAAGTCAACCTCTGAAGAGAATACAGAGCAGTTCACCGCGCTGAATATTCATGAAGACACTTCTACATGTGGCTTCTAAAGCCACTATTTGTTCCAGGTTTTATGTCAGCAAATAAACCCATGACTGTGGTGGAGACACTGGAAAACATGAACCTTCACAAGGCAGAAGCCGTTTAACTATTCAAGGTTCAGCGTTCAATGTCATCAGAGTAAGAGGACAAGGGTTTTTAAAACGCTCCTCAATCAGAGGAAGAAATACCTCACAATGGAAGTTAGAGAGGTTAGAGGAGCAGCAGAGGAGCCGTCCTTTAACCTCAACATTCACTGGATTCATCTCAAACACTGTCAGACCTAAAGCTGAAGACTCTGAAGACACAAGTTAATGTCACAGTCCTTTATTCAATCTAAAAACACTTTTTAAGACGTTATCTGGTTCAAAAATAGAAATGATGAAATCTAGAAGCATGGACACTTGGAAAGAGATCCCAGGGTAGACCTAGAACTCACTGGAGAGATCTCATCTGTCCCGGGAACGCCTCAGAATCCCCCAGGAGGAGCTGGAAAACGTTGCTGGGGAGAGATGTCGGCTTAGCCTGCTGCCATGTGACCCGACCCCGGATAAGAGGAAGAAAATGGACGTCTCAAATTTTAGTCAAACAACAAGACAGACAAAGAGGTGGAGCTAAGGCGGGCCTGAGTAACACGCTGACTTACAGTCATGTCCAGGGCCGTTTCTAGCTTTGTGGGGGCCCTATGCAGGATGATGATTGTGGGCCCATAATTTGCTAAACCACGCTGGAGAGACTCCTGATCCTTAAGATGGTCCATGAACAGGCCACAGTCCTGATAACCTCTCAAATCAACACTAAAGACACTCAAGCCAAATAACTGATAAATGATAAAACAAGGAAAACAACAATTCTCTACGTGTCAATTAATAAACTAGATATCGAGTATTTTTAAAAGATATTTACTTTGTAAGAACATGACTCAAGTTTTCACTTTTATTTTATTTTAGCCAACTTTCATGAAGCAAACTCTAAAGCTGGGGTTATGAGCATACAAATCCTAGCTAGCATTTATTCGAGATGAGGTAAAACATTCAGCTTTGGGGCATTTGTATAGTCCGCATACAGGACACGGCCCTGTCCATGTCCCTGACTGGGCATGCCTGAGACCAAAACAGACGACTTCATACACAATCACCCCTCTTCACTTTAGTCCATGAAGACAGGAGCTACCAGTACAACTGTCCTTGGGTGTGAATGTCTTTCTCCAGCTCTGCAGCCAGCCTCATATGGATTCTCCAGGCTGTGGCTATAGAGGAACTCTAAATAACATGGTACTATTCCTGACCCTAAGAAACCATGCCTCCAGTTCATGGACTCTTTAAACCCTTCTGAAACACTTGGAACGTCTCTGATGAACTCTTAAACCCTTTATTCTTATTGGTTTAACCTTCACTGTTACACTAAGCCTCTGATTTGTATTGTACCTTCATAAATGAGACTTTTAAGGAGCCCTGGCAGCTCAAAGAGACCCCATTAATGTCTGCAGAAACTCCTTGATTGTTACTCTGTAATGTTCTTAATGAGCTCTGGAGCTTTTATTTCACCTAAATCTGGAACTCAATGAGCCCTGGAACCTCTACAGCAGGGGTGTCAAACTCACGGCCCAGGGGTCGAATCCGGCCCGTGGTACGGTGGTACCTGGCCTGCCAGATCCTGTCATATATTTATTATAACTGACCCCTGATCTGCAGAGTTCCTCCAGTTTAAACCTTACCCTGATGATTGAAAATATCTTTGTTCTGTCATAAAACAAAAAAAGTTCAAATAATTCGATAAAAAGTCAGGAATATGGGAAAACAAATTTCTGTTTTCATTTTATATTCTTGGTTTTGCGTCTCACACTTATCAGGCAAAGTTGTGGTTTTGACTTTTTATTTCATATTTTGACCTTTTCAGTTCACATTTTTGACTTTTTCTCTTATTTTCTACCTTTTTTGATCCTCAATTTTAAATTTTTCAGTAATATTTTGACCTTTAAACTCATGATTTTATTTTATTTTTTCTCACATTTGACCCTTTTAGCTCCTTACTTTGACTTTGATGTCATAATTTGGCCTTTCGTGTCATCAATTTGAAACTTTGAGTAATATTTAAACCTCAATTTTTTTTTTTTTTTCTCAGGCTTTGACATTTTTAACCAATGATTTTGAAATTTATCTCATATTTTGACCTTTAAAAGTCATGATTTCAAATTTTCATCTCATGTTTTGGCCCTTAAAAATCAAGATTTGAACTTCCTTTCTTATATATTTGCCTTTTAAAAACATGATTTTGACTTTAAATGCCTTTTGAGCTAATACGTTTGAATTTGTTTCTCAGATTTTGAGCCTTTAAACTTTTTATCTTTTAAATCTCAAAATCATTTATCATCAGTGCTAAGGTTATTTCCCCCATAATTCATTGCTGGTGAAAATGAGGTTGACAGTTTATGGTTAAATGTTGGCCTTGTTCGGCCCTCAGGCTGGACACAAATACAGACTTGGGCCCCTGCTGTGATTAAGTTTGACACCCCTGCTCTACAGAAACACCCTACTATCTGTATCCCAGGACAACACGGGCAAAATCAGCCAATCACGGACACAGCACGGTGAGCGTGCTGCAGCTCTCAGCATCCTCGCTGCTGTACATCAGTCGAACGCTGGCCCCGCTCCGATTTACAGCTCCTGCCAAAGACAAAAACACACTCACAAACACACACCTCCTTCTGTAGTGTGGAGCGGCCACCACAGATAAGCTCAAATAAACAACAGACCTGGAAAAATAAATCCACCTCCCTCTCTCTCTCTCCTTCCCCGGGGACGAGAGAGGGCATCCAAAGAACGCTGCCTGTTACTATAAAGCTTCTTGACATCACACACAGTCTCTCACACACTCAGAGATACAAATAATAAACAGAGAGGGAGGTATGGTTCCACAGGGAGGAATCACCTCTTCTATCGCTGCACACACTCCTTTTATCTCCCAGCTAATGAGCAGCAGATATACACACACATGCACTAAAGAAGCCGCACACACACTAAGGCTATACATACTCTCACATCGTCAGGGCCGCGGTTTCGTCAGACCGTCTCTCAGCGAGCGTCCCACTTCCAAAACTATGGACTCCTGCTTACATCATTATGTAACGCTGAGAGTGAGTCTCTGAGTGTCTGTGTGTGTTTGGTGGAGCCCAGAAAGGCTTTGAACACTTAGCCTCTTTCCTCAGCATGTAGTGGTGGAACACTACAGGCTCTAATGAGAGCGTGCTGCAGCCACAGTGTCTATGTGAGTGTGTGTCAAACACATGCTCCCCTCTATGATTAGTCAGTAAACGACGCTTTTTGCAAAGTAAGCAGTGGCCAAAACAGAAAATGAACTGCCTGTTGTGCATTGTGCTTTGAAAATGTAAATGCATTGAACCTCATTATGAAACCCTGAAATATCTCAATTATCATAAACCCACGAGGGCCTCTGAAATAGCCTCTGCATTTCTCATATGGCACATGTGACCCTCTCAGGGACTCGTCCTGCTGCCGTGAAACCTCAAAAGATGAGTAGATCCCTGCCAAGCCTATTGATAAACTGCTGACTTCATCTGAAACTACTCAGTCCTCCTTCTGACTCAAGAAATTTCCTTCTAACCATCTAAGTAGAGTCACTGGACAGTTGAAGCCTTTTAGGAACACTCTCTGGCACCGTGAACCCTCTGAGACCTAAGGAGCCTGCCTCCTAGAACCTCACAAAAGAAAGGGACTTCCTGTGCAGTACCTATGACCTCATGAAGATCCTCAGAACCATCACCACAACCATGGAATCCACCTGAATGACTGCAGTTCTCCCAGGAACTCTTTCTGGTGCCATGAAACTTTGTATAAGACTCATAGATTTCTACAGTTGAACCTAAAACCTCCTAATTTGCTTTTTTGCTTCATCTAAGACCCACGAAACTCTCCTTTGTCCCAAGAGTTTTTTCCCTCAACATATAGGTCACCTCCTTGACCTGAAGCACAACTTTCTGGTCACCATCAACATCATCACAAACATTGGGAGCATCACCAAGATGAATGGCTTCCTTTACAGGACTGAGAACTTCAAGTCGAGCCTCAGGACCGTCTCCATGATGACTGGATCCACCTCCCATGCAACCCTATCAGGAACTGCTTCTAGTGCCCTTAAACCTCATTTAAGACTGATAGATTCTTAAACCTAGTACCTTTTCATTTGCTCTTTGTTTCATCTAAGACTCCTGAATCCTCTCTCTTACCACAGAAATGTCACCCCAATCTTTTAAGTCAATTTAAAGACCAGTGCAAGGCTTTAAGTGGTTTCTGGTACCATGGAACCCTTCAGAGACCTAAGGAGCATTGCCTGTTTATCCTAGAACCTCAAAAGTTACAGGACTTCCTTTACAGTACCTATGACCTCTCGAAGAACCTCAGAACCATGATCATGTTCATGGAATCCACCTGAATGACTCGTTCAGATCTCCCAGGAACTGTTTCTAGAGCCATGAAACCTAATGATGGTTACTCAAAGACCAAGAGACCAGTTTATCCTAGAACCTCATAAAGGTACGTTCCTTTACAGAACCCAGAACCTCATGCTAATCCTCAGAACCATCTTCACCACAGCTTAATCTTCTGTAGTGACCATTTTTTCTGGAACTGTTCCTGGTACCATTAAATGACGTTAGGGTACCACTAAACCTATCCAGAAACACTGACATGTTTTAAGTGGTCTCTGGCTGAATCCAAGACCCCTGACACCCTCCTTTAAACCAGAAACTTTCTTCCTGGACATTAAGGTCACTTCAGCGACCATTTAGAGCCTTTTGGGTAAAAAATCTGGTACCATAAAACTTCCACAAAGGCCGACAGAGCATTACCAATTCATCCAAACACCTTTACATCGATTCCTCTACAACCATTAGAACCTCACGCTGATCCTCAGAACTTTCTCCAAGAACACCGAAGTTTCCACTCGTCTAACCCTTTCAGGAACAGTTTCAGGCTTCATTAATGATTTTAGGAAATCATAGAATTTGGCCATTTGAACCTAGAACCTCACCAATGCTACAACCAAAGGCACTAAAGTCTCTCCAAAGCTCCATTCAAGCCTTTAGGGATCAGTTTCTGGTACCATGGAGTCTCAAAGACCCAAAGAGTGATGCCATTTTTCCAAAAACCTCTTAAATAAAAATGTCATCTTCTCTCATTCTGATTACTGAACTCAACAACCTTTTCAGGAACTGTTTCTGGCACCATAAAAATGCTGGGGCATCATGGGACGTTACCAACAAACCCTAAATATTTTTAATGGTTACTGGAAATATCTAAGAGTTCTTGAACCCTCTGACTCCAAGAACCTGCTTCAGAACCACCAACTTTTCCTCCTGTGCCCCTTTGTTCCTGGCACCATGGCATCTTCTCAAGGACTCTCTGCCACTTGGCTTCATATTCTTTGACTAAAACCAGAATTATGGGCCACATGGACCCTCAAATCCTCCACTGAGAATCCACCGTTGCTGAAGACACCTGTTAAACTTTTTTTAATGACCTCTTGGAGATTATACGATTATATTCCCTGACCAAGTTAATGACATACCAGTACCACAGGGACTCACTGGAATCTCAGTCACTTAGAATACCATCAGGACCTTCAATGAACCCTGGTCTTTCTTAGCAGATGTCTGACCTACTCTTTAGACTTTCTTTAGATCCCATTGGCACCATTAAACCACACAAGTCACTTTCAGATCATCTTCATGGACTCCTCCTGGGGGGCTTTTCCCTAAGAACCCCTTAAAGCTCTGCTTCACCCCATCACACCTCAGCGACCCCTGGAAACATCTCTTTGAACCCTGAAACCTCCTAAATGGCAGGTGGACTTCCTGGATGGCTCCTGTAGGACCTCCTAAAGTGTTTCTAAATCCTACTCTCAAACTTCTTGAACTTCATCTTCACTTCCTGAACTACTGCTGACCCTTAGTCCCGTAGGGCCTCTCTGAAAACCCCGACACTTCCTCAAGAAAACATCCATGACCTAGTGAAGAACTTTCTCTGTGCCCTTTTGAGCACTCTCAATATAATCCTGTATGTGATAGTGTAATTTCAGTCAGCTCAGCACTTCATTAATATGGAACATGAGGGGTTTATTTTTGCTTGACAACTGCTGCAAGCTGCAGAACATTGAGTGCTGCTAAAAATTTCTGAATCTTTGGATGTAAAGGCCTCACGAGTTCAAGAAAAAACCCCAAATAATGTGAGAAAGCGTTTGCAGGAATGTACTTTTTTGTCCTGGGAGTTTCTGAAAGGCTGCTGGAGAACTACTGGCCCCCCATCATCACCCACCGGGGGGGGGGGGGGAACGGGGGATGACCAGGGAGAGACGAGGGGTGGAAAAGAAGGGACTGTGGATCCCCGAGGAGGAGAGAGAGAGGAGTCAGGGAGCGGAGGCCTCTTGTAGGAGAGCAGGAGACAGATTGAGGCGATACGCTTCACTGAGAGAAAAACACACGACCTCCTCCATTCACCTCCTCTTTTTTCTGTTTCCCACTCCAGTCTTTAAAGTTAAACTAGCTTATCTCTTCTACATCAAAGTGAAAGTCTCGACATCCTTTCCCCTCGCTCTTTCCTCTCCATTTCCCTCGCTTCCTGTCTTTCAAACGTGGATATTTTCTCTGCCTCTTCAAATTCAACAAAAACAACTAACTTTGATTTTATGCTGATGCAATGATTTAATATCTCCATCAAACAACTTAAAAAGAGAAACTAAACCCCAGGGCCTCTTTTCAACCTATTTCTACGGGCATTTTGTCGTATTGTTGATCAGCTCAGCTCCAAATCTCAACAGTTGAGCTCAACATGCTTAAATTTTTCATGTTGTTGCAGATATATGCAAAGCATTTGGCCATTATAGGCTGAAACCGGGCTACAAACGTGCTCTTCCTATTGGCTGATCTGCAGATGAAGTAGATGGTGCCAGTTCAGGTTACAAAAAGTTTAATAAAGCAAAGAAATCAGTCTGCTCACAGGAAAAAGCCTGTTCTCCATTCTAACGCAGTAAGTGTAGCTCACTCTTACTCCTAGCTCTGTTAGCTGGGAAAGCTATAACAAAGCTAAGGCTAAGCTCACAAAGCAGCTACACCAGCTACGTATCCATGGCATCATAGCTTAGTTAGCTTCTGCTATAGTTGCTGAAGGTTGTATGCTAAAGCTAACGTAGCACTATATGATGTAGCTATATAGCTAATGTAGCCAAAACTAAGCCCACAAAACAGCTTTATAAGCTAGGTAGATGTGTTATCTACACAGCTACATTAGCTTTAGCTAGGTTTCCTAAAGCTCATGTTGCTAAAGCAATTAACATATAAATAACATAGTGATGTAGCTAATGTAGCTAATGTACCTAAAATTAAGTCTTAAATGCAGCTACTTCAGCTACTTATCTGTGTTGTCTTCATCGCTAAGTTAGCTTTGGCTACACTTGCTTCAGCTCACATTGCTAAAGCTAACTTAGCACTATGAAATGGAGCCACATAGCTAACTTAGCCAATGTAGCTAAAGTTAACCTTACATAGCAGCTACATCAGCTACGTGCCTGCATGGACATTTTAGCCAAGTTAGCTTTAGCTGCATTTGCTAAAGCTAACTTAGCACTATGAAATGGAGCCACATAGCTTATGTAGCTAAAACTAAGCTCACACAGCAGCCATGTATGCTACATAGATGAATCTTGAAGCTAAAGTTGCCATCAACTAAGCTACATATAATTTAGCTAATGTAGCTAAAATTAACCTTACATAGCAGCTACGTCAGCTACGTGTCTGCATTAACTTTTGAGCTAAGTAAGCTGTAGCTGCATTTGCTAAAGCTCATGTTGCTAAAGCTAACTTAGCTATAGATTAGTTGCCATTTCTAGATAATTTATTTCAAGTCTATTATACTTTAACATTTATGCTAGGTTAACTTTATAAAGTAGAACCGACCTCTGTTAACTTTCTGCACCTACATATTCTGTCTAAATCAAACTAATTACAACATGATAAAGTACCCATTTACCCTCAGGTAAGTCTACACTGGTAGCTCCAACATGCAGCTACATTAATAACACATGATCATCACATCATTTTCTAGATTGAGTGAAGTTTGAGGTTTTTATGTGAAAACTGAACAATGAGTGGAGTAAACATCTAAAAGCCATCATTATTCTAAAGCAGCCAATCACATTATTGTGCGCTGACTGCTGCATGCTCATTTTTACCATTCAGCTAATCCACCCTCATTGTTTTTCATTGATTCTGCATCGTTCTGCATACTGTGTACTTTTCTCTGTGTTCTCTGACAAACAGCAGAAGTGTCATGATAATTGCTGAAGAACTGGCCGTCAATAAGAGTTTCCAGGTATACAGGTTAGATGAAACCCTGACTCATTGTTCTGCATTATTGATTGGCGTGTTTTAAAAAGAAACCACAGCTTTGTGTAATGTCTGCAGCAACAACAGCTGTTCTTGAAGTATTATTTGATTTGATGTCATTGAGCGTTTATATTCATCATTCTATCTTAACCAAATGAAAGAGCAATGCTTTTCTTTATAACTGTCACTGAAAATGGGGTTGTGAACATTTCATTCCTGTTTTTTGTTGTGGTTTTATCAGATTGCGGGATGTTTCTCCCCTTTGTAATGACTTATTTTGTCAGAAATGAAGACATTTCTACAAACAGAGGCAGAAATCCAACCTTGATCAGAAACAAATTTAAGGATTTTCTTTAGATGTGTGCAACAACGTTTGCTGTATGAAAACAAAGAGAAACAGCAGTTGAGAACAAGAGTTGTTTTGTGTCTCATAAAGGATGATGTATCGTGATTTTTTGCAGGTGAGAGCTGAGACACTGCAGCAATCTGACTGACAATATGAAGAAGGCTGAAAGATCTCCAACACATCATGGAACCATCTAGAGAAGAACCGATGAGAAACAAAGTCACTGACATCTATCAGTCTGGAAAGGGTTACAAAGACATTTCTAAGGCTTTAGGACTCCAACAAAACACTGTGAGAGCCATTGTCCACAAATGGGGAAGACTTGGAACAGTGCCGAACCTTCCAGGGAGTGGCCGGCCTACCAAAATTAGTCCAAAACCCCGTTGACAACTCATCCAGGAGGTCACAAAAGAACCTAGGACATCAAGAGATCCTCAAAGGCAGGGACGGGATGTTCATTGAGCTTTAATGCCATTATTATCAAAGGAAGATTATGGAATGTTGGTGAAGCTGGGGATGTTGGGACATTTTCCCCTTCATTTTTGCCAAATACTAAGCCAGAGTTGGAAACTTTGTAAAAGTGTCTGGAACTTGTGTCCTCGCTAAAAGAGGACAGTGAACATAACTGTAAGATAGTTGGTGAACGACAGTGGTGAACTCTCCCAGGGGTTGCTAGCTTGACAAAACTTCTCAAAGAACTCATGGATGACATCTCCAGTAGGTCACAAAAGAATGCAGAACATCTAAAGACCTGCAGGCCTCACTGGACACACAAAAAAACCTTTCCAAGGCTTCTGGACTCCAGTGAACGAGGGGGAGAGCCATTATCCACAAATGGAGAAAACTGTGAACAGTGGCGAACGTTCCCAGGGGTGGCTGGCCTTCTAAAATGACTCCAAGAGCACATGGACAACTCATCCAGGAGGTCACAAAAGAACCCAGAAAAGGTTGAACAAGACCTGCAGGTCAGTGTTCATGGTTTTCACATAAGATCAGGTAGGTTTGGATGGATTTTCTCCTTTAATGAATAAAACCATGATTTAAAAAACAGTGTGTTGCATTTACTGTGGTTATTGTTGTCAAAACGTGTTTGATGATCTGAAATAGGGTCGATGGGTTTTCACTGCACCGTATCTCTCCTTCATTCAGTGAGTGAAAGCAACAAGCTTACCAGAGATGCTTTTATTCTGAACAGAGACCATCTGACAACAGTTGGACACCGCCCTGTTCTTAATTTGTATCAGCATAATAAGAAATCAGATTTAAATGTGCCCAATTTCCCCCATAATTGAGATTTACGAACTGATCCCAATGCTTATGCAAGGTTATAAATCTGACAAAAAGTGCATGTGTTTGTTTTAGCATCTGGCATCTTGCGGGCTGCATATTTCTCAGTGAGATCTAATCAGGAGAAGATGACATTACTTTGTACTCTATCTCTGTTGGAGATCAGGCTTATTGTAACACACAGCACATGTGTGAGCAGACGTGTAGCTGCAGCCTGATGTCATCCTGCATTCTGAACATTTTCTGTTTTTACGGATTTATCTGGAAATCAAACCAGTGGCTGATTAAGAGCTGAGATAGAAAACCTCTGCCTCTCAGTGTGTGTGTGTGTGTGTGTGTGTGTGTGTGCAGCAGTTACTACAGCTCTCAGACTGATGCAATCAGCTGCTAAAGAGGCTGAAGGCCTGTGTGTGAGTGCAGAGTACAGTATGTTTGCATGTGGTTTCAACCAGGGATATGAGTGCACCACACACACATATATGCACTCTCTCACACACACATCATAAATCAGCTCGTTATCCTGCAGCCATCAGTGTCAGGCTGCACATCCCTCTCTCTCTCTTTATTCCTCCTGCTTCCTTTTTCCTCATCTCTCCATCCCTCACCACTATGGAGGCCCATTTCCACCATTAGAAAAAAATGAAATATGTGAAAGCTGAGCCTTGATAATAAAATGACATCTTAATTGTTTTTTTGAAGAGAGTGTCAAAAATTGAATAAAAAAACTGGCTGAAAAGTTGGTGGAATGGGGATCTAAAAGTAGCAAAATTTGCTAAGCAGGGATAAATGATGGGCAGAAGGTGGCAAAAATGGGTTAAAAGTGGCAGAAATGGGCATTACAAAAAGGGAAATGCAGCTGAAGTGTACAAAAAATAGGTGAAAAGGATTTAATGGTGGCAATAATGTGTCAACAGAGGCTATAATAGCTGGCAAAAATAGGCATACAATGTGGCCAAATGGGGATAATAATGGCAAAAATATGACAACAGAGGCAAAGACAGGCAGAAGGTGGCAAAAAAGGTTCAGAAGTGGCAAAGATAAGTGTAACTAATAGTAAAATATGGTTAAAATGAATGGAAAATTGATGAAAAGCAATTTATGGTGTCAATTCAAAAGTGGCAAAAATGTGCAAATCAATAAAAAAATGTGGTTAAAATAGGCAAAAATTGGCATAAAAAGTGATGGAAAAAATGTGAATAGTTACAAAAATGTGTCAGCAGAGGCAACAATAGGCAGAAAGTGGCAAAAATGGGGATAACAAATAGTGAAATGTGGTTAAAATGAGCTAAAATGAGCGTATAGAGTAATAAAAAGGGGTCAACAGAGGAATCATAGGCAGAAAGTGGTTTTAAAGTGGTTTAAAGTGGCAAAAATGGGAAAACAATTGATGAAAAGAAGTTCAAATGTTGCAAAAGATGGTGTAAAGTGGCAAAAATTGGTTAAGAGAGGCTAAGATGGGTGAATATTGTGCAAAATGATGAAAAGTGGCAAATACTAGTGGCAAAACACAAATAGAACCCAGTAATAGTTTAACACACTCTTCAGCCCCAGAATGAGGTCAGCTGATGGATCCAACACACATGCACTGATGCTCTCAGTAAACCCCATATGGGGGGGGGGGGGGGCAGGCTCTGGGTTGTTCAGGTCCAGCCATCTCTGTGGGCAGCCCTGGACGTCATTACTCCCTAACCTCTCTCTCCACTAGTTTACTGTCACATTAGCAACATCGATCTGGGCCCAAACACTCATGCCAACCTGTCCAGTCCGATGGTGAGGTCTGAGGCGGCAGTATGCACGTAGCTGATCTGCAAATACACCGAGAAGAAAAAGGAAGGAGAGGCAACCAGAACAAACACTGAGGTCGTGACCTGAGGGGGGATGGTTTCTCTCTCATGCTGTTAGAGGACCGTCCTGCTGTCACAGGTGATTTCTAAGATGCCAACATCGACCTTCTCCATGCTTACACATCAGCTGTTTAGCTGTGACGGCAGATAATCTGCAGTCAGAAGGGGAGTCATGAGCGGCTGCTTATCCTCTAGATTCTGATGATTTTCAGCGAGCATTTAGAAAAGTTTGGACAAACATCTAGCTGGTGAAAACGTCTTGCTGTTATGAGGACGACATATCGCTGACAGGTATTGGGGCGATGCTTCACATCTATTCATACCGTGCACAAGACCACCTCTCCAAGTGGACTTGGGCCCAGAGCCTGATGTGTTTTATTCACACTGACCAGACTGAGCTGGACTTTGAGCTCAAGTGGACCTGGATCCTGGATCCTTAGCCCCTACCATGAAGCACCTTTAGCATCTGATATTAACGTTTTATTTATATATTTATTATGAGTTATGTGCTGTTCTTTAATAAATGACTCAGTCTTAACTGTCTCTACTCTGACATAAACGGCGTCTATAACCCACAAACATACATGCAATCAAATCCCACAATCCTCCCCTCCCTCATTTGTTCTCCACTCTTGGTTTGTTTTTTTGTCGTCTTTCACAATCTGTCCATCGCAAACAGGAAGTGGGTGCATTAGCAGAGCGAAGACGAGGTTGATGGAATTAATGTCCATTATCCGACCATTTACAGCAGCGAGAGCAGGTTGAAGAGAGGGAGGAAGAGGAGGAGTGAAAGGATAGATCTCACCACAGTGAGCTTCAGCTCTCAGCTCTCTGCAGAACAAACCACAGAAAACATGTTTGTGTTGTCTGTGTGGGCAGTTTGGGCTCAGTGGGGCAGAGGCAGGACGAGCTGAGTGTGACGGCTGAGGCAGCTGCCAAATGTGGCAAAAATACCCCGATTTGAACATTACTGCTCGTTTTTAAAATATCATCTTCTCTATCAGCCTCTGTCTTTATGTGTTTCTAATATCCATGTCCAGCTGATAAGGCCTAAGTCTTTTAAACACCTCTAAAAATATAGTTTCATGCTTTCAAAAAGGATTAAATAAATACCAAAAAAGCTGTGTAGTTTTATCTCTCGTTGATCTAACAGGAGGAAAAAGTGCATTTGTTAGGGGCTATCTTTAATGGCGGATTATTCCACATTTTCTGCTTCTGTGAGTATTTAGGGCGGCAGGATGAGAGACGGACTGATGCTGAGGTATAATTTCAAGAAAACATCTTTAATGGAGTATCATTAGGACCCGAGAACCGGCGGTGTGGAGGACCCTGACTGTTAGGATTAACCACGATTTCATTCCATGCGAGATTTCAAATTTGAAGACCTTAAAATATTGGAGATGGAGATCTTTGTCACTAAAACTCAAACTGAACCAGGATGAAAAACTTAACTGGACATTTTTATCCATGATCATTCCCCTCTCCCTTTATGTTTTCTGTAAAGACTTGATGCTTTAGCTGGTTAACCCTTTACCTACTGAGCTGGCACTGTGTTTTATATGCCCGGAGTATTATTACCGTAACTCTGTCAAAGTTTGTCCGATCAGAAAAATTCCAACTGTGTTGGAAAGCTGAGAATTGTGGGCATGGGCACATATATGGTTCATTACGGTACTCGCAACCATATGATGTGGGCATTCATAGCAAGACACCAGAAGTATCACGAGACCGCTACACGGAATCTAAACACTGTAACTCCTCAAAAGTTCGCTCAATCTAAAAAATTCCAACGCTGACAGAGAGCTGAGAATCTGTGCTTTACACCAATATATGATGTGTGGTATATATATTACGGTAATGTCGAACAGCACCGTGAAAACGGCAGCTTTGGCAGAAGACGAGTGAGAAAGGAGAGTGAAGGAAGAGAGTAAAAGGAGAGCGAGGGAGAGTGGTGTTTAGTTTTCTAAAATAGCGTTAGATAGTGGCATTTGTGCGTGTCTGTCATGTGCAATAACAATATGTTACTGAGAATGCTGAGAATGCATTTTTCCACCTTTATTTGCACTGTCTCCTATGTATATAGTTATCTTTTGCACTGTGTTTTGCACACCCAGAGTCCTGGACTCCAAAAATGACTGCTGATTGTTCTAAACATGTATAGGTTCACATTTCAAATGTCAAATCAAAACTTCATGATCAATAACAACATTTCTCCTCATAAAAGCCATGAAAAACAAATCTGTTTTTGTGTTTTTCTTCTTTTAAACTGCTGACAATTCCATATAATGTGCAATAATCATTAACCAGATGTTGAAAAGTCAAGTTCAAGTACTCCTGGGAAAAGGGAGCAAAGCTCTCAGACTTAGGGCATTTCCTGACTATTTTACAGCCAGAATAACTAAATATGTCCAAATCACCATTTTTTTTTTGTTTTTTTGAACATAACCTTATAAGGTAATTCTGTTTTAAGAAAAGGGGCTTACATTTAAGAAAAGCTATCTGTACTACAGCATAGATAAATGAAATTCAGTTTTCTTGCTTTGATAAGAGAGATTGTTATTCAGGTTAAGAATAAAAACATGGTTCTCACTGCTTAACTTTCCAGAGGGCCATGATTTTGCTGACCTCCATGGGACCTCTTTTAGTTGGGCCCCAGATAGCTCTCCACTTACCGCCCTTATATCCGGCCTTGACTGATGAAAACTTTTGTCACATCTGCAAATCTATGTCTCTGTGATTGGCTAATCTGGGACAGAGGCCATCATACAGCAGCATCAGCATTGCTGCAGGTATTTTATGCTTTATCACACTTTAAAACACTACTGAAATGCTATTTAGAAATCAGGAGAGATTGAAATCTTCCCAAAATGGCCCCTTTTCTTCCAAATCAAATCCTCATCCACCAGAAATCTGTTCACCTTTAGCAGAAAGTTCATCCAAATGTTATCAAGCGTGTTTACAGTGGCAGCTGACATTCCTGCTCCATCCTATCTACACTTGAACCTGATGAGGGAGAGATAAATCATGAAGGCATCCTTCAGCAGGAGGAGAAACATCTCATGAATGTGCACAACATCCTGATACCATTCCAGGTAAAAACGTGACCCTGCATATTCCCCATATTTTCATATCAGTGATGGAAACAGAGCAGCGAGTGAACACTGTCACATGTCACCAGCATCCAGATTATCTCTGGATTATGTCCAGATTATATGACTGCTATATATAAGTGGATAATCCACCTATAAAAGCAGGTGGAGAAGCAGCGAGATGCATTAAGAGTCAAACTAAATCACAGGAAAATGCTCCGTTCTGTTTAAGTGCTGACACATTTTCAGTGTCTGCAAATAGAAAATCACTCCAAAGTTCATGTCAGCAATTTCACATGAAGCATAATATGAGAGAGTTAAAGGAACAAAATGTGTATTTTTAAGTTTGAAATGTCTGCATTGACTAAAAAACAGCTGCTCCTTTGGTTTCAGTCTTCAAAGCCAGAAACATCCTTGATTTTCCCAGTGTAAGGTCAGTAAAGTGCTTCAACTACAGCTGGAAGATGCTGTTCTGTTGCTGTATCTCATTCATGTTTTAAACTTGACCACCACCATCCTCAGCCAACCGACGCGATCCTCTGGAAGCAGACTTTACATGCTGGGCCTTTAACTCACATTACTGCACTTAAAACTGACTTAAAACCAGGAAATAAATAGAACGGCCTTAAATTAGACTCAATCTTGGCAAACTGGAGACAAATGTTCCTCCAGCGGGTAAATAAAGTGTGATTAAAGGGGACAATCAGTCTTAAAGAGCAGATTAGCTAATGTGTTTGAGAACAGTCAGTTCGTTCTTCCAGCTCTTCATCAATCTGTCTGAAGCACTTGAGATCCGACCGATCAACAATCAGTCACACAGCTGATTGATCGATTCTGTCTGCAGCAGAGGAAAACACAAGAAGGCACAAAAACGGTGGGCTAAAGAGAGGACGGAGCCCAGACGCAGCTCCACAAAACTAATTAGGAAAAACATTCTGCTGTGTGTTAATTATCACTACAGTTATCGCTTGATTAACCATTTAATGTTGAACTTTAATTACATTCAGCTTGATACAGCATACTGACTCTGAGTCTGGAGTCTACTGACTGGATTTAAAATGAGATCAGGTTAGGTAGGGGAGAAAGACTCAAGCCTCGTACACTTCTTAGATAAAATGAGAGGAAATTCAAAGGGGATAACCTACAGCTGCATAGAAACAGTGTGAGCTATAGGGAAGACAGAGCTTTGCTTATCAAAGCCAACACATACAGGGAACTTAGGGTGAGTTCAGGGACAAAGGTTCAACAGGAAAGTTGAACCATCTGAACAAAAAAAGACTTTTTATTGGAAGCTTAGGTTGACAAACTGTATAACAAAAATGCCTCCACCCTCATTGGTGTGGCATTACATGGAATAAAAAAGGTGACAACCCACAGAGTAACTCACAGAGTCACTCTGATGACCACTCAACAGTCACAGAGTCACTCTGATGACCACTCAACAGTCAAAGAGTCACTCTGATGACCACTCAACAGTCACAGAGTCACTCTGATGACCACTCAAAAGTCACAGAGTTATTCTGATGACCACTCAACAGTCACAGAGTCACTCCAATGACCACTCAACAGTCACAGAGTCACTCAGATGACCACTCAACAGTCAAAGAGTCACCCTGATGACCACTCAACAGTCACAGAGTCACTCAGATGACCACTCAACAGTCAAAGAGTCACTCTGATGACCACTCAACAGTCACAGAGTTATTCTGATGATCACTCAGCAGTCACAGAGTCACTCTGATGACCAATCAACATTCACAGAGTCACTCTGATGACCAATACACAGTCACAGAGTCACTCTGATGAACACTCAACAGTCACAGAGTCACTCAGATGACCACTCAACAGTCACAGAGTCACTAAGATGACCACTCAACAGTCACAGAGTTATTCTGATGATCACTCAGCAGTCACAGAGTCACTCTGATGACCACTCAACAGTCACAGAGTCACTCAGATGACCACTCAACATTCACAGAGTCACTCAGATGACCACTCAACATTCACAGAGTCACTAAGATGACCACTCAACAGTCAAAGAGTCACTCTGATGACCACTCAACAGTCACAGAGTCACTCAGATGACCACTCAACAGTCAAAGAGTCAGTCTGATGACCACTCAACAGTCACAGAGTTATTCTGATGATCACTCAGCAGTCACAGAGTCACTCTGATGACCAATCAACATTCACAGAGTCACTCTGATGACCAATACACAGTCACAGAGTCACTCTGATGACCACTCAACAGTCACAGAGTCACTCAGATGACCACTCAACAGTCAAAGAGTCACTCTGATGACCACTCAACAGTCACAGAGTCACTCTGATGACCACTCAACAGTCACAGAGTCACTCTGATGACCACTCAACAGTCACAGAGTTATTCTGATGATCACTAAGCAGTCACAGAGTCACTCTGATGACCAATCAACATTCACAGAGTCACTCTGATGACCACTCAACAGTCACAGAGTCACTCCGATGACCACTCAACAGTCACAGAGTCACTCTGATGACCACTCAACAGTCACAGAGTCACTCCGATGACCACTCAACAGTCACAGAGTCACTCCGATGACCACTCAACAGTCACAGAGTCACTCCGATGACCACTCAACAGTCACAGAGTCACTCCGATGACCACTCAACAGTCACAGAGTCACTCAGATGACCATTCAACAGTCACAGAGTTACTACAATGAGTTACTGCTGCAGTGTCTGTTATAACTTTACTGTCGCTCCAATAGTGTTTTAAAGGTCATTGTGGTAAAATCTATGCACTCATTTGCACTTATTTTTATTAACAACCTTAACCTCTCTCTTTTTTATCTGTCCATATCTTTACATATTTTTATTACTGCTCTCTTCCTCTACAACCATACTGTCAGTACACACAGACTTCTATACACATGTAAAAATACAGATGAGTTTTAAGATATTAAAATCTCTTTTTTTTTCCAGTTTTATTTATATTTTTTTATTTAATGTTAAATCACTGTTACATAAGCATGAATAAGGTAGAGGAGATCAGCTCAGAGGGTGTGTTTCCATAAACTGCACAGTGACTGATTACAGAGTGTGATCTGTTTGGACAGAGCAGTGAGGGGTGATCAGCTCACAGCTTGAAGAAATAAAAGGAGCTGCAGTCACTGAAGTTCTTAGAAAACTTGAGAGATGATGCTTGCCAAATGTAGCAATAAAGCTTTCAGTTTTGAATGAGAGAAAGCGAGGGAGTGAAGTGTATCTGCGGTGGTGTGCTAATCCTCTGAAGACTGGCTGTAATCTGTTGACCTCTCTGCTGCTGCACACAGACTTCCTTGGGAAAATACCTGCAGCTAAAACATGTTTGACCATCAAAGTGGAAGATTGTACAACAGCAGCATCCCTCACACTGCAACACACAACATCAGCCTGACCTCATTCTACTGTGTGTGAGCAGATAGAGCCACTTACACACTCTCCTGCTCTTTATCGCTATCTCTCACACACACTCTCTCACACACACGGGGTGGCAGTAGCCCGTGGGCGTGCGAGCAGCTGTGAATAATTGTGTTTACAGATGGCATACGTACGACCTGTGGGTTGAGAGAGAAGCGGAGAGAGAGAGTCAGACTCCTCGCCCTCGCTGCAGAAGACGCCGCTGACATTTAAACCCAACCTCTCTCTCCCACTCGCTCTCCTCTCTCTATTTCTTGCCAGTTTCATCTATTTCACTCCAGTTAGCTTAATTGGCGTAAGTGGTAACGAGGCGTTAACAGCCAAAGCAGAACAATGAACGCTGACATAAGTTAGCAATAAAAAAAAGACGTGGCAGTGTTTTAGATGTGTGTCTAATGAATCATTTAGCCCCAGAATGCAGGTAAATGAAGTGATTTATTTATACCAGAGGGGAACTGAGCTCTAAAAGTGACACCATAAACAGCTACTGTGCATCATTATCTGGATTTTATAGTGTAGGTGTGGAGCAGCGAGCAAACCGTCGAGAACCAGCGTCTAAGAGTCTTTCATACAGCAGAAACATTTGAATTTAAAGGGCCGGTACACTAATTAAGAAGAGGGGAAGCTAGAAAATTATTACTAATCTACCATCACAAATTAAGAAACAGCATGTTTTCCTACCCTAGAAAGAGACTTGGTTTGACAGCTACCTACAGTAAAACCCTCTCTCCTCACCAGTTCCACCTTTGTTTCCAAATATTTCTCATGTATTCCTGCAATTTAGATATGATAAAAACAGAAATGTGCAATAAATAAGCAGAAAACAAACTACCTCTGTTCGATGTTACTTCCTGGTCATGTGTTTCTGTCCGGCCCGTTCAGACTGTCGGTATAATTTTCACATGTGCTTTTGATTCTTTTAATGTATGAGACAGAAGCTGCAGAAGCTTTTAGAGACACACAGTTTCCTTCAACTCCCAGAAAAAAGTCAGAATTCTGAGAAAAAAAGAAAAAGAATGATGAGGTTGAAGTCAGGATTACGAGATTTTCCCCCTCATCTTTTAAAAAAATGCTTCAGTTTTGTTCCAGGTAAAATTTTATGGCTTGACAATTTGACTTTAATTTCAGAATTCTAATTTAAATTTCCGAATTATATCTTTAATCTCAGACCAAACTTTGTTCTTTTTAAACTTCTGACTTAATCTTATGTCACTGGAACATTGTTGAACTATCTTAATTGATAGACAATGCCAGACGTTGGAACAGTGCTTGTGTTTTTAAACTGTTATTGTGATTTCTACTCTTGAATATGTATTATTTATGATGACGTGTGCTGCTGACCTCTTGGCCAGGTCACCCTTGTAAAAGAGATCTTGATCTCAGTGGGTTTTATCTGGTTAAATAAAGGATAAATAAAAGAATAAAAAATATATATAAATCTAGGTTTACCAACTTTAATATCAGAATTAAACCCGACTTTCTCGTCTTAGAACTCTGATGTTTATCCCTAAGTACTGACTTTAACCCCTGATTTCCTACTTTAACCTCTAAACTCTGACTTTAAACTCAAAATTATGTCTTCAATCTCAGAATTATTACTATAATCTCAGACTTAACTTTGTTTTTATTCTACTTTAATTCAAGTTCATGACATCAGTCTTGGAATTCTTACTTTAATCTCAGAATTTTCACTTTACATTTATAATTCTGATTTAAATCTCAGATTATGATTATAATCTCAGAATTATTACTATAATCTCAGAATTATTACTATAATCTCAGAATTATTACTATAATCTCAGAATTATTACTATAATCTCAAACCTAACTTTGTTTTTAATTCTGACTTTAATCCAAGTTTTAACTTTAATTCCAGAATAATAGCTGATTTTTTCTCAGAATTCGGACACTGATCCCATAATTCTGAATTTAATCTCAACGTTCTGACTTCAAACTCAGATTTCTCACTATTCTTTCAGATTTTTGACCTTGAGCTCAAAATTCTGACGGTGATCTTAAAACTTAGAATTCTGACTTTCATTTCAGCTTTTTTAAATAAAAATCTGAATTTGTTCTTCGAATTTTTACTTTTATGTTTGAATTCAGAGACTAAAGTCAGAATTTTAACTTTAATCCTATAATTCTGACTTTTTCATGAATTCTGACTTTTATCTCCAAAGTTTAACTTCTTCTTCAAAATTTAATCTTAGATTTAATCTCACTTTAATCTCAGAATTAGAAAAGAGTTACATCCCAGAAAAATAAGAATCCTATGACCCGTTTACGTACAGAAACGATACACCCTTGGACAAACCAGTTCTGTTAGTTTAAGAACTTCGTGAACTTTTCAGAGTTACTGCTGGGGGGTCAGGTAGCAAAGCTCAGAAAACCCAGTCTAGTCTTTAAGACTGCGTCTTTAGAGGAGAACATTAGGAGAGAAGCTACGAGCTAAACAGCTTGGCTGTGATTGGTTGTAGAAACAGACATGCTAAAGGACCTGGCTAACAGGAAACGGCGAGGTAAAAGCTTTCTTCAGTTTCCCCTGGCTCTTCCCTCAAACACAGATCAGACCAGTATAGATTCAGACAGGTCTGGCTGGTTTAAAGCTCTTTTTAGAGAAAGCTATCTTTGAAGTTATTCTCAGACCAAACATGCAGATGTTAAAAAGTCTAGAAGGATTTACCTGCTAGAGTAGGCTGGGATTTAGATAAACCAGACAGTGTGCTAAGAAGAGCTCCAACAGTGGATGTGGAAACACTTCAGCGTGTGTGATTGTGTTGCAGACAGTGTGGTGAAACCTGATGAACACGTAGAGGGCCGAGCGCGTCCCTAAGGCCACGGCTAACCGGCTAACATCACTGTTAGCATCGTGTTTCCAGAGCCACTGTCCTGTAGCTGCTAAACAGCGGCAAACATCTCAGATCAACACGCTAACATGATGATGACAGGCTGATAAAATGCTAACCACAGAACAGAGGGGGGGTTTATTGTGTTAGCGTGCTCTGCTAGCCTCCCTCTGTGGATCTATAAGTGGAGCTGATGGAGGGTTGGACTCAGTATGATTTACATAATTGGGATGTTAATTCGTTAAG
This sequence comes from Cheilinus undulatus, assembly GCF_018320785.1. Taxonomy (NCBI): domain Eukaryota; kingdom Metazoa; phylum Chordata; class Actinopteri; order Labriformes; family Labridae; genus Cheilinus; species Cheilinus undulatus. The sequence goes on from NC_054874.1 coordinate 50,445,671, forward strand.
CTGTGGGAGTTGATTATGTTGCATATTGATTGTGTTGTGCTGCTGTGAGGTCACACACCTCTTTAACGAAGGTGTACACAGCGCAGGGAATTGTGGGAGTCTGATTAGAAAAGCGACGTTCCTGCTGACACGCCGCATTTTGACGTGTGGTAATGAAATCAGCGTGTGGAGGCGAGCTGTGTTTCTCCGTTTGTGTGTGTGCCGTGTAGATGGAGAGATGGAGGGGGTGAAGAGAAGGAGGAGTAGAGGGAGGGGAAACTCCACCTGGTCTTACCGTTCTCCGGGTGCTCCATCTCGCCGATGCTGCCGTCGGGCGTGGTCCGCTCGTAGTGGTCCTCCGGCAGTGCCAGGGGCCCGATCCGGGGCCCCGACGACGACTTGGAGCTGGGGGTCTCCGACTCCTCCAGGCCGCTGTCGTAGTAGCTGTGCTGGGACGCGTCCTGCAGATCCTGCGCCTGATTGGCTGTGGAGAAGGTCACTCGACGGTGGGGGAGCTGTGAGACAGAGAGAAGGGATTGGTTTAAAGCTTTACTGACACTTGAAGTTAAATTTAACATAACAGATGGTTTTATTAATAATCAGTTTGACTTTATCAGATAAAGATGAAGACGTCTCGATGATGAAAGACGAATCTGGACTTCAGAAACATCAGAGACATCGACAGCGGGACAATCATCCTCCAAAACGTTCTGTTCTCTTCTTTAAGCATGATTTGGTTTTATACTCCAGTCAACTTTCATGTCTTCACAGACCTGATTTCATCCAGTCAGTACTTTCATGTCACACTCTTTCATTTTAAATCATCTAATTGTCTTATCTAATCTGTGGGTTTAATTTAAAAATCATCTGCTACAGCCAGAGAGCCAAAAGCTGCTTCACACCATCAAAATCAGGTCTGTCAGTGATGCTGCACACTCAGATTCATCAGGAGGAGTTAAAGGAACACGAGACAGACGTTTAATAGAACACTTAGATAAAGTAAAGGCCGGCCCAGACTACACGTTTTCAGCCAGATTCAAGCCCGACTGGGACGTCGCAGCTCATCCTCAAAACTCAGGCCTGATCCTGAGAGTCGGGAACGACTCACAGTCTTGTAGTGTGGCATAATTAACGACGCGTCCAAGATGCCCCACGACCACGATTCTACAAGACTAGCATGTCAGAATTTTTCGTACATCGTCGTCTAGTTTGACACCCTGACGTTAACGACGTGAATCCTGACGTCTAACAACAGGAGAACATTTGCTCCTTATCTTTACATCATCATTTACAAGATTTACCACTTTTATCCCCTTTTACTCCCTAAAACTAATGTGTACATTTTATTTTGTTTTATTTATGCTATCACATGCATACCTTAAGTTCTATCTGAAGGAGAGCCAGTCCATATTGTCCTCTTGATACATCCATACTTATATCCATAATCCAATCCATTATTGTTTCTTATTTTCCTTTTTTTGAGCAACAGACTGCTACAATCAGAGCGCTTCTGTTGTAAAGTGATTGACACTCTTTGGCCCGCCCCCTGACAACCTGTGAACTCGCACTCAGTCGCAGAGACAGTGGTGACGTCAGCATATGCTGAGCGGTCCCGACCACTCTTGTAGTGCGGCCAGGCTGTCGGCCAAGACGGGACAAGATTTTGGTCACATAGTCTGACATGGTGCCGCCGTGAACCACCAAAAAAATCGTGTAGTCTGAGCCGGCCTTTAGTCAGGACCACAGACAGAAACATTAAATAAACAGACACTGACAGTCAGAGCGTCTTTCTGAAGAGCTCAGTGACTCCAAGCATGGCGCTGTGATGATGACACCTCAGCAGTAAGATGGACGGAGAAATGTCATCCCTGCACGATATTCAACACTCAACTGTCAGTGATATTATTAAAACTGAAGAGTTTAGGAACAACAGCAGCTCAGCCATGAAGAAGAAGACCACGTAAGATCACAGAGCCGGGTCAGTGGTGCATAAAAGTCTCCAAGTCTCTGCTGAAGAGTTCTGAACTTCCTCTGGCATTAATGCAAACACTACAACTGTAGCAGGAGCTTCATGGGTGGGTTTCCATGGCGACAGCTGCATACAACACTCACATCACCAAGACCATAGACACTAGCCTATTACTGTAGCTACAGTAGCTATAGTAGCAACAGTAGCTACAGTAGCTACTGTAGCTACAGTAGCTATAGTAGCAACAGTAGCTACAGTAGCTATAGTAGCAACAGTAGCTACAGAAGCTATAGTAGCAACAGTAGCTATAGTAGTTATAGTAGCTACTGTAGCTATAGTAGCTACTGTAGCTATAGTAGCTATAGTAGCTACTGTAGCTATAGTAGCTACTGTAGCTATAGTAGCTACAGTAGCTATAGTAGCAACAGTAGCTATAGTAGTTATAGTAGCTACTGTAGCTATAGTAGCTACTGTAGCTATAGTAGCTATAGTAGCTACTGTAGCTATAGTAGCTAAAGAAGCTTTATTAGCTTTATTAGTCATATTAGCTATAGTAGCTATATTAGCTTTATTAGCTTTATTAGTCATATTTGCTATATTAGCTTTATTAGCTTTATTAGTCATATTTGCTATTGTAACTATATTAGCTTTATTAGCTTTATTAGCTATGTTAGCTCTGTGTCTGTTCTCACACAGATTGAGGTCAGGGGTGTTTTGACAGAGGAAAACAGTCACAGCTGTAAATGTACTTTATCACTGATGTAGAGCCTCACCAGACCTAAACACCTGACATCACCACACCTGCTGCTCACATGACCTACCACTGTTTCTGTTTAGACCAGCCTCTTTTAAAGCTTAATATAAATATGATCATGGCCTACCACTGTTTCTGTTTAGACCAGCCTCTTTTAAAGCTCAGTATAAATGTTATCATGTATAACATGAGGACTATCCTCCCACAGTTCTGTCTGAGCATGTTCTGATATTCCCATCATTTCATGATGAGTCACGTTTTAAAAACAACTCCCAGTTCCATCATTCTCCTGAGTCACCTCGACAGAAAGATAATAGTTCCAGAGAAATTTCAGAAGAATGAACTCTCTCATTCATTCAGACAGGAAATGGCAGGTCAAAAACACCACAGCTGTTAGAGCCACAGAGCTGAGTTAGTCTGGTTATTAGTACAACCAGGAATGGCCCAGAAGGTACCAGAACTCTGCAGGGATGTTTCAGAAAAGACCGTTCATAACTTCAGTGATATTTGCCACACTCCTATAGAAACAATCACCACATGTGGTTAGCCACTACAGTTAGCCACTACAGTTAGCCACTACAGTTAGCCACTACAGTTAGCCACTACAGTTAGCCATTTAGAAAAGTTATCAGGGCTGGGGCACCGGTCTGACAGAGATCCAAACTTTCCCCCAAATTGTGGAAATGTTCGTATTTTGGTGGAACTCCAACAAACAGAGGCCCCTGAATGTGAGATAAGGAACTGAGTAAGAGCTACAGCCGTGAAGACTACACTTATATGAAACAAGAAAAAGTCTCAGGGCCCATCCTCCAAAATGTACAGAAAGTACACTACAAACAGCTGAAGGTCTAATTTTGGACAGGCGGCACTAGTCTAAGCTTCATTTTTATAGTCATTTCAGACAAGATGGAGAACTAAAGTTTTTGAAAACGTTTTTGCCGTAGGGCACGGCCCTGGGGCCCAATCTGGACCTATTTTTACTTTTCTGCAGTGATTTCTGCGCAGTAATTCTAACTTTTTAGTACTTGTCAATGGTCACCAAAGCTCACAGGGATGATTCTCCAGTGAGCCTAAATCCATCCATGCATCAGATTATTTCTTTTAATGACAGCGCCCCCTGTGGCCAACACGTTTTATTTGCATGATTTATTTTTATTTGCTTTCCTACAACATTTTTGAAAAATTCAGCCCTCTGACACCTTCACACTAAGGCGTATGAGCTCTCACCTACAGATGCAGCATGACTCCTCCTACAAAACAGCCTTCAGGACCCATGCCCAAATCCCAGTCCCAACAGGAAGTAGACCAGCTCAATTTCAAAATGAGGCTTTATGCCAACCCCACAGTATCACACTGGACCTACACACAAACATCTCATAGATGACCAGTGAGATAACCATCATTTTGGTCATCTCACTGGCAATGGTGACCATTTTTATATCTCGCCAATTTGACAGTAAGTTGGTATAACTCTCATATTAGCCACCCAGTTTGCTTCAGAGTGCACCATAGACCATATGATACTACATATTCTACTAATAGGCAGTCTTACACATGCAGAGCTCCATATTAAGTGGCTTAAATATATGCATAATGCCCTATTTTTATCAGAAATATTTGGTTATAATTGAAATTCTAAAATATTTGAGTTGTAGTTTTCCATTAAGGAGAGGCTGGTAGGTTCTGACTCTAGACCACTGAAGAATCACAGTTTTACTACACAGCCAGAGTGTAAAATAACTTACCCTAACACAAAAAAGGCTTGAGAAAATGTCGAACACAGTCCCAACACTTCAGTAGCATCATGAAGCATCACAAGTTGAAGCTTTGGGCTCCCTCCTATCTTCAGTATTTGAAGAGTTAAGTGAATAGTTTCATTTAAAGTAATATGAGGCTGAATCTGACTTTTTGTCTCCTTTTGGATGAATAAAGATGAGCTTCAGTTGCATCAGATTTTAGACCATATTTAAAGTTTCAGTCATGTCTTTGGTTTTCGTCCCCCTGAGCTCCACAGTGGTGTAACAAAGACTGAAGACACACTCTCCCCTGACTGCTGCGTGTTCGTGTGTTTGTGAGGGTGGAAGGTAGCCGTCCGATTCGTGTGTTTGATGGTTTTGTAATTAAAATACAATTAGCCTCCCTATAGCACAGCAGGGACGCAGGACAACTCACACAAAAATACACACAGTGTGCAAATAGTGCTGCCAAACAATCTGTGTCCTCATTCAAAGGCACACAATGCACGGTCAAACATTTCAATCACACCCCCACACCTGACCGGCCCGGGCTGATAAAGAGCAGCATCCCTGGCTCGGCAGATACTCCATCACCATGGCAACTGGGCGCTGTCAGGGCCCCCGAACCAGTCAGACCAGCAGAGACGGAGCGGGTTTGAGCTCCTCGTTAAAGCCTTTATCTCACATTTCTCTAAGCAGGAGCTCAACGATTTCACCGCTTAAAGGAGTCTGGTTTAAGCCGACGAAGTTAACGGACAATGATCTAGAAAGAAAGCATGATTTAACTGAATTGTTGTTGATTCAAAACACAGAAAGAAGGTCTGTGTACATTTAAGAGAAACACATTATGTTGGATCCTGTTGTTATTCACAATAAGCTAAGGGATTATGGGATGTGTAGTCCCCTCACTAGAGGAAAACTCATGTATAAACAGTCTTGTATTTTTGTATTTCCCTCCATTTTTCAATCGTTGTTTTCATGCCAAATCATTTAGATTTAAAGTCCTGAGTATTCATGTAGCTGTTTAGCTTGGTTATCTGATAGTAATATGCCTTTACGAGGTTTAAGATAGCCAAAAGGATGAAGATGAAGCTTAATGGTCGCTGTATTTTACAACCAACAATTTTTTACATTTGGAATGAGAAATCTAACAGCAAAGAAGCCAGCAGTTTACTGCTAGCTCAGCAGTGCTGGTTCTTGAGGTGAAATTCATCATTTAAATCTCCCATAGACGTTCAGCCAAATCCTTATTTCACTGCTTTTAATGCATGAACCAAGCTATCAGCTACCTCAGTACTCTTGACGTTTGATTTGATGCATAAATGGCGTCTGACAACTGAGGAAAAGGCAGAGCTACACGACTGTGTACAAGGAGGGGGAACTACATATCCCACAATCCATTGCAATTAATTTTATTCATTGTTAATGACAGCCTTTCAGGCTTTCAAACCATATATGTCCCCCCTTTTCTACACCTATCTGTACTGTAGTGGTGATTAGGGCTGCAGTAATAGATTATTTTTGTAGTCGAGTACTCTATCGAGTCTTCTGATGATTAATCGAGTACTCTAATAAGAAAGATTGAAATTTTTTAATCAGTCACTTTTGCTTTTTCAACAGAAGTAGTACAAATGAGAAAAGAAGTTTGTTCCCTTAAATGAACTACCTCCATATTAAAGATTGACATTAGCAGGTTCTCTAAAGAAAATATATTTTTACAAAGTGCAATGAAGTTCTGATGACAGTTTACATTTCTTAAAGTTACAAGGAAAGGAAGTTAAGTAATGACATTAGATGATGCCATATTTGGGGTTTAAGGGATCCTTTACCAGGAAATTTTTGCCAACACTTTATTTCTTTCATTGTAGTTCATTTTTATTTTCCAGTTCGTCATTGAAGTAAAGGGACACTTAATCATTTTAACATCCTCTAGTTTATGCATGAATGTAATATTTCACATTACAGCAAGAATAAAGCTCCATCATTCACACAGAGGTCTGATGATGGCCAAAATGTGAACCTTTAGATTACAGGAATATGGTCTGTTTTCAAAGGGTGTTCACTTTTCATTTTGTACATTTTTGTTTGTGAGTTCATCCACCATAAAATAAAAATATGACCTTTTAAGACCATCCACTGACACACATTTTAAGGGATAAAGCTGCTTCTGTGGCCTGTTGAATCCTGACTGTATGATGATGAACTTTAACCTATTTAGTGTCACTCTCAGCCACCCTCTGTGGCAATAGCGTGTTTTTACTTTATTGTTGTCAATTCATTATCAATATAAGTCTTATCAAATCGTTTGGGATGCTGAAACTTTTTGAAAAATACGCTGAAATCAAGACGTCAGTGGGCAAAATTTTAGATAATTTACAATTCAATGTATAACGTGCACACACGGGGAGAGAGAGAGAGAGAGAGAGAGAGAGAGAGAGAAAGCACCAAAGCAGGACTTGAATCGTGAAGGTGTTCTGTAAAACTGTCGGGTCAATCAGAGAAGTTTATGAAATTCCCTGAAGTCTGCAGATACAAACTGACCGCTGTGAGTCGTGCAGGCAGCGCGTAGGCGTAAACTCAGAGACCTGCATAGGTTCACCGGTGCAGGCGTAGTGCCATATCTGCCGTGAAGCCACGGCCAGTGGATGCGTAAAAACGCAGGACAAGTAGCCTACCTGCAAACATCGCTGCATCAACTTCTCTTCCCTCGTGATTTTCACACCTCGTATCATGCATGTTAAGTTATTGTAACAATGAAAACAAGGGCATTGTGCCACACAAATAGCCATCTGTGCAAAACACAGCACACCGTGCTGACATGGCGCAATACAGCGTGGGCGTATATGGATGTAGGACTGATTTAAGTGAAGCCTCAAGGCAGATAATTCGCCTCGAGGAATTTTTTTGATCGAATTACCCGGATAATTCGAGGAATCGTTTCAGCCCTGGTGGTGATATTAGAAATGATGATGATGTACAGTGGTTTGTGTCTTTATCGCTTCAAACTGCAGCGGCAGGTAAAGTCACCATCAACCGTGGACAGCCTTCATTCACAGTCTCAGCATTTCAATGATAACCAGAGATCCCACCAATCACAGACAATGCTTTAACACCCAGAGGATTGTGGGTATCGTTGTATTTTTGGCTGAGATTGCATATAAACAAGGTTGATATCGTAGGAACATTTGTCTTCTACAGAAGAAGATCTCTTCGTTTCACTCTCAGGTAGCTCTCAGGTCAAACTCGGCTTCTTCTGATGATATGGCTAAAAATCAAATCTGCCATGGAGAGAATTAATGTTTTTCGTCTTCTGGAACCACTTTGTTGAGCTCCATTAGTGATGAAAAACAGAAAAAAATAAAGAGGAAAAATTCTCTTTAAAGGCTGGCTCAGACTACAGGAATTTAGCCAGATTCAAGCCCGACTGCGACGTCGCAGCTCGTCGTCAAAACTCAGGCCTGATTCTGAGAGTCGGGAACGACAAACTGTCTATTAACATAACTAACGACGCGTCCAAGACTCCTTACGATTCCTCACAACCTACAAGACTAGCATGTCAGAATTTTTCTCACATCTCGTCTAGTTTGACACCCTGACCCGATGTCAACGACGTGAATCCTGACGTCTAACAACAGGAGAACATTCGCTCCTTATCTTTGCATCATCATTTACTAGATTTACCACTTTTATCCACTTTTATTCCCTAAAACTAGTGTGTAAATGTTATTTTATTTTATTTACATTATCACATGCATTACCTTAAGTTCTCTCTGAAGGAGAGCCAGTCCATATTGTCCTCCTTTTGATACATCCATACTTATATCCATAATCCAATCCATAATTGTTTCTTAAATTCCTTTTTTTTTAGCAAAAGACAGCTACAATCACACTGAGCGCTTCTGTTGTAAAGTGATTGACAATCTTTGGCCCGCCCCCGACAACCTGTCAGCCTGTCAACTCACAGTCAGTCGTGGAGACAGTGGTGACGTCAGCATACGCTAAGCGGTCCCGACCACTCTTGTAGTGTGGCCAGGCTGTCGGCCAAGACAGGACGAGATTTTGGTTGCATAGTCTGACATGGTGCCGCCGTGAACGACCAAAAGAATCGTGTAGTCTCAGTTCTATATAATGTAGGTTGAGAAGGATTTGCAAATCACTGCATTAGGTTTAATTGCATTTTACAGTGTCCCAGCTTTTTTTGGAATTGGGGTTTGTAAGACAACATTTTGCGCTGAAATGTTTAGATGTAGATTTGAATTCTACAACATTCCCAAATGATATTTTTTCGGTGCTAAAATTGCTCTTTGGTTTTAGTTCGTCTAGAATTGTGAGGGCTCTACTACAGTTAAGAATCCAATCGCTGGTTCTTCTGCTGTTTGCTCTGAAATCACTCAGACAGTCTTGACTGAAACAGGTTAAATCTCTGCGATGTGCAGCGTGCTGGCAGAATTAGTGTCCGTCTGATGGAAATAGCACAAAAGTGAGGCCTCTCTGGAGCTGTCCTTTAAACTGTGTGGACACAATGTGCTGCTGAGGCATCAGAAGCCCGGCTCTCCTCTGTGCTCGGGGCGACCGGCTCCTCTCCAACACATTCAAACGCTCCGTCATAACCGGACTCTCAGCACATCTGAGAACACTCACACTCTCTGTCTTTATTCTCCGCTGAATCCCTGAAACCTGGAGGTGTCAGAAAGGTCGCTGTTTGTATTTCTGTGCCGGGATAAAACCAGAGCTGTTGTGTAATGTAAGCAGTCTGTCGATTCCTCCATTTCACAGCATCGATGTTCGCTCACTGTGCAGTCTCTGAGTCCATTTCCTCTAAAACATTCAGGACTTTTCACATTTTTGAACATTTTACCATCAAACAATGGAAGATTATCTTTTACAGGTAGGTTTAAAAATCTCACCTCTGTTATTTTCAACCAATAAAGCACTGTGCACTACACAAACTAAACCTAAAATCAAGTGTTTTTTATCTAATTCTAAGGCAAGTAATTTAAATTTCACCTTATTTAAGCCACAATTATTTTACAAGTCCAGATAAAACATCAAACTTTAAGAAAAGCAATAATCATGGCCTGAATTGCTTCTAGCAGTAAGAATTCTCCTAACACTCAGAAAAATGAATCATGGCATAGTTTATTTTTAAGTATTTACATCTATTTGATTTTATTTAAATTATTACATTTTAAGAATTTATTTGTTCAAATTCCTTTAAATCAGTATAAATCTGTTAATTGTGAAAACAATTGAATTTAATCAGTTAAAACATATGAATATAGTTTAAATATGACGAGCTGTGGATCAACCAAGATTCATTTAGTTCAACTTTATGACATTTACACCAGGTTTAGATAAAGATTCAGTGGATCTGTGCTCATCCATTCTAAACACATTGGGTTAATTGGTATTATTACATAAATCTCATTCTTAATTGTTTCATTGACATTTGAGTGACAAATATGCAGCACATAAACTTCATTGGCCTTTTAACGTTACGTCTGAGGAATTCAAATGGATGGAAATTTCATATGCATTAGGACTAAATATTTCTGAGTGTATCTAGGAAGAAAAAAGCTAATTTTGCTCGTTAAATGTCTTAAAATGGTATTTGCTGGCTTAGATGTATATCGCTATATTTATTTTACCTAATATCTGGACACAAACTTATATTTTTAAAATTATACACCACTTTTGTTGCAGTCCATGGATCATTAAATGTCTAGTTTAAGAAAATACTGAAAGAACAATCGTACTGTGAGAAAAGGAAGGCAGATTAACATAAAGAGTAAAACACTTGTTTAAAGTTAACTGTCGAGCTCACAGATTTTCTTTTTTAATGTGTCACTGAGGTGTATCAGCTTTTCTGTGTTTTCTAGCTTATATACCATAATAACCTAAATGTTTATTCCCCTCTCCTGTCGACTCATTCATGACTTTGTCAATGACTACTCAGAGTCCACTCGACTTTTATCACATGAAAGTCGACTTTAAAAACTTTCAACTCATGCAGCCCCTTGTTTGGACAGAAGTTGTGTCTGTCACGTTCATTACAGGCCGACCAGAGACACAGAAGTCAAACTCGACCTGCAGCCTTGTTCACTATCAGTGGAGTCAGTCAGTAAGTTATGCCCTGTTCACCCGGCAACGTTTTTAGGTGAAAACACGAGACCTCTGTAGCGTTTTGGCTGTCCGTTTACACGAGAACGGCGTTTTGGCACGTGAAAACGGAACAATTTGAAAACGGGCTCCAGAGTGGAAGTTTTTTAAAACGCCCCCGTCACCATGTAAACAGGAAAAACGACACTTTCTGAAAACACACATGCGCACTACGCAGTCAGCTGTCAAGCGTAAGTGTCGCAGCGCTCTGAAGCGAGCCGTGGCAGCTCGAGTCTGGTGTAACTTACTGTGATTCAGCTTGTCATGTTACAGACAGCTGGATTTAGAAAAGGGGACACATGATTCTGGTTTAGAGGGCTCTCAGTGCTACTTTCTTTAGATAAAGTCATGCTAGTAATTCTGGAAATGGTTACTTTTACTTTTTTAATTGATCATCATGATAATCACCGTCGGCCTTTAACTCCTCGTGGATTTTCTCATAAAGCACGGCGCTGCACATGAGCGCAGCTGGAGCCATTTTTTCAGAATTATTTTTCTATTTTCCTATATATCTGCTTCTCCGAAATGATTTAGACGTTTTATTTTTCTTTAAGTTTTAATGACTAACTTCAGCCCGTAGACTCTTCTGTCTCCTCCACCGGCTACATATCACAGCTCAGCTGATGGAGGAGACAGGATTAAAGCTCCCGTGTTAAGGTTAAAAAAGATAGTTAACCACTTCCAAGGAGCAGACAAAATTGAATTAGGGAAGTAGAAATATTGTTCTGAAAAGGCTGCCATTCTTTTGCTGAGCTAAAAGCAAGAAGTGCTGCACTTTTGGAGAAAATTCAGGAGAAATCAAAGATTTAGGAGTAAAATTTGTCCCTGGAAAATCAAACAGTCTTAATAGGATTTTGTTATAAGACTGGTCTTGCAATGCATTTTTGTGTTTATATGTGCCGTAAAGTTTCGCTGCTGTGCTACGATGGTGATGAGGAGGATTTAGTGATGAATGACTCTGATGCACACGTGATAAAAATGTTACATATTCTCAAAAACGTATGAAAAACACTGTCCTTGTGGTAGAGACAGTTTTGTTGGGTAGTAAATCACCTTACTGCAGCGTTTTTCTGTTTCCTGCGTTCTCATGACAGACTGGTTTCAAAACGTCGCCATGTAAACGTGGAACTTTCTAGACATGAAAACGGAAAACGAAGCAAAATGTTGTCGTGTAAACAAGGCGGTAAACTCTTGAAGCAGGACAGGCTTGCAGACGCTTTCACTAAACCTCTCTCTGCTCAACTGAAGCTGATTGGTCCAGGCATTCTGGGGACCAGGAACAAGGGCATCAGGTTTTGGAGGGTGGATCCACCTGATCTGAGACGTGAAATCTGGTCAGTCTGCTGGCTTTGCAAGGTTAGGGTTATCTTTCAGGAGGTATGCTGCAATACTTCCAAATGAGATTAAGCAGAGCAGATTTAGAAAACTCCAGAGAAAAGATTCCTGGATAGAAAGTGTGGTAAATAAAAAAGATGATGCTTTCCTTTAAAGTGGATACAGAGCTGGAAGATCTCTGCATCCCTAACAGAGCTACCTGTAGCCTTGGCTCAAAGAAAACTGTCAGACAAATATGAACTGATCAGAGTCATGTGACACCAACTCACACATGTGGAGCAGAAAAAGAGCACCAATATGAATCTACTCGTCTAGTTTTAAGGCATTTCTCTCAGCCAACAGGCAACCTGGTGAGCCTGGTCCTGTCAGGATCCCTGAGCTCAGGTGAGGCTGTTCCAGGAGAACTCCACTCTTCTGTGATCTGATATTGAGCAACAAGTCATCTGTATTTTTCTCTTACTTGTATCGTATTTTTTCCCCCTTTTTACAGGAATCAAATGTGCATTTTTCCACGTCGAGCTACAAGCTGGTTCACAGTCAAATCTTGTATTGAAATCTGCAGAAACACCTGTTCTAGCAGAGCTTACAGAGACTGGAGGAAAAGCAAATAAAAACCCACAGCGCTGCGGTTTGCTTTGGAAACGCTGGGCCGGGATGTAAAGAACGTGTGATTTCTGGAGCCGAGGCGCTCAAACACAACAGTTTGTTGATTTTAAAGCACACAGAAGTGGTTTTCCGTGTTGTTTTGCCAGCTTTTCTTCACCTCCCAGAATTCCCAGCACAAATAAAGCAGAAGAAAACTGTCTTTATTTGCCAAATATTCAGATTTGTCCCAACCTGAGACCTGCTGTGGCTCACGGTTAAATAAGTGCGTGTTATTAATAAAGGCTGCCTCTGCTGCTGTGTGAGCATTAGGAGATAAATCACATCTATATATACATGAAAGGAGGAATGAAGCGGATCAAATGGTCTCGATGCCTCTCTGCCTGTCACCTCCAAATACACACACACCACATCTCTGTTTATTCTGCCCTTTTCCTGCTCCTGCTCCTCAGTGTGTGTGTGTGTGTGTGGGTGTGTGTGTGTGTGTGTTTGTTTGCTGGAAATAGAAGTGCCATCTCAGCAGGTTGCACCATGGGAAAGTGGAGCAGATCAGAGGGGAGGAATATAAAGACCAGCCAACATCCAGAAACCTGAAGCTGTCAGAGACAGCAGGCCGCGGCCGACTCCTCCACTACAGCTGCAGGTGATTTTTTAAGAGATGAAAACCTGCCGACTACAAACTCTCAAGGTTTCAGTATCACTGATTTTAAAAATTCATCTCTAACTTTGATGGATGACAATGCCAAAACACAGCAACTTCAAAAAGATCCGACCTGATTAGAAACAAAAATATGGAAAATCAAGCAGGAAGGCAAGAAAAATGCAAACATTTTCCAAGAAAGTAACCTAATCAGAGACAGAGCGGAGGAAGAACTGATAAATAATTCATCCTGATCGAAAATGACCTCAAATAACTGAATTTCATTTACTATCAAACAACGTCAGCCAGAGTGGACTCGTGCAGACCACATGCTTGCAGAGAGTTTTTTAGCCACCTTTATTTAACCCAGTGATGTCTGTCACTTCTTTAGCTGCAATCTTATAGAGATTTTTTAACCTCATGTAGACAAAATAATCCCTCCAAATCTTGATTTATGTTTACATAGAAATACCTGACCCTCGCTGTATCTGCAGAGAATTTGCCCTACTTATTCATGTGTTTATTTGGACATTTCTGGTCACCTGGACACAAGCATGAAGCAGCAAACCAGCAGACTAATGAGGAGCAGATGTCACAATCATGTCAGGGTGTTTTCACACTAGGCACAATTGTTTCCTACCATGCCTGAGCATGATTGCCCCCCCCCCCACTGGTCTACTTTCACATTGGTAGCATTCTTCAGTATCCAGACACCTGAGTATGTACACAGTTGGATTCAGGTGGTGGTGGTATGCACATAGCTGGTCTGATAATCTGCCAAGGACAGGAAAAAGAGACAACCATAGCAACCTCTCAGGGAGACGGTTGTTTACGCTCCGTGTGGACAATAGAGTCTCTTCTGCAGGTAACTATGGATGTTTTTTCTTTAGTAAGACACCAACAACCCTCTACCCACCTCTGCATCAGTATATCTCAGTATATCTGTAACAAAGCAGACTAAAAAAAAAACCTTTGCAAGAGACACAATCTGCACCTGGGGGTGTGAACTGTGTGTATACTATGTATATATGTATTTATATATACAGAGCTTAACAAATGTATCAGACCAGCTGTCATATCTGTCTCAGAGACCATCCAGCATCATGAAGTGCTTTAATGCAGACTCTTTCATTTTCAGTCAGCTCTCCACGTTTTACCATTTTGAACAGGAATGAGGAATTTCAAACTGAATTCACCCAAATTTGAGCCGGCTCACTGGGCTTCTCTGAGAAGTCAGAAATGAATCAGGCATAACATTCAACCACTAAAACTCATTTTTCTGTTCAGGAATGACAGTAAATAACTATAATCTGACATATTAATCAGAAATATTAATGTGCTTTACTATTTTTTCCGTTTTTTGTAAATCAGTAATTTGAAAATTCATGGATAACAATAATAATTCTATTTTAGCATTAAAAATATCACTTGGGTTAAAGAGCTTCTACATATTGGTGTATTAACCATTGCAGAAACATCAAAAATGATTTTGGTAATTACCAATGCTGTTAATTTAGGGCAGCTGTGGCAGAAACCTGACTTTGGGTGGTGGTCTAATAAATTTCACTGTTGGATCTTAAGAAGGTTCTAAGTAGAGCTTTAAAATGCAAAAAGTAACAAACGGGAGCTAGACAAAAAAAAAAAAAAAAAAAAAAAAAAAAAATTGAGTAGCAATTTATTGGAAAAAATTAAAGTGAAATAGTCTGTTCATCAGTTGATCAAAAGTTTAAGACCACAGCCTTTAGAAGCCAAAATCTGAAAAAAATAAATAAAAGTGGATTCAATGTGATCTTCTGTCAGGTATTCTCACTGTCATGACCTGATGGCAAAGTCAGAGAAGCTTTCTGTCTCTGAATGTGGTCAGATTATTAAGCTGCATCAGCAAGGCTTTAAGCAACGCTTCATCGCTGCTGAGGTTGGACGCAGTAAGACCGTCATTTTGAATTTCTTCAAAGATCCTGAGGGTTATGGAGCAAAAATGTCAAGGGGTAGACCCAAAAAAATTTCACCGGCGCTGAGCTGGAGGATTGGATTGGCTGTTCGTCAAGACACTGGGCGATCCTTGACCCAAATTGAGGCCGTTACTGGTGCCGACTGCAGCCCAGTAACCATCAGACGGCATCTGTGAGGGAGGGGCTTAGAAAACTGAAAACATCTTCAAAAGCCTCACCTCCTTAAACACCTTAAAATTGCCCATTTGGACTTTGCAAGGGAGCAGGTGCCAGTCCATGGCTCCAGAAGGTACCGGGAACATCTGAGGTCGAGAAGTGCAGCTAAGATCCTGAACCCTCAGGTTCCCAGGCCTCTGGTAGAGGACCAGAGCTTGAAGAAGACACAAAACCGTCCAGGTGGACGAGGGTGGAATTTATTTATTTTGGGATATTGTAAGGTTTTGCTGAAAACACTCAATTTCCTGATGTTCTCTTCAAAATAAAAGTCTTCAATCATGATTCACATTGGAGGCTTTTACTGTGACAGACCAGGAGACTAGGCAGGAATAAAACGTGTCTATCACCAGATACTCCACCAAACTTTATTTATCCTGTAGCTAACAGACATGAGGGATATAACTGCTGCTGCTTTGAGAGAGACAAAGCTACAGTCTGCTTCTTTCAATCATCCAGGACTAAAGAGAAACGTGGATTAAAACACACCTTCAGGAGGTCAGATGTTCCTGCTGCATCTGGTTCAACTGAAAAATAGACAATCTCTCCAGCATTTAGCCTGCCCCCTGACCTTATGGTGAACTGTTATGAACAACAGACTGCAGTGCAGTGAATTGCTCTGTGATTTTATATCGTTGTAGCGTTTAGGGGGGCGGGGCTATTCCCCATCGTGGCCACTGACATTCCACATAGATCTCAGTGTTTCCTCGTATTTACAGCAACCTTATTCCAACATTTCTGGAGCGTTAAGACACAAATTCTGGATTTAACTTTACAGGGACTTTAAGTAGCATCCCCTCTGCTACTGTAGCTTAACTACAGTGCAACAAAGGAGGCAAAATATCCAGTTAATGCAACTGAATACAATCAGTGCATTGGTTTCAGATCTTAATCTCATCGTGGTGTATGAATGTATGCTGATACAGTAAAAAGGTAAATTACATCCAGGCCAAAAATGGACCAAGGGTCTAAATCTGCATTATTGTTTTGCTTAAAGAAAGCTCCCACTAAAGTCAGACTTCTGGGTTATTTGAGGAGTATTTTTCTGCTCCATATTTAAAATAAAACAGAAGAGAAGGATTTAGAATTTCAAAAGCATTAATGAGTCTAAAGTGGAGGTTAGTCAGGCTCATCAGCATATCGTCCTCCATTAAAGCCGCTAATATTCTGTGTTTTAACCCTCTAAACTTATATAACAGACGTGGAGAGTGTTTATCGAACGCGCTGTAACAGTGATGAAGGTCAGTAATTAAGAATTCAAGGAAAAACGTCTCATCACGGCCACCTTCCTCTGCAGCAAACTGTTAATGCTGCACTTTGACTGAAGTTTGCCATCGTTCCTCCCCCGAAACAACTCACCGTCGTCTGCAGGCAAAACGCACACATGCACTTTTATGTAAAACAAGGAGGCGTGATGAACCATTTTTCCTTGAATCCATAGTAACTGACCTTCATTACCATCGCTGAGGGAAACGCCGAGGCCATGAATATGCTGCAGAATCCATCATGCAGAAAGGCAGAAATAAAAAGGCTCTAAATGGAGCACAATGCTGAGTTTGTACAAGATGGCTGCAGAGAAGTGTGCAATCCTATTGGAAGGAAGGCGGCTGGAGGATACAGTTCATATCTAAGGTACAGAAAAACTAGGCAAAATGAAGCAGTGAACGCTGAGAGCTGCATATGTTTGGGGATGTAGCAGAAAGGGAACAAAAAAGTAAAGGAGAAGGAACTTTTAGTGTCAAAGGATAAAGGAAAAGGAAGAGGAGCAGAAACAAGTGTGAGAGGGGTTGAAGAGGAAAGAGGTGAGGAGGATGGTATAAAAGATGAGCAGGGGTGTAGGAGAAATCAGAAACAGGACTTTAGAGGTGGAATGAAGGAAAGCTGTAGTGTCAGATCAAAAGGACTCCTCCTGCTGCTGCTTCTCCTGCAGGAGGTGAAAAAGAGACCGGCAGAGAGGGAGGAGGAGGGGGGAGGATATGGAGGCCAATTTAACAGATTCAAGAAGAAATACAGAATCTGTGCAGGAGTGGTTTCCTCTCAAGCTCCCTAGAGTCATGTTCTTGAGTTTATTCTGTTTTATGTGTATGTCCTGTTTGATTTTGATGAGTACTCACTCTCGCCTCTGTCTTCCAGATTCTACTCCACATGTTCCCCATCTTCTGTGTCTGTCGCATGGCTAGGAACCCCCGTATGGGTAGATACATTTATGAATGTGTTTAAATACATTCAAATTAGTTTTTCAATACGAGGGTACAACATGCTTTAGTCTATCAAAGAGGAGGCTGGGGTGGAGGAGGTGAAGCTTTAGTCTATAAAGGAGGAGGCTGGGGTGGAGGAGGTGAAGCTTTAGTCTATACAGGAGGAGGCTGGAGTGGAGGAGGTGAAGCTTTAGTCTATAAAGGAGGAGGCTGGGGTGGAGGAGGTGAAGCTTTAGTCTATAAAGGAAGAGGCTGGGGTGGAGGAGATGAAGCTTTAGTCTATAAAGGAGGAGGCTGGGGTGGAGGAGATGAAGCTTTAGTCTATAAAGGAGGAGGCTGGGGTGGAGGAGGTGAAGCTTTAGTCTATAAAGGAGGAGGCTGGGGTGGAGGAGGTGAAGCTTTAGTCTATAAAGGAAGAGGCTGGGGTGGAGGAGATGAAGCTTTAGTCTATAAAGGAGGAGGCTGGGGTGGAGGAGATGAAGCTTTAGTCTATAAAGGAGGAGGCTGGGGTGGAGGAGATGAAGCTTTAGTCTATAAAGGAGGAGGCTGGGGTGGAGGAGGTGAAGCTTTAGTGTATAAAGGAGGAGGCTGGGGTGGAGGAGGTGAAGCTTTAGTCTATAAAGGAGGAGGCTGGGGTGGAGGAGGTGAAGCTTTAGTCTATAAAGGAGGAGGCTGGGGTGGAGGAGATGAAGCTTTAGTCTATAAAGGAGGAGGCTGGGGTGGAGGAGATGAAGCTTTAGTCTATAAAGGAGGAGGCTGGGGTGGAGGAGGTGAAGCTTTAGTCTATAAAGGAGGAGGCTGGGGTGGAGGAGGTGAAGCTTTAGTCTATAAAGGAGGAGGCTGGGGTGGAGGAGGTGAAGCTTTAGTCTATACAGGAGGAGGCTGGGGTGGAGGAGGTGAAGCTTTAGTCTATACAGGAGGAGGCTGGGGTGGAGGAGGTGAAGCTTTAGTCTATACAGGAGGAGGCTGGGGTGGAGGAGGTGAAGCTTTAGTCTATACAGGAGGAGGCTGGGGTGGAGGAGGTGAAGCTTTAGTCTATACAGGAGGAGGCTGGGGTGGAGGAGGTGAAGCTTTAGTCTATAAAGGAGGAGGCTGGGGTGGAGGAGGTGAAGCTTTAGTACATGAGGAGCTGGTGAGGAGGTGAAGCTTTAGTCTATACAGGAGGAGGCTGGGGTGGAGGAGGTGAAGCTTTAGTCTATACAGGAGGAGGCTGGGGTGGAGGAGGTGAAGCTTTAGTCTATAAAGGAGGAGGCTGGGGTGGAGGAGGTGAAGCTTCCAGCAGCAGGATGGTGCATCAGCATTAATGCAAGCAGGGGTAGTGAGAAGTTCATCGTATTTAAAAAGATTGCTGTGTTGAGAGAAAGAGCTGTGATTGGCTCTGAGAGCTGGGAGGTAATAATTGGGATCAGCTGATCACAGCTGGGAGTATGAGTACTGAGCTTCATAAAAGCTGCAGAAGCATCATAATAGGACACATTTCTCTATGGAGGTAGTAGCAGAGGCATAACAGAAGTAAAAATGGGATCAGCAGAGCCAGTGCAGTGTTGTCTGTGTTCATGCTAGACTGTGTGTGAATGTGGAGCTCCCAGTGTGTCGATAACCTGGCAGCTCATTCATTTATTGATTAAAAATGGACTAAAATACCTTTGAGT
This sequence comes from Cheilinus undulatus, assembly GCF_018320785.1. Taxonomy (NCBI): domain Eukaryota; kingdom Metazoa; phylum Chordata; class Actinopteri; order Labriformes; family Labridae; genus Cheilinus; species Cheilinus undulatus. Next base: position 50,464,861 of record NC_054874.1, read on the forward strand.
TTTTCGGCACATACAACCAGACTAAAACAATAAAGGTGACTAAAACTAATGAACATTTCAGTACAAAGACTTGAGGCCACGGCACACCTAAGGTGGTCTTTTTTGTGAAAAATCTGCATGACATTATCTTTATTTAAGCTTGTAGGAAGTTACTGCAAGCTTTCAGACCTGCAACACAATTTTGCTGTGCAAAATTCACCAGTGTGGAGCCTTTATGTACGGAGACAGGGGTAGCTTTAATTTTATCTCACACTATACAGTATGTTTATCAGGGCACAGAAGCAGCCTTTAAACCAGACTAGATATCAAATACCTGCTAAAATGAACACCAATCTCAAGGAGTAAAGATAGTGACGCTTTATTTTTGTGCGGTCACAGAAATACACTGTAAAACCGCGCTTCACATTATTATGCAAATGATATTTTTCCCTTAGTTTCCTAAACATTAATGCAAATGACAGTCAGAATATTTTTCAAGTCAACAGCTGTTGGAGCATAATTCAAATGTTTTTGAACAAACTTCATTATGATAACCATTTTTTTTTTTTAAATAAAAACCTCTAAATGCACTGTTCCTCAATATTAAGCACGACAGAGTTTTAAAAGATTTTATTGGTTGTAAAGAACTGAAAATGGTCATTTGTTGAATCTGCAGCCTTAGGAGGTCATATTTACTGAAATCAAAGCTACCTCAATCAAAAACATCTGAACAGGCCAAGTTCCATGTTAACATAGGAGCCCTTCTCTGATATCACCTTCACTATTCTTCATCCATTGAACTTGTGAGTTTTTGGAGAGTTTCTGCTTGAATTTCTTTGCAGGATGTCAGAATATCCTCCCAGAGCTGCTGTTCTGATGTGAACTGCCTCCCACCCTCATAGATCTTTAGCTTGAGGATGCTCCAAAGGTTCTCAGTAGGGTTAAAGGTCAGGGGAGGATGGGGGCCACACCATGAGTTTCTCTCCTTTTATGCCCATAGCAGCCAATGACACAGAGGGATTCTTTGCAGCGTGAGATGGAGCATTGTCATGCATGAAGATCATTTTGCTACAGAAGGCACGGTTCTTCTTTTTGTACCATGGAAGAAAGTGGTCAGTCAGAAACTCTAGATACTTTGCCGAGGTCATTTTCACACCTTCAGGGACCCTAAAGGGTCCTACCAGCTCTCTCCTCATGAATCTGGCCCAAACATGACTCCGCCCCCTCCTTGCTGACGTCCCGGCCTCATTGGGACATGGTGGCCATCCACCAACCATCCACTACTCCTCCATCTGGACCATCCAGGGTTGCACGGCACTCATCAGTCAACAAGACTGTTTGAAAATGAGTCTTCATGTATTTCTGGGCCCACTGCAACCGTTTCTACTTGCAAGAATGGTGGGGGGGGGGGGCTGAATAGTAGGTTTATACACGACTGCAAGCCTCTGGAGGATCCTACACCTTGAGGTTGGTGGGACTCCAGAGGCACCAGCAGCTTCAAAAACCTGTTTGCTGCTTTGTAATGGCATTTTAGCATCTGCTCTCTTAATCTGATGAATTAGTCTGTCAGAAACCTTCCTCATTATGCCTTTATCTGCAGGAACCCGTCTGTGCTCTGAATCAGACACTAACTTCTTCAAAGTACGATGATAACGATTAAGTTGTTGTGAAATATCTCATGTTTTCATTCCTTGTCCTTGGCATTACACTATTTGACACTTTTCAGCAGCAGAGATCCTTTTTCTTTCCCATATTTCTGAAACCTGTGGCCTGCTTAATAATGTGGAACAGTGCATTTAGAGTTTTTTATTTCTTATTTTTTTAAATAATGGTTATCATTATGAAGTTTGTTCAAAACATTAGAATTATGCTCTAACAGCTGATGACCTGAAAAATACTTTGACTGTCATTTGCATTGATATTTAGGAAAATAAGAGAAAAATGTCATTTGCATAATAATGTGGAACGCGGTGTAGATGAGGGAAAGCAGCGCTCTGTTCTTCTCCTGTTCTTGCTCCTCGTTCTGGTGGTGTTGCAGAAGCAGTAGAAGGAGACCAGCTGAGGTTACGGACAGATAAGAAGGCTAGGCACTGTCCTCCTGTGGCTCCTCGTCCTCCTGCAGGACACTCCTCATTGGAGGAGCCTAGCTGTCAACTCAAACTGATAAAAGGGACTCGGCTGCTTCTCTTCTTCCTCCTGCAGTAGAAGGAGCCTTCAGTTCAGGTAGATAAGAAGCCCGTTCCTGCTGCTCCTCATCCCTTTGCAGGAGGTGACAGAGAAGCAGGAGGACACCAGCTTGGTTCTGAGACAGATAAGAAGACCGGGCCTCCTCGTTCTCCTGCAGGAGGCTGCAGTGGACCGATGCCAGTTCAGACAGATAAGGATAGAGAGCGCTGTCCACCTGCTGCTGCTCCTCGTCCCCTAGCAGGAGGTGAGAGAGGAGCAGAAGGAGGTAGAGGAGAAGGAGGTGGAGGCACGTTCACCGGGCCACATTGTTCAGAGATGATTAAAAACCAGCGAGAGGAGAAACGCACGACGCCTCGCTGGCTGTTTGTCAGCCAAGACACGGAGCGGGAGATAAGTGAGTGTGTGTGTGAGATCCTCATTACCTCCCTCTGTGGGAGATAAGAGTGTGTGAGGCTGCATTGTGCATGCTTATAAAAGTCTGTCCTTATCAAGTATGCATGCACACACACTCTTAAAGCAACACACATTCACACACTCTCTCAGCCCACGTGAAGACCGGCTGCCAGCGATAATTCCACACAACTGTGCTGAAGCCGAGCGGAGAATGAATGAGGAGTGGAAAATAGACAGAGAGTTTTCATACATACATGTTTGAAACTGAGAGATAAAATTTCAGATTTCAAACTAAAGGACTCTTGTATTAATGTAAATCACTGTTTTTCTTTTTTTTCTATCAAAACTTGTACTGTGAAAGTGAACAGCAGTTTTGCACAGACTTTAACTGAATTGACGGACTGTCATAGAGGTGGAGAGTCAAATCTTGGCTGGAGCAACACTCCAAATCTGAGGCTGCATGGGTCTGATCTGATTGGTTTGTTTATCTTTTCATAGCTTTAAATTTGGTTGACTGAAAGGTCAGTAAAGCCTGGTTGTCTTTGCTTAACAAGGCTTGATAAGATTCATGCACTCAGAGAAAACAAGTTTCACTGAATTAGAATTCTAAATTGTGTTTTTGACATTAATTCTCAGCTAGTTTGCTTTCCTCCATTCTTTGCTGTTAATTCATAATTAAAAAGTCAATCTGGTACCAACTGAAGAGAAGTTTGGGAGCCAAACAACCAGCTCTGCTGAGCTGAGCCAAACGATCTGGATCTCTAAAAAGAGACGGATTTGCTTTTACAAGGAGGGAGACTGGATGGACACAGGAGAGATCAGAGTTTAATGAGCTAGACCAGGACAAAACTGGACTGAGCTGCTCTGTGGAGACGGGTCATACTCTGGTGCTGTTTGGCAGCGCTCGTCCAGGCTTTAGACAGCGGCTTTTTGATTCTGCTCTTTTGTTGCCTGAATATTTCACTTCTTTCAGGACAAAAGGACCTTGGGAATTAAGGTTTTTTTTTTTTTGTACTTTATACCCTTGTCATAAACAGAAAACATGGTCTTTTGGTAGACTGTCTCCATACAGACATCACTACCTGCCCCCCAAGGGGAGTTCTCCACTGCTGCATGACATCGTCTGCATACCTGAGCTCTGCAGCGGCCTTCTAGAAACCTCTGGTAACACCCAGTGACCATGGGCATATACATTTAAAAGATGTAGCCGATGCATATGAACTTAAAGTTTAAGAAATCCCTCAAAGCTGATGTGTTGATCTTTGACCCTGACCTTTGACTCATGACCTCCAAAATCAGATTGGTCATTCTCGAATCAGAATTATTTGAAGAAAACCCCATGAAGCATTATTAAAATATTGAATGACTATCTCAAACCCAAAAACTTGACACCTCTGGCCTTGACTGTTGTTATTCCAGAGCAGCAGTGTCCAAACTTTAGACCACATTAGAAATATTCAGTGATGGGGGGCACTTTCAGACACTGACCCTTGAGGACATTAAAGTTTGTTAAACCAACCTAATATAGGTTTAAATCTGCGTAGCGAAGGGGGCAGATCAGATTCAGGGGCCCATATTTGGATCTGGCCCCCACCGGCTTAGTGCCCAGAACTCTATTAGTACTGCTACAGGGAGGGACATAGATTAACTGTAGTCTAAGACAGGAGTAGGGATGCATGAAATTGGATTTACGCCGATATCTAATACTCCAATATTTACAGATTCATTTTAGGAAACACTGATATCTAATAATGATTTACATCACTGAAATTCAGTCCCTTTAACACAATTCAAGGTTTGAGAATGAAAAAAGAAAAACTTTTTTTTTATTTATTAAAAAACACTTTAAAGTTCAAAGAATGAGGACAAATAAAGAAGATCTCATCTTACATACTGTAGGTCTCTTGGTCCAGCCTAAAACTAATTTATCAACATATCTGGACAAATGTTACTGTTGATGTAGGCCGATAATATTGTGCATCGCTAGTCTGGGGTTCTTTTTAGGCCACGCCCCCCCCCCCCCCAAGACAAATGCCAGAGTCCTGGGACCCTCACTGTCAGCAGGTGGGTGCAGCATAGTTGCACACAGCCGTGCATTCAATAATAATCCTATGCAGACTTACATTGGAAGGATTTTTTCAGCACTACTTTCATTTCAGAATAAATATCTTGTATGGCTTTATTTTACATTGAACTAATTCTATGAGTGCATTCTAACAATACTTGATAAAATATGCAAATGTTTTCTTGCAACCTCCTCTCAGTATCTCGTGACCCCTGGGGGGGGGGGGGGGGGCAACCTCCATGTTGGGAACCACTGGTCCAATAGAGAGAGACAGTGTCTTAGAAGCACTGAGAAACAGGAAGTACAATAAAATCTTAGCACATATGTGATTATTTTATATGAGTGTGTGGACCATATCCTCCTGAGACCCTGCGTGTACACACAAGGACGTTACATTCTGGCTTCATTACAACAAATAAATTCTGCTATAAGAATATTCAGATGATCATCCAGGAGTCCACAGACATTACAGTTATGTGCTCTGAAAATTTGGGAAATTTGCTATAAATTTCAGGATTTTTTCCTAAAAAAGACTGGGGATATGCTTGTTAATTTTAGAGAGACTGATTTGAGATTTTAGGACATTTGAGGTACTTTTATGGGAATTTAGAGAAATGTTGCTTTTATCTTCACAAATTTTCTCTCAAAGTTTCTGGACATGAACTGGAGAGATTGAAGTGAGCTTAAATATTACAGATGTATATTACATATACAGATATACAGATTTTTCTTTTTTTTGGGGGGGGGGCATTAAAAATCTCCTAAAGTTCTAGAGAAATTTTAGGGAATTTGTTTGGATGTTGGGGGGAATTTGCAAATTGTCCAACATTTTTGCTAACATTTTGTGGTAATTTGTAGATTTTGGGGAATTTGAAAGGAAATTTCAGATGAAATTGCTTTGAATTTTGGGGAAATGGATTAAAATTTCTGGAATTTTCATGGAATCTGGGGGAAAATGTCATTTGAATATGAAGGCTTTTTTCCCAGAAAGTTTTACTGGAACATTTGTGGAATGTTTTAGGACATTTTGGGTAGTTTTATGGGATTAAAAAAAACTTTAAACAATTTTCACTGAATTTTTTGTGAGTAAATTTGAAGCAGTTTGTTTGATGTTTTGGAAATCTATCAGAATTTTAAAGGAAATTGTATTCCAAACCAGAGCTCAGGTCTCAGGAGGATATAGTGGTGCAAGAGAAAACGCAGCCCTGCAGCCCAAACAGCTCTTTCTCTCTCTCTCGCTCTCTCTCTCCCTCTCTCTCTCTCTCTGTCTCTCTCTCTGTCTCTCTTTCTCTCTCTCTCTCTCTCTGTCTCTCTCTCTTTCTCTCTGTTTCTCTGTTTTTCTCTCTCTCTCTCTCTGTCTCTGTCTCTCTTTCTCTCTCTCTCCCTCTGCCTCTCTCTCTATTTCTCTGTCTCTCTCTCTCTCTCTCCCTCTACCTCTTTCTCTGTTTCTCTGTTTCTCTCTCTCTCTCTCTCTCTCTCTCTCTCTGTCTCTCTCTCTCTCCCTCTACCTCTTTCTCTGTTTCTCTGTTTCTCTCTCTCTGTCTCTCTCTCTCTCTCTCTGTCTCTCTCTCTCTCCCTCTCTCTCTCTCTGTCTCTCTCTCTCTCTCTGTCTCTGTCTCTCTCTCTTTCTCTCTGTTTCTCTGTTTTTCTCTCTCTCTCTCTCTCTGTCTCTGTCTCTGTCTCTGTCTCTCTTTCTCTCTCTCTCTCTCTCTCTCTCTCAGTGGAGGTTGTGAGTTTGACGCTGCAGGCAGTGATTGACTCTGTAAGAGAGAACAGTCTGAGCAGGTGTAAGTATGTCTCTGTGTTTATATATTTATGTCTCTCATACATGAGAGGAACATCTGGCAGCAGCTGCTGTTTGTCCTGAACCTAAACATGTACAGGTTTTATTTCCATCACAGTAACATCCGCTGACTAAGGCAGAGTCAGACTACGCTGATGTATTTGACTGAGCCCTGATTCTAACTGAATTTATCTACTCCTGATATCATTACTGATGCTGTTATTGATGACGTAGCCTGTGGCTCCTGCAGAGGACAAATACGGGACGTAAACACTTCCTCAGCCACATCTGTGTAATATTATAGAACAGTAGAATATCAGACAGCTCCACAGTTTCATTACTGATCATTAAAAGTGATCAGATAAAAGCTGGAGCAGGGAGGGGAGGCAAAGCTCAGCTCTGTGTTTTTATTCAAAGTTCCAGCATGAATTCAAATCAGGATCCGCAGCAGGAAAATGAGTTTCCATCAGAGGAACCAAAGGCACAGAACATATGCAAACATGGCTGTGTCTGTGAACGTGTCCAGGGTTAGATCAGAGGTAGAAATAGACAAACAGGAAGTTTATATAGGCATGACATGGGAGCAGGCTCCATCTACATACACATGAACCCTTCAGTCTTCCCACTATAGAGGACAGATTTCCTATAGGAATGTAAATGATTCCAATTAATCCGACTAGTTTAATACAATCAGCTCATAGCTGTGCTGCTATTGCTGCTAGCATCGGACATGTTTGACATGCATGCGGGTAACACCTCATAGACGGTGGACAAGGTGACTCCAAACGTCCAGGTGTGAAGATGTTCGGTCTAAATTAAAATCATCAGACAAAAATCACATGAATTTAAAGTTGGACTTTTGAACTTTGTGATCAAAGAGTGACTGAATACGATTATGAATCTGAGCAGACACTTCAAAGTTTTAGAGGCTCTCTGCACAGCTACAGGCGGATTTTATTCACCGCCAGCAAAGTTTAAAAGTTTTTAATATCCATCAGGAGTCAGGGTGAGTATCCTGATATCTGCAGAGCTGGGCAGCAGCAGCACTGATGCGACTGGTAGTATAGATCTTTACTAACAGCTTTACACAAGTGCAGAAGTTTTATTTACCCCATTTAGACAACGCATTAACATGGATTTACACTACAAGGACAAAAGTATTTGGCCACCTGACAATTGCACCAACAGGGACTGTAATGACATTGTAAATCCATGCACTTTAGTATGGAGCTGACCCTCCTGCAGCTCTAACAGCCTCCACTTGGTAACTTTGACCTCAGAAATCATCCATTGCTAGTCACATTCATCAGTTTGTTTCCCACCCTTATACAGCAGGCTTTTATTGTCAATCTTTATTTTTTGTCTGTATATTTTCATTGCACTTATTTGCTTTTTTTGTCACATTTTGTCCATATTTGCACCTTTATCCTGCTTTCTGCTATTTTATATTTTTCCCCTTTTTTGCCATTTACCGCCACTTTTAGCCCATTTTTGCCACCTTTTTGCTGCTTTTTGCCCATTTAAGTCATTTCTCACTCATTTTTGCTGCTTTTGACCTCTTTTTGCCACCTGTGCCTCATTTTTGTCACTTATTATCCCTTTTTGCCGTTTTTGACCCAGTTGTTGCCACTTTTTTGCTGCCTTTTGGTCATTTTGCCACATTTAACTTCACTTGTTGCCACTTTTCACTGCTTCGATTTTCACCGCTCTTGCAAAGTCATTTTTCAACAGCTTGGCTCTTTGGTTGAGCAGGGTTGAGTAATGCTGCTGTAGAGCATTCATGAGGTCAGGCTCTAATGGTGGACCAGTAGGCCTGGCTCACAATCTGTTCCAGTTCATCCCAAAGGTGCTGGATGGGGTTGAGGTCCAGTCCAGAAGTTCTTCCACACTGAACTCATCGACCATGTCTCTGTAGTCATCGCTTTTTGCACAGGGGTGCAGTCATGTTATCCAAACTGTTGCCACACAGTTGGAAGCATAGCATTGTCCAAAATGTCTTGGTCTATTGAAGCATTAAGACTGGCCTTCACTGGAGATAAGGGGTCTAGACCAGACCCTGAAAAAACAGCCCAGACCATAATCCCTCCTCCACCAAACTTTACGTTTCCACTGCTCCACAGTCCAGTGTCAGTGTGTTTTACTCCACTCCATCTGACTCTTAACACTGGACTTGGTTCTGTGAGGCTTGCATGCAGCTGTTGCCATGGAAACCCATTCATGAAGCTCCTACTGCAGTTTTAGTGTTTACATTAATGCCAGAGGAAGTTCAGAACTCTTCAGTGATGAATCAGCAGAGACTTGGAGACTTTCATGCACCTGAGCAGTCTGTGATTTTATGTGGTCTGAGTGGCTGTTGTTCCTAAACTCTTCCACTTTATAAAAACACAACTAACAGCTGACTGTATAATATCCAAATTTCATGGACTGTCTTTTTTAAAGGTGGCATCATCACAGTACCATGCTTGACGTCGCTGAGCTCTTAACTTAAAAATGTTTGAGACTGCATGGATAAGTGATTGATTTTAACAACAACAGGTTTCATCTATAATTAAAAGATATGGCCAAATACTTTTGTTCACATAGTGACCCCCTTCATTTGCAAAGTTAAGCTCCGTGTTTTAGAGCGGTGCTGATGTAGCCATGTTTTACAGCCTTAGCTTGCTGCCTTTCTCCAGGGTGCAGCTTTGGTGCAGTGAAGCTTGATTTCTGAGGAGTAGCTCGTGGTTAATGTCGCTGCCTTTTACAGGCAGCTTGTATATTCAGCTGTGGATGTACGTGTGTGAAATCTGCAGAATAATCAGAAGTGTACAAATATGAGAGCAGTGTGCTGATCCTGGCTGCATCCTTCTCTCTCTCTGTCTCTGTTTGTCTCAAAGAAACTTGCTGTATGACTGCATCCGTCAGCCAGCATCACTCTGAATCACATCAACACAGAAACACACACTCACAGACACACAGATGAAACAGGTCAGCTGAGTCTCTCATCTGGTTCCCAGAGTTTAGTTGCACGCCTGCATTCCTCTGCCCTGCAGGTGTGTGAGCGTGTGTTATCAGTGAGCCAGTAAATCTTGTGTTATAGTGGCCGAGCACATGAAGCCTTAACTCGGGCGCACACACGCTCACCTCCAGCATCACACCAACACACACACACACACACACACCAGCCATGACCTCAGGTAAACTACGGCGCTGTCAAAAAGAAGAACCGCACACACAAACGAGGATGCTGCAGCTCTGCTGCTCTCAGAGCTGACAGTGACAGAGACACTGACGCAGCAATCCAAATCAACTCAGGGCAACACACACACACACAGACACGGGGACACACAGGGACACACAAAGACCAGAGAAACTTGAATAAATCTGCTTCTTCTTCTTCTTCTGCTCCTATTTTTCAATTTGCTGCCTCGCTGCCCTCTCACGCAGCGCTCAAACTCCCTGACAACAGTGAACGCAGCGCTGACGGCTGACGGGCGGACAGGAAACCCCCCAAACTGACCCACAGTTAGAGGGGGGTGTGCGCTGCTTTGTGCATGGTGGCTACATTTCTGTGTGGATGAGCATTTTCAGACTTGCTGATGTGTTTAGCTGTCACTCACTCAACAAAGTGTGGAACAAAGCAGAATCATGTTCTGGATTCTCACTCAAACACAGGATGAGCACAGGAGAATTTATATAACATGAGTCTGAGTGGGTGGAAATAAAGTTATAGATCACAAATAAAAACTCTGAGTACAAAGAATTCAGTAAAAATTAGATTTAATGTTCCAGGCTGGTTAGAAACTGTGACTTTTCATCCCTTTCCCAACAGTTGGGAGGGCGTGGCTTATTGCAACATAATTCTCTTCCATCTGAGTCAGAAAGGGTTGCCTCTGATAGAATACGATAATACCAATGAGAGTGAGTGGACTATTGCACACGTTTACAGCGCACAAACATGGCGGTGAAGACAAAAACAACCGTGACATAAAGAAGGAAAATACTTAACATCAGCTGTCCTCCATGTTTGGTTTTATCGTGGTTATATCATTGTTTTTGGCCCAGGCGAGTTTCTGTGAGATCTCCTGTCTGTGGAATCTCCATCTCCAATCTCTCATCACGTCATCTACCATTTAAATGATCTAAAACACTGATCATCAACTGGTGGCCCGAGGGCCAAATCAGGCCCCCCAAAGCTTCCTATCCGGCCCCCAGAAGATCATTAAATTCAAAAAAGGAAGAAAAGAAAATGTTGTGGTTTTAAGGGTTGACTGTAAATGTCTGCAGCTGTTAAATCCACTCCAAAAACAAGTAATACTGATTTTTTTTCTTTTTTCAAATGACTGAACATTTGATCTGTTTATACAAAAATTCACTTGTCAGCTATTACAAGTAAATCTTTAAAAAAAACACATATGTTTAAAAAAATGGTTAAGACTGGTGGAAATGCTGCAAAAATGGCCTGATTAAGCGTTGAAATGAGTTTGAGAGTGGCTTAAAGGAAGAAAAAAATGGCAGGAAAAGGGTTAAGAAGAGGTTAAAATGTGGCAAAATGGGTAAAAGTGGCACAAAGGGGATCAAACATGCAGGAAAAGTGGTTAAAGAGGGGCTAAAGAATGGCAAAGTACCAAGAAGTGTTTAAAAGTGGCAAAAACAATAGCCAGGCAGAGAAGTGAAACTGGGTTGGAAGGGGCAATAAGTGGCAAAAGGGGCTAAAGAGTGGCAAATAATAATAATAATAATAATAATAATAAAGTAGCAAAAATAGTCAAAAATGGGTTAAGAGTGGCAAAACTGTTGCAGAAATGTCCAAATGCACTAGTGCAAAGAGGTTAAAGGGTGTCTTAAATGAGTTAATACTGGAGCGAAATCACAGTTAGGGGGGCATTCTCTGGGATTTTTGGGGGCCCTGCCTATTCTGTGGGTAAAATGTTCTGCATTTTGAACTAAAACACAAATACTAAGACAATCATATGTTATTTTCATCAAAGCATTTATTTAATTTTGGTTTATTTGAAAGTCCAGTCAAGGGTAAATCCGGCCCTTGTGCAAATGTACTTGATGACCCCTGATCTAAAATCAAAGCCACCATTTATTAACCTGGCGCGCCAGATGGATGTCTTTCACACATCCATCTGGTAAACCTCCCATAGACAGCGTCTGAGAAAAGGCAGAGCCTTTTTAAGAAAAACCCAGAGGGTGATTGGATGAACGTTCTGTCTGTCACATCTTTACGGGCCAATCAGAACAACAAAACACGTGACGTAGCCACTACAGAGGAGCAAACTCCATAGATAACTACATAACGGTAACCATGGCAACTGTAGACATGTCAGTACTCGACTTTTGTGGTTTTTGAAAAGAAAGCAACTCACTGCTGTTCTTAGTTTTTCTTTTAACAAAGAAATGTCATCAAGTTCTGATAAAACTGGCCCTTTAGCAGCATCCACGCTGATCTCTTCCTCCATAACTACACCGGCCTCTTGTTGCCGCTTGTTTACATCACGACTGCTGTGCCCGAAAGTACTGCCCCTCGTCGCTGATTGGTCCTGTCACTTTTTAAAGGGAGTTTTGCAAGATGGATTCAGCAGTGAGAAACACGGAAACGGGCGAATCCATCTGCTCTGCAAGGTTAACCATTTATACGTCCGTGTCTAAAGTTTGTGCAACGCGCTCAGGGCCTCCAACTCTGAACAAAGTTTGAAGCATGCTGATCTGCTGCACCACAGCAGCTGTTGGCCTCTATGACTGACACGCTACCATTCCTCCAGCCCAGACTCTCAGCACAGATCGCAACAGACTTTTAGTAATCTACTGTGTCGAAGACTATGATACAGCCCACGTGTTCTGAGAAAAATCATTTTATGATGGTTTAATAACCTCCTTGATGGGCCATGTCAGTGTGTCAAAAATTAAAATCTGTCATTGATGGAAAATTTTTGACCGCTGGTGTAAATAAAATCTATAAATATGACTTTAGCATTAATGCTGTTACAGTCCAGGGCTGCCATGCTTCATCCTCATATGTGGAAACAGTCTGGAGCCTCACCAGGATGAGGACATGATGATTTTTTCTCCTACTTCCTCGCTCGTCATGGATGTCATCGCTCAAAAGTCAGGGCCACTGGACCTCAGGTCCATCCTTTGTTTGTGACTGTGATATTTCAAGAATGCTTGGAGGGATTTTCTTCTAATTCTGTATCAGTCTACCCTGGTTCAGAGATAAAAATGCATTTACTTTGGAGAGTCAAGGTTAAAGCTAGCCCAGCCTTGTCCACGCTCTTGACCCGCCACTGTACTCTCCCTGTTCCTCATTCGGAGGAATAGAACAGCCCGCCTCCAGTCTGGTTCTCCATAAATGATTTGTGTTGAGCATGCTGTGGTTCTGTGTTTGCACACATTGACATGTCTCTCCATTAGTTTCTGTGTACATATCTAGGTTATGTAAATGAGCGTGCATGTTTTCCTTGTTTACTGCGGTGTATTGTTTTAACTTTTATAACAAGCAAAAGAAACTTTTGTTTGCACTCAAGCAGAAAAAGAAAAAAAAAACAGTAAAAAGTATGGTGAGGTGTTTTCCAGTTGACAGCTCTGGTATGTTAATCCCTAAAAACACCTCCCTTCCTCCTCTTTCTCCTCCTCCTCCTCCTCCCGGTGCAGGGAGGAATTCTGCAGCAGGTTATAATTGGATCCAGGATTGAGCGAGGGAGGATGAAAGAAAAGAGAAAGATCGAGTGATGTGGAGACGAAGGAGAGATGTGAGCGAGGAGATTTGGTTTTGATTTTTCTCGGCTGTCGTCCAGCTTCAACGCGAAGACAAAAAAAAACTTAAGAAAGTAAGATTTGGGGTTTTATGCCAAGTAGTGAGTGTGAAAATCTGCAGCGAATTTCTTTTCCTCCTAATTTTAGCAGAGAGCCGTCAGATCAGAGACATTTGGAAGGATTCAGGGACGCTCAGGTTCAATTTCAGCTCTTTAAATATGACATTTTCTGAAACAGATATTATAGAAGATGTTTGAGGGATGTGGAGCTAATATTTGACTTCATGAACTTCCTCTAAGTGATTCAGACTTAATTATACCAAATGAGCAAGAACGTTCTGTCTCTTCTTTTTAGGCAGTCGTTGAAAAGTTCAGCACACAATGTAGACAAACAGATTTAGACTGTTTGTTCTTACCAATTAGAGTAATAGAAAGCATGAGGAGGTGCAGGTAAATACTGGAAAAAGACAGAAAATGTAGCACTCTGCACCTTTATAATGATTAGAGACATCTATGTTCATTAACCCTTAGAGCTCACATGGCACGGATCCGTGCAGCAGGCACACTCCTTTATAAATCGCTTAGTAACTTTTGAACAGTAGGTCGTAGACCCTAACTTGTTTTTTCCTATGAAAGTTCTGTGTTGTTCCCTTCTAAATGTGTTCTTCTTGCATTCGTAGCGCTAACAGAACATTTGCTAGTGAGCCTGGAACTTGGCTGACTTCCCGGGTCTCTGTCGTAAATAATGAGTGACGCAGTTAATAAAAAAATTGATAACTTTGAACCATACGTCGTAGACGCTTGTTTTTTCCTCTGAAAGCTTACCGTTTTGCCGTTCGTTTGCTATCCTCGATGTCTCTGTAGCCTTTAAGGACGCCGTTCTAGTGAGCTCAGAACTTCAGTGACTTTTTGGGGCCTTTACAGATTAAGTCCACGGTGTTTGATCAGATAATAAGCGTCTTTTTGTCCATTTTTAATCCATTTTCTATCATGCATGTTGGCTTTTTTTTTTTCGGTGTGTAGCACCATATTTGCTGAGGGCAATGTTTACATGCAATGCATTGTGGGAGGGGCTTTCCTCCAATAGCAAGATGTTTTGTCTCTACTGCTGAAAGGAACGGCACAAATGAATCTGACTGCAAAAAAGCACATGGACTTTTTTTTATTATATATCGATATGTTGAAAACCATTAGTCACAGAATGTTTATTTTTTCACAGTTTTGTCCCCAAGAGATGGAGAACAAGTCTGCAAAGAAAAGGCTTAGTCCCTGTAGTTTACTGTTTAATCAGTAAAAATCTGTGAGTTTCAAATTCCGATTTGTTTTGTTTCTTTTGTCTTTAGAGTCTTATAACTTTTTCATAAATGTAGTGACATTACTGCAGTGGATATTTTCTTAAAGCCCAGGTTGTCCTGAAAAAAAAAAGGTGTTTAGAGCTTGACTGTGCACCACAGGGTTGATGTTTTACAAACTTTTTAAGATAAAAAGTCCAGACGAGACATGATGGTGAAAAAAATAGCTGTGAGCTCAAACCTCCAGTTTCCATATACAGCCTGCGCACCGCAAACCCCAGCGAATCGTACTGCGGAGCACCTCGCTCCCTCTCTAGTCTACCAGAGCATTTTCATAGCCGGCGCTCCAGACTGGCAGCGGCGCGTGCCTGGAGCAGCACTCTGCTCCGCTTTGTTTCAGATACCTCGTAAATTCACTGTCGGTCAGAAAGCACCAACCGTGGAGGTTACAAGTGTGAAAATCCGGTTCTTTCAAAATAAAACACAATGCACAGACTCCAGATCGTAAATCATCACTATATCAACATTACGTCTCATCCTGCAGCGAGAGCAAAGGGTCACCGAGAGGTCAGTGGGTCACAGAGCTACAATGGCGCCATTGAAGTTCACTTTTGAGGACATTTAGGCAAAGAATTTTACATAAAACCACAGATCCTTTAAGCAAACATGAACCTTTGAACTTCCTAATGAACTCACTCAGTGGAAGAAGCAATAATATCATGGACTTATACTGGAAAGGATGATAAATGAACCCCAAAAGGTAAAATCACCCGCTGTTGACGTACTATTTCTGCATGAACTCGTTCTCCCATGATCTCTTCCTGCTGATCAGGGCTAGCGCCGTGGCGCTGCACTCTAGACTCTCCTCCAGTGGGTGCGGTCGCTCGCCTTCAGTCAGACCACACTCATGGTGCTTCAGTGCACGGTGCAGTCTTCCTGTGTGGAAATTGCGGGTAAGGGTTGAATTACTTAAGGTGATATTTTATGACCCCTTCACACTGAGCCAATAATGAGTCCTGAGTCTTGGAAAAAGAAGGAGTAAACACAGAAAACAGGGCTGTCTGAACTATTGACTGCATGCAAACTTCAATCTATGGTCCATTTTATTCAGCCTGCAGAGAAATGACAAAAATAGCAGCAAACTGCAAATGGTATTAAACTTCTTATATGCTTGTGTCTACCTCTGTTCTAACATTCTGAAAAGAGGAAATCCTTCAGGGATGGAGAGATTTTCAGTGTTTTTGAGGCTGGGTTGTCTGAGGTACCTGGTGATAGCAGTAGCATTAGCCTCCTGTGGCTTCAGGCTATACAGCATAGCAGGTGGGTACACGTTCTCCATGTCATTGAGAGAGATTTAGGTCAAAATGGGCCAAAAAAAACTATTTTGGCTGTACACTGTATCAACCTTTTTTAAGCATTTTATTTTTCACCCAGAAAGCTTTGACGTTCGGCACTATTTTGCAATGTGAGCTTCGGCTCCCAGTTACGTGCTCTTCCGCCTCAGCGTGTCTAAAAAGCTGCTTAGGTCTTCGTCAGCAGAAACAACAAGAAGCTAAGCTAAGACAATGCTAACATGAGCAATTTCCACTCGAGCCACTATGACTCGCTGTTTGCTGAAGCAGATTAATTTGCCAGGCTCTGTCTGTCATCAGGCATCTTGAAACGCTCCAATCCAAAACGTTTGTGCCGAACCGAACACTGTTTGGACCGTCAGTGTCATTTGAGGAGAAGAGGCGGTAGCTATGGGCGGGGCTTAGTTGTAATCAAAGCCGATTGCAATGGCTGCCTCCAGTGCGGTGATTAGCTCGAGTAAAGCTTTAGTACATCAACTATTTTACCAGAACTGGACCACATTTCTTTATTAAAACAAAGGCAGAGAGCAACACTGAAAGTTTTTCATGACAGAAAGATGTTTTTTTTCTCTTCTCTCAGTCTCTTTCGGCATGAGTTTGTGATCGATCCGTGGGGTTTCCTGGTGTATCCAGCGGCTGCTGCTGTGGCAGCTGTAGCTCAGATGTAGCTGTAGCAAAGCAGCAGTTTAATCAGAACTGGACCACATTCTTTTTAATACCAAGAGCACAGAGCCACACCAAGAGCTTGCCTTGGCAGAGACAATGTTTTTGCATTTCCCCAACCAGCCTCATGTTCACAGCGAAGCCCTGTCATTAACGATCTACGGCAGCAGTAGCCTTTCAGCTCAAGAGTAGGGCATGTATGCAACCTCATTTTGTCTTGTCGCTCTGATTGGCCCATCATGTGACAGACAGAATGCTGGTCCAATCACCATCTTAGATTTTTTACATGTCCTGCCCTTCCCAATCACTTTCTGTGGGAGCCCAGATGAATGCAATGGATATTAAATATTCAACCTGGCATGGCAACACACTGAGTCACATGACCTACCATCTAATGAATACCAAATACTGAAACATCCTTTTAAACCCAGGAGATAAGAGAACATACAAGCCAGTCTTGTTAGGCCGTTCTGATGTGGTTTATACAGAGTCACAAATTTCCTCTGGTGAATTATCCATGTTAAATTTTCACCAAAGCATGGCAGATGTTCCATCAGACCACAGGACAGATAAGATGCAGTAAATTATTCTAACCATGTCTCTAAAGCTCCTTTTTTCAATAGAACTTAACATTTTTAAAGTTAAACATCTGCATTCTTACAGAAGTTCAGTCTTTTTCTGCAGTGTCGAGAAAATTCCTCGGTCCAATGTAAGAAACTGTGCTCTGTTAAATCTTCAGCTCAGTGATTTGGCTGCATAACTCGGTGTAAAGTATGTAATGAAGTAACTCCACGGTGATGGTGGAAGAGCTACCTGGACGTTCTAAAGAAAACCAAGGACAGCGAGTCCTCTGGAAATCAGCGCCTTTGTCAAGTGGCGCTCTAGTGCTGTCATTAAAAATAACTAAGCCAAATCTATTCAGAATACTGACTCTGACAGAGAAGGACGAGTTTAAAGTGTTCACTGAGGAAAAGAAGAAGAAATACCAGAGGAAGCTGCATGTTTAGTGAGAGTAAAGAGATTTATTCTTAAAGGTAAGAGTTAAAGGGTTAAATCTGTCTGACCAATCAGGAGTCAACACCTAAACGCTCAGAGTCAGTCTGAGGTGCTTGGTATTCTCGGGCTGAGGTCTGCAGCAGGAGGAGGCTGTGGTTTTTCTGATGGCGGTGTCTTTCTATATTTTTTCTTTGTCTTCACTTTCTCCTCTGTCCATCACACTCTCTCTCTCTCTCACACACACACTTACGAACAAACACACACTTCAAACAGGGATGACAGAGTATTTCATCCATCTCTGGCGAGTTTTAGTTCACAGACGCTGAGATTTGAAGGGCAAGGAGAGTGAGAGGAGTTCACTGAACAGAAGACTCAATCAGCTGAAGCTTTTTCATGAAAACAGCTCACAACCACTTTGTGCTTCTCTGTGTGTGTGTGTGCGTGTGTGTGTGTGGAGATATAAAATAAAGGTACAGCCGAGGCACTCTGCAGATTTACCTCCACAGCGTTCCCTAGGAATCTCGCCCAGGAAAAGCTTCCTCCATTATTCCCTGTTTTGATTTAACAAACATCTCACTAATTAAATACTAAATTACCCACAATCCTTGTGATGCAAACAACCCTGACCTTCCTGGTGTGTAATTTTAAGAAAAAGATGGAGGCTGAGGAGTAATGAAGGTCAAACAAATCATAAACAGCATTCTGTTTTCTACCCAGACCGGCTCGTCCCTGTGCAGGCGCCAAGTACCAAGGACATTAAAAAAGTGTAATTATCATTTACAGATCTGCACAGGGCCCCTGATCCTGGTGGCTTCTGGGTTTTAAAGTATGTGAAATAAATACTGTTTGTCATGAACATCGTAGGCAAGTTTGGCATTTATGATTTGAGATCAGGGACGCTCCGACCCGACTGGAGACAGGAAAATATTCACACTGACTTCACAAACTCAAGGATATCCTGAAAAACAATCGGCTGCACTGAGCCTCAGTTCAGTGCCTGCCCATGGATGTTTGGGGCCAAATCAGGCTCCAGACTGGGCCTGAAACCGTCCAATATAAAACCAGAAGCGAGACACACATTTGAACTATTTTTAAATCATAAAGTGTTTTAAAATGGCGCTAGACCAAAAATATGGACAGTTTTAAAACACTTTCATCTTCTAACCCTTCCAAACACACCTACTAGACCTCAGAGGTAATGTTCCTGTCACGTGATCTCACCAGGTCTGCCCACAGAACTGGCTGGGACACTTTTTTGCATTTTTTTTTTTCCATTTGAAGCCATTTTTTTCTGACATCTTATAGCCCATTTTCACCACCTCTTCTTGCTGCTTTTACCCATTTCTGCCATTTTTAATTATTTAATGAGATGCTACGCAAAAAGGTGAAATTAGAAAGTGGCAAGGATGGATTTAAAGTAGGAGAAAACACAAAAATGGCCAGAAAAAAAGAAGCAAGATGGGGTCGAATGGCACAAATTGATTGTGAAAATGCTAAAAAATGCAACAAATGGGTGGAAACAGTGAAAAGTGGACAGCAGTTAAAAGGTGGAAAAAAGGACTAAAGACGCAAAAAATGATTTTATGTGGCAAAAAAAGTGCTGTAAAATGTGGCAAAAATAGGTTTCAACAATTCAAAAAGTGGCAACAATGGGTGGAAAATGGTGAAAAGCAGTTTAACAATGGCAAAAATATGATGACGCTGTCAAGATGGATAAAAATAGTGGCAAAAAAGTTTAAATTGGAAAAAAGTTATCAGTAAAGTAGTAAAAATGGGTTAAACGTGGCTATCATGAGTAAAAGGTGGAAAAAAAATGACTATTTGTTTTTAAAAGCCACAAAATAAGAGCAGAAAAAGGGTAAAAGGGTTAAAAATAGTTACATGTCAACAGCAGAACCCAAGAATGGTTAACTACAAAATAAAGTAACCTTTAGCTAGGATGCTAGCACTGATGCTAATGATCCAAAACCAAGAAGTATGGATATCATCAATGAATCACACCTGGGAGAATCCATCCTCTGGGTCTATCAGGGTCCATCCTCTGGGTCTATCAGGGTCCATTCTCTGGGTCTATCAGGGTCCATTCTCTGGGTTTATCGGGGTCCATAGTCTGGGTTTATCGGGGTCCAACCTCAGGGTTTATCAGGGTCCATTCTCTGGGTCTATCAGGGTCCATTCTCTGGGTCTATCAGGGTCCATTCTCTGGGTCTATCAGGGTCCATTCTCTGGGTTTATCGGGGTCCATAGTCTGGGTTTATCAGGGTCCATTCTCTGGGTCTATCAGGGTCCATTCTCTGGGTCTATCAGGGTCCATTCTCTGGGTTTATCGGGGTCCATAGTCTGGGTTTATCGGGGTCCATTCTCTGGGTCTATCAGGGTCCATTCTCTGGGTTTATCAGGGTCCATTCTCTGGGTTTATCGGGGTCCATTCTCTGGGTTTATCAGGGTCCCTCCTCTGGGTTTATCGGGGTCCATAGTCTGGGTCTATCAGGGTCCATCCTCTGGGTTTATCAGGGTCCATAGTCTGGGTTTATCAGGGTCCATCCTCTGGGTCTATCAGGGTCCCGTCTCTGGGTTTATCAGGGTCCATCCTCTGGGTTTAT
This sequence comes from Cheilinus undulatus, assembly GCF_018320785.1. NCBI lineage: Eukaryota > Metazoa > Chordata > Actinopteri > Labriformes > Labridae > Cheilinus > Cheilinus undulatus. The sequence continues at coordinate 50,484,914 of NC_054874.1, forward strand.
CAGGGTCCCTCCTCTGGGTTTATCAGGGTCCATTCTCTGGGTTTATCGGGGTCCATTCTCTGGGTTTATCAGGGTCCCTCCTCTGGGTTTATAGGGGTCCATAGTCTGGGTTTATCGGGGTCCAACCTCAGGGTTTATCAGGGTCCATTCTCTGGGTCTATCAGGGTCCATTCTCTGGGTCTATCAGGGTCCATTCTCTGGGTTTATCGGGGTCCATAGTCTGGGTTTATCGGGGTCCATTCTCTGGGTCTATCAGGGTCCATTCTCTGGGTTTATCGGGGTCCATAGTCTGGGTCTATCAGGGTCCATCCTCTGGGTTTATCAGGGTCCATAGTCTGGGTTTATCAGGGTCCATCCTCTGGGTCTATCAGGGTCCCTCCTCTGGGTTTATCAGGGTCCATTCTCTGGGTTTATCAGGGTCCCTCCTCTGGGTTTATCAGGGTCCATTCTCTGGGTTTATCGGGGTCCATTCTCTGGGTTTATCAGGGTCCCTCCTCTGGGTTTATCGGGGTCCATTCTCTGGGTTTATCGGGGTCCATTCTCTGGGTTTATCAGGGTCCCTCCTCTGGGTTTATCAGGGTCCCTCCTCTGGGTTTATCAGGGTCCCTCCTCTGGGTTTATCGGGGGCCTATCCTCTCTGCGGCCAGGCCTGGTCATACACAAAGTACTGTGCTCCCCTGCTGGCTCCACTTCCCCTGAAGCTAACACAGAGGGGGGATCACCTTGTCACACCTTTTTGCCTCTGCATTCTTCATATTTAAGGCAAAATGCCTTGGGGGAGTAAATATTAGGCAAACTGAACTGAAGAAAGGTACCGAACAGCTGATTCTGGGGACAAATAAAGCACATCAAGCTTTCATAACCAACATGGAAATCTAGAACAAACAAAAGCATCTAAATAATGTAATTTACCTCAGTGCCAGTTTAAAAACACCCATGACTAAAGACTAAATAAAGGCAGAGTCCAATGAAACTGTACTGGAGGATACGGATACTCTCCATGACTGCTGCTGGGTGCTGTAGGTGATTAATGATGCTGACTGAAATCATGTTTCCGGCTCAGTAACCATCACAATATGTCAACAACAGAAGTGTGACATCTGTTTATAGTCCTGAAACATGTCCCTGTTTAAAAGTACACACTGGCTGTATTAATAGAGGGGGGATTATTGGGAATAAGTGGATTAACTGTGACATGTTTCCTGTATGTTTGTCTCTATTCTCATTAGAATAACATCTGCAGCATGCAAACTCTTTAGCATAATAACAACAGTATGCTCTGGCTGTGAGTGTTTGTCAATGTGAATACACGCACACAGAGTCAGTCATCCTGTAAGTTTCTCCTTCACTTCCATCCTCCTCCTCTGCACGCCTCATTCCCCCCCACTCAAACATGGAGGTCATAAATCACAGCGACTCTGAGGACGTCTGCAGCTCACTGACTCCACATGTGAGGGTATGCAGGTAGACGCCTGAGGGAGGTGAGGCTCCATATGCATGCATGTGTTTCAATAAATGTGAACAGTAAAAATAGTCACAGCAGGGGGGAGAGAGGAGGAGGAGATGAGTTCAGGTCCAGCTCGATTGTCTGGAAACAATGGAGGGAAGGAAAAAAGCCGACGGACCGAGTGAGGGTTCGTCTTCTGTGGGAATAAACCAAAAGGCGTCTAAATAAAGTCAAAAGAGTTTAACAGAAACAGGAAGGAAAGAGTGATGTAAACATTTCAGCGGTGAATGAGTAAACCTGATCTCTGCTCATGTTATTGTCTTACAGATGGACGCACCTGCAGGAACACAACAGATTCATCTCTTTACATTATGCACAGCACATTTCCACTACACCCACCAGCTTATAGATAATTAAAAATGCAGCTTACTGCATGCATCATACTTCTTAATTTAGAGAAAATGAATTTCTATTCCTAGAGCATGCATTCGGTACGAAAATGTACAGTTATCTTAGCTGTAACACGCTTCAATTTCTATTTCTAATATTAAAGCTGATCTCCAGCTGCTGCTTCTTCAACAGTTTATCCAACCTAAGCAGAGGATGCACACTCCTACCGTACATTCTTGTCTGCCTGTTTTTTATTGTTTTCGTCTCCACCTTTTTCCTGGAGGCTCTACTGTAAATATGACTATGGGTGGCCAGCATGCACCAGCACTCAGTTTGAAAGGACTGACACTCAGTTCCACAAATACGGCCTCCTTTCTTAATCAGATTTTCTATATTAATGTATTTGAAGTTGTAAGTTCTAAGGCAGATTTTCTACAGAGTTCTGGAACCCATGGTTTAGTTTATGGCTGTTCAAGTAACTAAATGAAGCTATTTGTTTTTGAACAAACATGCTTTTCTCTGTCTAACTGCATCAAGGATTCAATTCTTCCAAAATTAATCCAGAATTACGACCAACCTGAGAGGTGACCAGAACCAGACCTTTGAAAGGCATCTGGTGACCCCCTCTGAGTGTCTCTCGATCCCCAGGGGGGTCCCAATCCCCATTTTAAGAACCATTGCCTTATACAACCCATCTTTGTGAATACCAATAACTCCTTCAAGTTGTCATATAAAAAAATCCACTCAAATGGGGAGTTAACATTTTGGTATCACTATATCACTGAAAAATACATTGAGTTGCAATTCTGGTCACATTTACAGCATCCCAGGATAATAATGATAATTATTATTATTATTACATTTATTATAATAATAATAATAATAATAATAATAATAATAATGATAACAGTATCATTAATAATAATAATAATAATAATAATAATAATAATAATACATTTATTATTATTATTATTATAATTATTGATAATAATAATAATAATAATAATAATAATACATTTATAATAATAATAATAATAATAATAATAATACAGATTTAACATATATTGTCATTTTCTCCAATTATTTTTACATTATTTATTTCTTTTTTGCTAATTGTTTAAATGATGCAGTATGTTTAAGTGTCAGGCATGTTTCAGTTTAATGAATGCATTTTTGCACGTTTTGAAATCAGTTACTAATAGAGTTTAATTTTCTTGATTCTAATATCAAAATAATTGAGATTATGATTGTTGCTATAGTTAAACTGCCCTTTTATCGTGGGGTTTGGGGCTACAGATTATTATTTTGCCTAAACTATGATCATTTAACCCAGGGATTTTGGTGCCTACATGCTACACAACTGTGACGGTGTCTCTGTGTGCATAACGGTCGAGTCAAGAAACAAATTTACAAGAAGTGAAAGTACTGGAAATTAAAATAAAAATGGCCAACAACAACAACAACAAATCCACTTAAACAGGAGAAAACTAATTTGTGATCTGTTGTTGCTGAGATATATCAGGATAAAATGCAGTAAGAAATAAAATGTGAGCCTTAAGGTAAAATCCTATACTTTGTGTTTTTCAGAGTTCTGCCTCTGATTAACTTTCTGTCTCAATCTAAAACATCCCAACTCTTCTGATGCACATGCTATAGAGGAGAACACTAACTGTGAACAGCTTGTGGTTAACACACAGCCTGTTTTCCATATTCCACCATAATCCAGCCATTAGCAGCTAACAGCTAGCAGAAGTCCAGTTAGCTTGCTCCAGGTGGTTCTGTCCCTTGTTGGCCAGTGGACCGATGGCATGCTAGCCAGTTAGCCGTCGGGCTTTATAGAAACAGACGTCTCTACAGGAACGAGGTGGACACCAGCCAGAGTTCATTAGCATCCAGTCTGGATTAGCCGCTAGCTTGCCAAGGCCGCTGCCGTTAGCCAAAAGAGACAACAAGCCCATGGGGGACGAGTGGACAGGCTAATGCTAACGCTAACGCCAAGTCTAATCAGCAGCAGGCAGGAGGGGAGACGGAGAGAGGAAGATGGCAGCAGCGGCGGCAGCTTCCTCCTGAATCCCAATGAAGAGACACAAACTCATCTTCATAAAGTCGATAAAAGCAGTCAGAGAGAGGAACGCTCAGAGAAATCAATCAGAGGAGCATTATGGAGACTTACAAACTCAACTAAAACAGGCTGGAAAATAAAGAAACACTTCAGCTTTAACACATTTATCCAGGAGGAAACAAACGCTGGCTGTAGTAACTGTGTCCATCAACGACATGTTTATTATCTCTGGGCTCTATTCTTCTCTCTGCAAACACAAAAATAAATCAATCTACAGCATCAGAGCAGATTTAGAGCCCATTCATGAGTGAATAAAGCTGTACAATCTCCCCAAAATAATACAAAAATAAAGCTTTAGTCCATTTATTTGTTTTGAAATCTAAATGTTTTTGGCTTCATCTGAAAGAATGTGACATTTATACCTCAGCCAAAGACTCCGCAATACAACAAAGCTTCTGTTCTAACAGTTAAAGCCTCAACATCCAAAAGAAAGGCTGAAAAACACTCAGAGTTCTAACAAACACTGGTCCTTCTGGATGGATGCATGGATGGATGGATGATGGATGCATGGATGGATGCATGGATGGATGGATGGATGAATGGATGCATGGATGGATGGATGGATGGATGGATCGATGCATGGATGGATGGATGGATGGATGGATGGATGGATGGATGCATGGATGGATGCATGGATGGATGGATGGACGTATGGATGGATGGATGGATCGATGCATGGATGGATGGATGGATGGATGCATGGATGGATGGATGATGGATGATGCATGGATGGATGCATGGATGGATGGATGGATGGATGGATGGATCAATGCATGGATGGATGGATGGATGGATGGATGCATGGATGGATGGATGCATGGATGGATGGATGATGGATGATGCATGGATGGATGCATGGATGGATGGATGGATGGATGGATGGATGGATCAATGCATGGATGGATGGATGCATGGATGGATGCATGGATGGATGGATGGATTGATGGATGGATGGATGGATGGATGCATGGATGGATGGATGGATGGATGGATGCATGGATGGATGGATGGATGCATGGATGCATGGATGGATGGATGGATGCATGGATGGATGGATGCATGGATGGATGCATGGATGGATGGATGGATTGATGGATGGATGGATGGATGGATGCATGGATGCATGGATGGATGGATGGATGCATGGATGGATCGATGCATGGGTGGATGGATGCATGGATGGATGCATGGATGGATGGATGGATTGATGGATGGATGGATGGATGGATGCATGGATGCATGGATGGATGGATGGATGCATGGATGGATCGATGCATGGATGGATGGATGCATGGATGGATGGATGGATGGATGGATGCATGGATGGATGGATGGATGCATGGATGCATGGATGGATGCATGGATGGATGGATGCATGGATGGATGGATGCATAGATAGATAGATAGATAGATGGATGGATGGATGCATAGATAGATAGATAGATAGATAGATGAGTGGATGGATGGATAGATGGATGGGTGGATGGATGGATAGATGGATGGGTGGATGGATGGATAGATGGATGAGTGGATGGATGTGTAGGACACTGTGTGGAGCTTTAGGCATGTCTATTGTTAATGTGTGAAAAGACAGGGCTTTCCAAGTGTTTCATTAAAGTTTTCCAAGTCCAGGATCAGGGAATGTTATCTTTGACTGTAAAAGCCACACATATCTGTAGACAGAAATCAGAGTGGATTAAAGCGTGAGTGTGAAGAAGAAAAGGACACATGGATTTAACGATAAAAGGGCAGAGATGGTGATTAATTCCAGAAGCTAATTAAGGCTTTTAGAGGTACAAATGACTTTAATGAGGGTCAGGAATAAGCACGGAGAGGGCAGAAATCACTGATCTAAGAAGAAAACGGAATTATTAATTAAAAACTTCCATCTCCCATCCACGTGGATCAGAGAAGGACCTGTACTGGACCAGGACTCCCCTCTGTGTTCGTCCTTTAACCCGCTTTAACCTGCAGACTCTCTGACAAACATCAACACAGTAACGACCTCTGACCTGCAGCAGGAGCTCTGTGTGTCAGCTCACCTTTGGCTGCTGAGCTGGTGTGAAAGCAGGTCAAACACACAGAGAGAGAGAGAGATGCTTCCTGTTCCCTTTCATGGTTATCAGTGGGAGTCGACTTCCAGCAAAGAGAGCAGGAAATGGCTCCATACAAGGTTTCTCAATAGTCTGTGTTGTTACGTCACACGAGTTCATCTCCAATGAATCATAAACCAAACGCTTCCTTTTTAATGTTTGCTTTAACCTCTTAGTTTTCTCTCTGGCTGCACAGTTAAATGTGCTTCCTTTGTTTCTTTGAGTCTGTTTTTATCTGCCTGCTGCCTGCTGTTTCACTTTATGGACCTCCACCTCTGATTCTCCAGGACGTTACTCCATAAAAAGTCATAAAGCCACAAATTAGCACTCAAAGCTAACCATAAATTCCTCCAAAGCAAGGAGAAAAGCGCTCTAAATCTGCCAGAAATACTGAAAACATGTTAGGATCCACATCCCAGAGAGCATTTTTTACACAGAGCGATCTGCAGTAGCCATGCTGATGTCACAGCAGGCGTGAGACAACATGAGAATAACTGTTATAAAATACTGCCATCATGGAGGAGCCGTGACAGACCGGCCAAACTGAGCAAACACCAGACGAGCTGCTCAGCTATGAGCAAGAGCCATTCAATAAGGATCAAAAATATATATACCAATAGGTTGTTTGAATTCACGTAATCCCACCGAGGCAGGGATGCCGGATGGAGGGCCAGCTAAAATTTTAACATTCTAAAAATAAAACTTCTCGATGCAGAAATCTCTTCCTTGCCCACATCTTGAGTCCTCTGCCTCACGCCCGTTTCAGACTGGGATCGTGTTTTGCTGCTTGCGTGTGCCGTGCGTGCCAGCTACGGTTCCTGCCAGTGTGGCTTTCACACAGGGCGTGAGTTTTCTGTGTGTCAGCTGCATCTCCCTGCTCTCAAAGAGCAGTCCTTCCTCATAAGTTTTACCTCAATAAACCCCTAAAAGCGACTTGATTCAGTTTGTCGGGAACTTTTCAAAATAAAAGAACTCTGTACAAGTGAACAGAGTTTCTCTATAGAAAAGCTAAACCGGGCTTTTACTTTGAAAAGCACAAACCAGAAAAGCATTCAGACGGTGTTTATCTTTCCTGTGACATGTTCTATCAGTGTGGAGACAGAAAGTTTCAATAATAGTAGATCTTTAGAGAACAACTTTATAAAACAGGCCTCCTCAAGGTTATCAAGAAACACATCGTAAACATATTTTATGTGCGTATTTGCCACAACAATGTACATATGGCTCTCCATTTATCATTTTCCTGTCTAATATGGTCCACAGCCACACGTGGTGCACAGAAAAAATAGGCGAGACTTCAAATCTCTCAACTCTCTGCGCCTGAGCCGGGCGTATCAGCCGCGCAAGACGTGGCGCACACAAAGGCAGTCTGAAAGCGCTGACTTGTTAAAATGCAATCAAACTGAAAATCCACATATGTCACAGTCGAGACGCACTCGTCACGCTCCCAGTCTGAAACAGGCTTTACATGGCGTCATCTGCAAAGAATCTATGAGAAAATAATCATGATGGAGCCAAAATAAAGTTTAAGATCAGCTTCATTTCATGTGTTAACCCTTTGACCTGCACCAGTCTGTAATCTAGTGGAACTGTACATTTATTGTCATCAACAGGGCGGAGTATTAAATGGCTGTGTTAGATAAAGTCTGCCAAAACCCAGCAGTATCAGACTCAGGTCAACAGGACCAACAGGACAACAAACTCACTGGAAGGACATGCTGCCTGCATGCTAGCATGCTAGCTCAAACTCTCCTTAATAAGATCGACCATGCAAACTCTCCAAAAAGATATTTGGTGTTTGTATTTTTCTGTGTTTGGTCTGACAGCAGCAGTGACATCAGGAGAGTTTGAGTCAAATAGACTCTAAGGAACAAATCAAGCAAACCCTGATGACCCTGATGACCCTGCTGGCTGAGTCCTGGTTTAGTTAGACCGTCAGTGAGGGCAGGACTGATAGCTCCTACAGTCACTGAGGTTATGATAACAAGCATGTTGGTGAAATTAGCCGCTGTAGTGGAAAGGTGAGGACTGATCCATCTGCTAACGTTTAAACATAGAGGGTGTTTTTCTTTATCAGCTTGTTCATGTTTTTGTCTGTAAACCTTTAAATGTGCCTGAAAAAAACACTGGTTAGAATGTAAGCTAAATACTTTATACTCTGCTAACACCAGCTTTTAAAGGTGAATTTGTGTAAGCGGGATTTTAAAGAAGATAGAACCACAGCCTCCTGTCGTAGTCGACCCTGTACAGCATCTCTAACAGGCCGCAGAAAGACTTCAGTGTGGAGTACAAGCAGATGAGATCTCACATTTAATTGGCTGTTGATTGTCTGATAAGACAGTGTAATTAAAGAAGATGCTGAACTCCAATTTGTCCACTTAAACGTGTCGCTGCTGCAGCTTTTAGTGTTGAACCGAGGCGATGATGTCACAAGAACAATCAGTTTTAGATAAGATTAATAAACTCGATCAACCTGGTATCAACAATAAAAGTAAATCACATTGTTTAAATACTAGACAGGAACTATTTACTCTCCTTAAAGAGTCTCTTGATCGCCCCTCATCATGACTAACACTGTGTTGGCTCTGATTGGTCCACTGACCTGTCAATCCGCTGCCATAGAAACCACTGCTGGTACTTCCAGTGAGTAAAAACTTTTGTCCAAGCCAGGTCTTCTCATGCGTTGTAATGAAACAGTGATTTTACTTGAAGGTGTGCTGGGGGGCGTCTACACCAAAGACGGTCGACATCAGCAGTCTAACCCTTCAGGACTCACAAAGAACACTGACGTACTCAGAGGTGAGACTTTTTCATGACTGTTACTCAAACAGATTATGTTATTCTCTAACAGATAAAAAGTCATGGATTTCTAAGAAATGTTCCCTCCAAATCCACACAAATTACATAAAAAAGTTTTTCTAAATCATGTTTTTATTAATCCCATCAAAGGTACCCACAAATTTAACCAAATATTCCTCAAATGTGTCAGTGAAACTTTATCATAAAGTCATTTTAAAAAATCCCTAAAAATCCATGTATGTTCCTGAAAATTTCCAAATAAATTCTACAAAATTTCAAAGCAAATTCCCCCAGAAATGTATTCTCAGCCCCCCACCATGTAAAATACATTTCCCAAAGTTCAATAAAAATAATAGAATATTCCCCAAACATCCAAACAAAGTCCCTGAATTTTTCATGAAAGTTCTAAAAAATTTAAAAGGACACCCCCCTCAAAACTCCAAATAGAATTCTGGAAATTGAAAAGGAATTTTTCCAATTTTCCATGAAAATACCTCCAAATTCCAATGCCATTTTCCTCAAAAAATCTAAATAGAATTCCAGAAAATTACAAATACATCACCCAAATTTCCATAAAGATGCCTGATTATTAAAAGATTCCTGTGAAAATACAAAGTTCCAAAATCCCAATGAAAAGGCCAAACAATTCCACAACATTTTTCCCAAAAACTTCACATGAATTCCTCCAAAACATACAATCAAATCCGACATAAACTTTATCAAAAAGTCTAAATGATGTCCTCCGAAAATCACTTTAAATTCCTGAAACTTTTAACCCCTTAAAGCCTGTTATATCATATTTGATACAGACTTTTATGATACCTCTATCCAATCAATATGATCAATAAAATGCTAAAAAAAAAAAAAAAAAAAACTCTGAATACAATCTGATAAATGATAAACATGCCTTCAAGTGGATTACCAAAAACACCTAACATAACAAATAAGATAATATATATATATATATATATATATATATAGATATTTATATAGATTTAATTAGACAGTGAAATAAACATTTCAGTTCCAAAAAATAGAATTTCCTGGCTACAATTTGTGTTTTCAGGTTTTAAAGGGCCAAAGGACATCACAAACATTTCAAAGCATGTTCAATAAATTTCCCAGATTTCCATGAAAATACCTGAAATTTTCAAAGCATATGCTCCCAAACAAATTTAATCAAATTCTTTAACAATACATGAAAATCGTACATGAGAATGCCTGACAATGTTTCCAAAAATTCCCCGTAAAAGAACAAATGTCCAATAAAAATATCAGACAACTACATAACAGACTTTCCAATGACATTTTCCAAAATACACAAACATATCCCCCACATTTTCATGAAAATACTTTCTGAATTTCTGAGCAAATTCCCCAAAATATCTTCCTGAAATTTCTGAAAATATACAAGCAAATTCTTCAAATATTTCAAAGAAATTCTCAGACTTCAGGGAACATTTGGACAATTATCTCAGTTATGCTAATAGTAGAAATTAATACTATGTAATTGTAGATGTAATATCTAATCTTCTAAGACATGCAGGGTGTTAGGAGGTTAAGGTAGGACTATGAAAGTGTCGAATCCTGACAACATGGCTGCCTCTATGAGGGACAAACACCGGACTAACCTGTGCTGGACTGCAGCGATCCTCCTGCCGTATGCTTGAACCTGAAATGGTTTAGTGCTGTAAATGATGGATATTGGCAGATGTTTTAAGGGTGTTCTCTAGATCTATGACTCTTCCTTCACAATAGTTTGGCTGAGATAACTGATGAGGTTCCAGCGTGCAGGCTGACCTCAGCATTAGTTCCAGTAGAAACAGATCTAGCAGGTGCAGAGGCTGGTTTTAGACCCTCTAAAGTGAGTCAGAGTCCAGTTTCTCTCTAAGACAGCCTTTTTTCTGTTAGCTTAGTTAGGCTCCAGCCTTCTAACATTCTCTCCTCTTTTACCCAAATGAGGATTTTTGTCCAGTCGCTGTCAAATAAGGCAGAAAATTCTGCATTACATTTCCTCCTCTTTAATTAGAGCTCTGGTTCAGTCTTTGTGTTTGCAGAGAATCAGCTCTGTGCTCAAACACATATTCTCTTCAACTCTAAGCAGACACTGGGGCTTTCATATTCTCCTTTGTCTCTGCCTTTAAAAAGCAGCAAAAACATTGTTATTAAATTATCTTGTAGCTGACAAACCCCAGCTCCCTGTTTGTGAGCAGAAACATGTTCCTGCCTCAGACCGCAGCAAACGAAGCAGCGAGGAGGAGCCGTATCTTCAGCCGCTCCGACTTTAATTAAAGCAACAAACTCGACGTGGAGCTCAAAGTGGAGCTGCTGGCTGCTCCGCTATTAAATCATTTCACTATTTCACATTAACAACACTTTATTTTACCACTCCTGTAATTTACCACTAATTCAGAATGATTTTCTGGTTTGTAGCAGCTAATTCCCAGGAGGATCCACGCGAGAGTAAAAGGGTGTAATTTGGCTTTAATTTTAAAAGAGGAGTGAGAAATTATTTGGTTGGGGGAATACCTGCTTATTAGAAATTTTAATTTAAGGAAATTTTCCATCAGGGGAAATTAAATGAATTTAGAAAAAGAGTTTAGAGGGCTCTTATTGAAGAAAGTTTTTATTTCTTTGAAATTTGTTTTTCAGAAAGCAATTTTACACACACTACACATTATGATGTCTGGATTACAAAAACACTCTTTCTTCAGCAAAAGGCCAAAACTTAAACTGAAATTACAACCATCAGTTATTTTCTAGACCACCCGTCATGCAGGGTTAACGGGGGCCGCAGTCTGTTTTCTACGAGGCTTTCTTAGTCAGGTCATTTCAGAATTTCTGTTTGATAAATTCAGACTTTTGTCACATATTTATCCACTGAAATAGATAAAACTCATTTTAGTCACATAGAGCTGTAAAAACCAGAGACAGGAGGAGTGATGTCTACATTATTTACACTTTCATACGTGGCAGAAATACTGGGGATCAGAAGATTACCAGAAGAGTAACTAAGCACTAGTTTAACGTGTTATTTTATTTTTGACTTTTTTTAGTGAACTGTTAACCCACAGAAAAGTAGCATGGTTAGAAGGAATGAACCAAGGACTGACTGATCATTCAACAGGAAGTTACCAACAGCGAGTTAATCAACAAATATTTATGAGCAAATGACTGAGAAAATAACTGGTAGTTAGCCAGAGAGGGATGAAGGGATTAACTTCTACTAGAGGATAGGATGAACGAGTGAAGGCCTTGGCCCAATGGGTCTGATTATTTCGTCCGAATTTTTCGCACGTTAAAAAAGAAAACCGAGCTCACGTTGTTCTAATCAAAGCTGCACGCTGACGCCGAAATTTTCATCCGTCATTTTTTTCTTTATTTTCAGAACAAGTTCGATTTTATGTGAAATTTCGCATCAGTCCAAGTCATTTTAGCGGGTGAGTGATGATTCAAATCAGTGCTTCCTCCTTGCTTGCTCACCCCCGCCCGACCCCTCTTCCCTCTCTCTCACCATTAAACCTCACTTTAAACACCAAAGTTTGCTCATTTATTCTGTGGATATCAGCCATGGAAACATAACAGATAAAGTCATACGTTTGTAGCCTGCTCACAAGTCATAACAGAGACAGAATTAAAAAGTTGCTCCCAATCTCTCCAGCGTGGCTCAGCGCTCTGACTCATGAATGCTGAGTGAAGCTCTCTGTCAGGATGGATCCAGTGGGATTTTAAAGGAGTGACAGAGACGCAGGATCGCAGTACCAAACTATTTACCGCATTCTACGAATTTTTGCAGTGAAGGCAAATAAAAACGTTTCGGGTCCAGTGTGCAAGGTCCGAGTGCGTGACGTTTTTTCGGATTAGGGATCTGAAAATAACGGACCCAGTGTGTAAAGACCTTAAATGTATAGTCAGTATAAAATAACAACACTGACATCGAGTGGTGAAATCGCTAATAAGACGAGGTAATATAACAGTGGATGGCTAGAATGATCTACGCTCATGGAGAACGCAGTGCTGACACCAAATTGCCGGTAAAATCCTCAACTCCTCATCACCCTCCAGGTTAAACTGTCTCTCTGACCTAACACGATGACGGCCATATTCTACGGAGGACTTCAACCCTAGTAGAGGGTGGGTGTAAGATTTAACTCAGAACTTAAGCCTACGTTGAAACTATCACAGCTGGTGCAGCACCTTAAATGTTAGGACAGCCTAATCTGTTATAAGTAAGATCTAACGTTTAAACTAGGCTGCATTTAAACACACAGCTGATAATTAACCAGTAACTAACTGCTAGTTAATCAACAGTGAAGTGGAATGGTTAATAGGCAGTGAATAAGGAAATAACAGCTACATAACACACAGAAATGACACTGTTGTAAGGTAATAGCCCCGCAATTAACTAACAATTAACACAGATAGTTGACTGATGATTGTGTTTCCTACAACTGTTTACTACAGGGTTGCCATGGAGACCCAAACCAGCATCAATCAGGATCTTCATGAGGTTAAAAAGGAGCAACCAGAGCCACAGAGAGAGATTTAGCCGGTGTTAGATGCACTAATGATGTTATAGATATTGTCTGTTGTGTATTATCATTATTGCTTTATGTTACAGAGCATTTAGTGATTACTGTGTGAGAGAATAATGAGGCGTGTCACACAGAGAGGAGAAACACTTTATGAATAACAGGGAAATAAATTAAACCGATAAACAGACTCAACGTCCTCTAACTTATTATCCAATTATCTTCTGTCTGTGTGTGTTTGGGAGTGTGTGGTTAGACTGCTCCGTTAAAGAGACGATCCAGCATTCTGGGAAATATTTCAGGAGTAGAGAGTCTGAAGTTTCATTTTTCTGATTCCAGTAAAGAGAAATAAATCAGACATTCAGTTAGCAGCAACGCTGTGAGCAGGGGAAAAGGCTGGATGGATGGAAAGAGACGGAAGTATGACAGCTGAATCTAGTCCCTGAACTGAACATATATCTACATCTGAAACTACTCATATAATATCTGGGACTAAGCTTCTGCTTCAGGTACACTTTAACATCTGCTTGGAAATAATCTTCTATGATTAGCCAGATCCCAGCGTTCCAGATGAAGTCCATCTAACCTGGAATTCCCAAAAAAGCCTTTAAATCATGATTGGCAGGGCTGGGGTGGAGGAGGGAAAAGACAGATCCCTATCATCAAGCACACAGTCTGGGTTGCTTTTGGGGATTTAATGACTAGTCATACTGCCAAAACCATCCACGGTAGAAAAACCACGAGCTACAGGAATGTGAGGCAGTGGTTTAGTGTTCCTAGAAGGCACACGTTTGTATATCAGCCTCGCTCTAACAGAACTAGAACCAGAACTAGAACCAGAATTAGACTACCATGGCCTACCATGAGATTCAGTACATCATCCCTGCCCCCGTATTATTGCTTAATCAACAGACTAGTTTATATCAGAGTAAGCTAACGATGCTTTGCTAACTAATCTTTAATCATCAAAGATGTGGGCTGAAAAAACCACAACCCATCCACAAGAACAAATCTGGAGGATCAGCTAAAGACAGCGAGGCGCTGCAGAGATCACTACTCAACAACAAGTGTGGGAAATGCGGTGTACAGTACCTGTGTGCAATGATCACGCCAGAAACAGGAAGTTAGTCACAATTGCATACAGTGAGGAGAAGAGAAGGCTTCAAAAGCTTCTGGTCACTTACCTGCAAAAAAACAAAGAGAGAGACTGTTAGTGACGGAAGTGCGACACAATGAGAGGACAAGTGAAGTTCTTCTATTCAACGATCACATGAGGAAATGCCTGAAAACTCACACCGAACATTTACATGGAGAGTAAAGTCATTCCACAGTGACAGCGCGTTTTATGGCTATTATCTTGACTACCTATTTCCCAGTAAACATGGACAGCAGCAGAATCAGTTTATAGACAGGAGCATGTGATACACTGCCTGGCCAAGAAAAAAGTCACCACCAGAAAAAGGTCACACACTAATATTTCATTGGACCGCCTTTAGCTTTGATTACAGCACACATTCACTGTGGCATTGTTTCGATAAGCTTCTGCAATGTCACAAGATTTATTTCCATCCAGTGTTGCATTAATTTAAATATTGATGATGAAGAGTCTGACCACTGAGCAAAGCCTTCTCCAGCACATCCCAAAGATTCTCAATGGGGTTAAGGTCTGGACTCTGTGGTGGCCAATCCATGTGTGAAAATGATGTCTCATGCTTCCTGAACCACTCTTTCACAATTTGAGCCCGATGAATCCTGGTGTTGTCATCTTGGTATATGACCGTGCCATTAGGAAGAAAAAATCCATTGTTTAAGAAATGAGAAGTTACTCATTGCATCAGCTGGGGTTAAATAACTTGTTGCCAGCTGAAAGATAATCGCCCATGCAGTAATTATCCAAGAGGAGGCTCGTACCTATTTCCTTAGTTACTTTTTTTTTGGCCAGGCAGCGTAGTATGCTCCCTTTCATATAGTCACTGTTGACCTCCAGCTGGTCTACCTGTCTCTCGTATGTCAAATGGAAAAACATGGACAAACTTTCCAGCTCTTTCCATTTCATACATGCTTTCCTTTTGGTACAAATGCAATGGATGCTTTCATACAAACTGAAGGCTATATAATGAGGAAGACAACACAGAGATGGTGTTCAGTGGTGGTGGGCGTATCCATCCTAAAGTATCGATATTTACAAAGTACTCATTTGGTATTTTTAAAAGTATCCATATAAAATGAGTATTTTAAAAAAACATCTAATCATGCACCTCATCTGTTTGTTTGCAGTCACTCTGTCTGTTGTGCCAAAAGTCCACTGCTGCACTGTTTTCCATGTCACGTGACTTTGCCGACCAATCAGATAGAGCAAACACGCACATACACACTCAAGGCATCAGCACACACACGGTTATTCAGAGGCCTCATGTCTGTATCAAACTGGCGAGAACGGCAGAAATAAACTGCTGCAGCTTTGTGGAATAACTTTCCACAAAAATGCAAAGGTGAGTCAGCGTTTCCAGTGTCTAACAAGTTTTTATCTCAAAGTTATAAAAAACTGATGCACGAAAAGGATGTTAGAGTCACGTCTAATCTGCACCGCTCACTTTCAGACTGAAGACACTGATGGTGTTTTCACTGAGCCAAAGCCACAGCTAGTGCTGTTAGTCATAAAAACCAGGAAAGAACAAGAGGGTCTGGCTGCAGCCCTCTAGCAAACCTCTACGCTGGGGCGAACCCTCTACGCTGGGGCGAAACCTCTACGCTGGGGCGAACCCTCTACGCTGGGGCGAACCCTCTACGCTGGGGCGTGACGTACATTGCCCAAGCCTATGCTGCAGCGTGTTAGCTGTTGTTAGCATGACTACACCGCTGTGCTCATGACACATTAGTACACTACGCTATTAAAACCTGACTGCTTCGGTTTAGGTGTTTAGATCTGATTGGTTAGATTTACGCATTAAAACCCGACTGGTTAGATTTAGTGTCAGCCTGTTGGCAAGCGGATAGAGCTGAAATTTCATCACGGGTAATATACATCACAACCCAGCAAAGAGGTTTCTTCCCACCGTAGAGGTCTCCAGCTAAACGCCCCAGCGTCGAGGTTTGCTCAAGGGCTGCTGCCAGATGCCTCTCAGAAAGAAAGAAGTTCTGCAGCTGACTCTGATGCATGTGCGATTAATTTTCATTGACTTTGAGAGCGTACTTCTCAATCTGTTCCCCTTCATTAGTGTTTACTAGTTTTTCTCCAATAATTTGACTGCCTTTTCCAAAAGTTTAGAAAGTTGTTTGCAGCATTTTCTCAAACCACACATTGAATAGTCCATGGGTAAATGAACTAATTTAAACAGTCTAACCATTAGGTACAAAACAGATAAAAACAAGTCCCATATTACAAAAAATATAAAAGTTAAAATCCTGCTTTGTAATATGTTTTAACCTGAATACTTAGTTAGATGGTTAAAGATAACTCAGAAAAGAATTAGTTCGATTTATTAAGACTGATAAATAAATGATGAAATGAAATAAATGTTGTTGGCCTTATTCATATCGATTTAGTAATTATGTATACTGCTGCTTTTATAAGTAAAAAGGATCGGCATCAGTGATACTGGTCCTGTATTTACTTGGTATCAGATCGATATTAAATTTTGCAGTATCACCCACCACTAGTGTTCAGCCTCCGGGCCAAAGCCCTGTTCACAGACAGACACTTTAACTCAACTGCAGTTTTACCTGCTGGAGTAAAAGATGCTTCCTGTGTTAGTCAGGGAGCACTTTAATAGAAACCTCTATATAGATACTGTATATACATTTATGACAGTCCATATTGAATAAAACTGGTTAAGCAATAAATAATCTTCAGTAGCATGAAACTGAATGAGGATGCAACAGGCTTTATGCTATAAGAGAGGAGGCTGGGGTGGAGGAGGGGAAGCTTGCATTGATGCAAGCAGGGATTGGTAAGAAGGACACGATATTTAAATAATCAGCTGATTATGGCTGTGGGTACGACTTCCCTGTCCTGAATGAACTTACACTAAGCTTCATTTCTTGCATGCACATGTACTAAAAGTTTGCATGTGCTCATTTAGTCTGATGCAAGAAGAGTGTAGGGTCCAATAACTTGTGCATGACATGCACAAGTTATAACAACCAAATGAGCTGAAACAACTGATTTATTTCTTTTCTAGCTACTGTGCAATCAGTCTCTGCAGGGAGAACAGTTCTGCACATTCATTGACGTACCCATGCCAGAGCAACCACAGAGATAAACATTCACAGATACCGAGGCGTGTCCTATCTGTCTCTCTCTCTTCTCACTGTTTAGTTTTTGCCATGAATTTGAGTTTTTTTCTGTCATATAATGATGAATGTTTGGGCGTATGAGTCTTGCATGAGGTAGATTCATCACTAATTCAGCTTGACCCCATCAGACCTGCATTTTTTCAGCTGGGCAAAAAAAAAAAAAAAAAAGATTCTGACTTCTCTCCTACATAAAAACAAAGTGGAACAAACACATTTTTGCTAACCCATATTTTTAATCGTGTTTTTCCATGCCCATTCCAATGGATGCCACAATGAGATGGGTGTAAAATGTCATAACAACTTAAGAAAAATAAGGCTGAGTTGTTCCACATCAATCAGGTATGACCTAAACATCTGGAATTGGAAATGTGCAAGAGCATGCAAGAAGAGAGGGAAATGCCATGACTCAATCTGAACATGCACATAAACACAATAGATGTATGATGGATTACCTGAAAAAAAAAATCTGTTTTGCCGTCATGGAACTACCATGGAACTTCCAACACATAGCCATACTTTTTATAGTATGCTTATGGACTAATAACATGTTTACTTGGAATGGAGTGGAACTTGAACTTCAGAAGACATCACCTTGTGGACGTTTTCATGTAATCTCATTTCGATGAGCAGCCTTGAAGCAGTTTCGGTGTGATGATGAACATGCACATTTTTGCCATTGCCATTGTAATACGTAGCGTCATGACAGCGATTTTTCACTGCACATATAAACATAAAGCGCTTTGCCAGCTCAGACCTGTAATAACCAAGATATCCAATAAGATCAATCATTTCTCCGTGGACAGATTTAGCCTGAATTTCTCATACAGTAGCTGGTTTAGTGCTAGCGCCATCCTGCTAACTCACACAGCCGATGGAGGAAACAGGAGTGTTTGAAATAACGCAAAAAGACGCGCTATGCAATGTGACAAAGGGAATTCAATCCCATCAGCAGGCCTGATCTGAGCTGCAGCCGCTCAGTTCACTGACCTGCGCTTTAAGCACACAGGGCATGCACACAGACAAAGCTAATGTCCATCTACTCTTGTGGATCTTGGGAAAACAGCCAAGAGCATTTGTTTGAACTGCTCCTTTAACAATCACTGAGATGAACTAAGTGAAAGTGTCAGCCGAGGAGGAAACACACAAACACACACTCTCAGCGATGCCAACAACAAGAACAACAACCCGGACTCTTGTAAGGACACCCGCTCCATAAGTCACTTCATAGACGCACACACAGAGAATGGAGGCATTAATATTCAGTCGCTACAGTAGCCGTGTTTACAATGAGAGAGAGAATGAGACAGTGATGGAGGACGGCTCGCTCGCCCGCTCCTCGCTCGGCCTCTCAATTACCTCTGACTGTGATTAATACATCAGACTGCATTAGCCTCTCTCCCTTTTTTCTCCCGATCCTCCTCTTTCAGCTCGCCGTACATTTTCCCACTTTCATCTTTCCCTCCTCTTTGTTTTTTTCCAGAACAACAACGGCCCAGGAATGTGTTGATCGGGTTTTTGGCAGATTTAGTTTGTGGGACTGGGAGCAGTGGTTTTTAAAAGGGAAGAGGGGCAGGATGGTAATGGGTGGAGAGGGCGGAGTCTTGTGAACACTGTGGTTAACCGAGCGGCGGCGTTCCAGAGACGGTGTAATGACAGGGAATGAGGCAGAAACATGGAGCCTCAGCTGGGAAGATAAAAACAAGAACATATAAAATGATGAGACTCGTTGGTGTTGAGGGGAATTTTCTGGGATTTAGTGGAATACTTAAGAATTCTCTAATCTGTTTAGGTCTGGGTAAGTCCTGGTTTTTGCTCGTTTCTACCAACTCTCTGACAGGCAGACCTAATCACTGTTCAACCAAAGCACACTTCTGCACCATGAGTGAAGCTGTCTACTACGATGGCCACTTCTTAACTGTGGTAACGGGTGTGTTATGGAAAGAGTAGCAATCAGTACTTTATATTTACCCCCATGTGAAAGTGAATAACATAATGTTGTGTTAAATGTACACTTCAATGATGAAACACTGAGAGTTAACACACCAACACTTTCCACAGAGTTTCATTCACACTCAAAAGAGTGCACACGTATAAACACTTATCACTCTGGTGATTTTAAAGTGAAGTAGAGCAGGGGGTCTCAATGTGGGGTCAGGACCCCACTGGGGGTCGCAAGACACTGAGAGGGGGTCTCCAGATGCCTTAGAAATTTACACTGTTGCCACTTAACACCAATTTTGCAAAATATTAAACTGTTTTCATCACTTTTTTCCCACCAATTTTGCCAACTTTAACACATTTTTGCCACTTACAACCCATTTTTTTTGTCCATTTTAAACCCTTTCCTGCACTTTTATCTGCCTGTTTTTGCCACTTCTAAACCAAATCTCACCACTCGCACTGCTCCAAAGTCTGGAAGCCCTAGGAATAAATGCTATAAAGCCCGTTTTCTGCTGTGCTGCCTGGCCTCCTTTATCTCAGAGCTAAACAGAGCTGGGACCACATAACCTGACCACCATCAGAAGAGGTTTATGGAAACAGAAGAGCAACTTTACACTGATACTCTCTTCATAGTATAAATCTTGAAAATGAAGCTGTGAACCTGATCTGATTCCCTGTTCAGTCTTTCTGTCTGAGCTGAGGTTTAATTATTGATCAGAAAATCTTGTTTTCTAGTCGGGAAGCCTCGGCTCTGTGTTGTTACCCCAGATCCGAGGGTCTTTCCCATGCATGTTTGTGGCGAGGATGAAAGACAGGATGTATGGATGGCGGGGTTGAAAGGGAAGTGGTGGGTTAAAAGCTTTAAATGGAGAGAATGACACGACTGCAGAGGAGAGAAAATACGACGGACGCCACATTCCTCGTCTCCTCGTCACTCCCCCCCAACTTCCCGTTTGTCTCTGCGGGGAGTTTATCACTTATGAATGATGACACGGCTGGAATAAATAATACAAGACAGATGCAGAGGGAGAAAATATGTGTGTGCAACGTGCATGAAGAGTGTGTGTGTCTAGTTCACTGTGCTGTTTGTCAGATGGGAACAAAAGAAGGATGAGGAATGGCAAGCAGGAAAGTACACTCTGCCCTATTGCATTATGGGTATACACTGTGTTTTTTTCTTCCCCGGTATGTTTGAGAGTGTGTAGCCTCTGTCTGTCATAAAGAATTAAATCCAACATTACACTTTTGCCAAATCTGGGGTGGTTACTGCAAATCTGCAAAAACACGAAAGCTCTCAGAGACAGACGACTACCTGCAGGGGGGAAGGAGGGATAGGAGCGAAAAACAGATGAGGGAAGGAGGGATAGGAGCGAGAAACAGATGAGGGAAGGAGGGATAGGAGAGAGAAACAGGAGGGATAGAAGCAAGAAACAGAGGAGGGAAGGAGGGATAGGAGCGAGAAACAGAGGAGGGTAGGAGGGATAGGAGCGAAAAACAGAGGAGGGAAGGATGGATAGAAGCTGGAAAAAGAGGAGGGAAGGAGGGATAGGAGCGAAAAACAGAGGAGGGAAGGAGGGATAGGAGAGAGAAACAGGAGGGATAGAAGCAAGAAACAGAGGAGGGAAGGAGGGATAGGAGCGAGAAACAGAGGAGGGATAGGAGCGAAAAACAGAGGAGGGAAGGAGGGATAGGAGCTGGAAACAGAGGAGGGTAGGAGGGATAGGAGCGAAAAACAGAGGAGGGTAGGAGGGATAGGAGCTGGAAACAGAGGAGGGTAGGAAGGATAGGAGCGAAAAACAGAGGAGGGAAGGAGGGATAGGAGCGAGAAACAGATGAGGGAAGGAGGGATAGGAGAGAGAAACAGGAGGGATAGAAGCAAGAAACAGAGGAGGGAAGGAGGGATAGGAGCAAGGAACAGAGGAGGGATAGGAGGGAGAAACAGAGGAGGGAAGGAATGAATGAAGAATGAGTACATAACTCTCAGTCAATTCAGACCTTCATCGATTATGCACATTTGCACTTAATAATCTATTGGCTGTCACTAATGTACTGTAAGAAAGCTCACTGTAGTAAAATGTCCCACCTCACATGAACATGTGCACTAGTAAACTATCTACAGTGCCTAAATACTGTCAGAAAGCTCACTGCTGTAAAGCCTTACCTCATATGCATTTTTGCACTAATTAATCTACCTCTTATACTCAAATACTGTCAGAAAGCTCACTGCGGTAAAATTCCCTTCTGATATGCAGAGTTAAGTCTGATCATGTCTCATCATCACTCTAGAAGAAGCATGGTTATCAGATTAATGATTCATTAAGTAGCTGCTATTCAACCAGAAAAATATCTAGTAATTAATCTTGATTTAATTGGCATAGTCCTGCTAGTTAACGAGGGAAAGAACGAGTAACTATGAACCAGGGATGATGAGAAACTAACTTTCCAGTTAACTTACACTGAAAGTAACTCAGTAATACGGTAAGAAATCAGCAGCGTACAGCTAGTTACCATGGAAAAGAAGGCAGAACTATGAGATCAATCTAGACTTTACTGGCATCATCCTTGGGTAAGGAATTAGTAATTAACTACTAATTAATCAGGGATGAGTAATTAACTACTAATTAATCAGGGGATGAGGAAGTAACTGCTAATAAATCAGGGATATGAGTTTGTAACTACTAGTTAATCAGGGGAATGAGAAATTAAATGCTAATTTATAAGAGGGGGAAATCAGGATTTAACTGCTAATTAATCAGGGGGAATATGAAATCAACTGCTAGTGTATCAGATGGAGTTAGGAATTAACTGCTAGTTAATTAGGGTAATGGGTAATTAAATGCTAATTAATCAGGGGTAATATGGAATTAACTGCCTATCAATCAGGGGGGAATGAGAACCTAACTGCTTATTAATTAGGGGGAATGAAAAATTAACTACTAGTTAATCGGGGGAATGAGGAATTAACTGCCAGTTAATCGGGGTAATGAGGAATTAACTGCTAGTTATTCAGGGGAATGAGGAATCAACTGCTTATTAATCAGGGGAATTGGAATTTAACTGCTAATTAATCAGAGAAATGAGGAATTAATTGCAAGTTGATCAGGTATAATAAAGAATTAACTGCCAGTTAATCAGGGAATGAAGAATTAACTGCAAATTAATCAGCGAAATAGGAAATTAACTGCAAATTAATCAGGGGAATGAGGTATTAATTGCAAGTTAATCAGGGATAATGAGGAATTAACTGCTAGTTAATCAGGGATAATGAGGAATTAACTGCTAGTTAATCAGGGGAATGAGGAGTTAACTGCTAATCACCTACACCAAATTGCTCTAGCTATTTGGTTCCTCATGAGTACCATCTTCTGAACCAGATAACCCATAAGTGACTCAGAGTTAACCTACACCCAGCTGGCATATATGTATTAGTGATGAATGAACTAACGCCTAGTTAACTTAGATTAAATCTTATCCTGAGGAGTTAGTCAGGGCTTAATCCTTAACTGGCTGTTAGTTACTGATGGATTACCTGGTCACTCTGCCCGTTTATGTGCACCTTGTTGTAAAGTGTTAGCAGGAGAGGAAGTAAGGAGGCGTAGCGTTGCCTCCTTACTCTGAATGAACAGCAGCTCTTTGACGGGAGGAGAGAGAGTTGGAGCGAGAGGGGAATTAGGATTCAACTGTGGTGGTCGCCCGAGCGAGCACTGACTGAGATAAATCACCTGCATGCACAAAATACACACACATATACACACAACTGCAAGTACACACACTTTAGCGAAGCAGCGCTGACACAAGGACACAAATTACGCCCCCTCTCTCTCACAGACTCGTGGCGTACAGGCAGGATGTAGCAGGAAAAAAGTGAGAAGCAGCTGAAAGCCAAACTGTGTCTGTCCACATGGGGAGAGTCATTAAAGCAAGGCACAACCTGCAGCAGCTCATGTGACAGTCACACACATACGAGTGGGTGTTGGAGTGTGTGTCAGCCGCAGAGATTCAAAGCAGACTGGGAGACAGCTACACCTCTCCGTCTCACGCTCACTAAAGGTCAGCAGTTTGTTTTCATTTGAAAAATGTTTGTCTTTACTCTCAGACAGACTGGATGCTCTGCTGCAGCCTTTCTGTCTCATACAGGCTCTATGCTAACACTTTATATTAATGCACATACATTTAGCATCAGCTAGACATTCATTAGCATGCATATTAGCTGCACATGTTCTGTTTAACCCCACTACTGACTCCACGTAAGGGCCAGTGTTTCTATACAGCACATAGCATGCTCCGTGTTCACACTGTTCTCAGTGAATATTTGATATTCTGCCCTGTGAATTTCACACAAATACTTCTAGCGCTTTTGATTTGAATGCAAAGAAAATGATATGTTGTAAGTCACATATATTTGCCTCTGTGTAAAAACAAAGTTAAGGCAAACATTGCAATCACTGATAGAGATATTATTAATTAATGCTCTATGGTCTCCACTCTGTAAAATAAGCTAACAACCTCTGCTGAGTGAGAAAAGTGAAAGAAAATCAAGAAAAGTGTCCCGCTCAGCAATCCAGGTACCTTCTCATCTCCCTGTTTCCTTATTCCTCATCCATGTCAGCAGAGAGGACACAGGATCAGAGTGATGGGGAAATACTGCATTGCATCACGTTGCATCAATCATTGTCTGGATATCACAGCAGTAATCAATGCAACCAAGCTGATTCTGTGTTTGCCAGCACTGCATGCAGTCAGGACATGCCAAACCTCATTAAAACGCAGTTATTAATGCATTATTCTGTATAAATGTGTTCCTAAGCTAAAGGCAAGAGGTTTCCTTTAATAACCTCCTATGACTGCTTTTCAGTAGCAAGTGATGCAGTCGTTGCAAACATGCATCGCTCAGCTGAATCAGATGTTAGTGAAACCAGACAGAGACATTTTAGAAGAGAGTATAGCTTAAATAAATAAATATATATTATTTATTAAATATAAAATATCCAATGTGATAGGCATGCTTTAAGCTTATGTCAGTCAGAAACTACTTAAAGGTTTTAGAAGTGTTTCTAATCATGCAGTTTAGTTTATAACAAAGGATGCCAACTAATCTAAAACTCAGTAAACACAAAGATCCAAACAAACTAGAGGAGTAATCTAAATCAGAGACGATCATTCACATCTGAGCTGCAGTCATTTAAGTCACTGCTGATCATCTGTGAGGAAACATAAAGTTATTTGACTGACTGAGCTAATGTGAAGCTAGCGTGCTAGCACCACCATGTCAGTCTCAGTTACACTGCCCTGATCTACGTGACAGTTTAACCAAACATACAGTATCATACATGATCTGATCTGATCTCAGTGTTGTTCTCACAGCTCCAGCTGCTCTGAACCAAACTCACTGTGCTGGTGACCACTAGAGCACTGTGGCTGTTTATGGCAGAAACTGGAACCACAGACCTGGTTTATGGTGGGCAGCTTCTTAGACACAACACTTAGAATGACTTTTGGATGGTTCTCATTTCTACCAGTGTATAATATTCCTTAATGATTGTGTCTTTCCCACCAGATAGACTTCGTGCAGCTTATGTTTGTATTTCAGTGGATGGATAAATATGTCAAATTGTTGTGAATTTTCCAGAAATACTTTACTGAATTGAATAGAAAAAGTGTGGAAAGTGGTCAACCTTTGACAACTAAAGAGCTCATACAGTGGTAAAAGAGAGCTGCATCTACCTGACAAATGTAATTCAGAATAATACTGATGCACTTTTCAGATAAAATCATTAAAGTTGACCCACATTTAAGCCTGCAGAAAGGCACGGTCTTTAATCTGAATTGTTCTAAGTTGTAAAATTTGCATCTAACAACATATGAAGCCAAATTAAAGAAAATAATTCATGAAACTTCAGATGTTTGTTGCACATGAAACCCCACTAAAACACAAAAATGGTGTTTACAATCTGCAGCGATTGCATTTGTCTAGTTTTAAAGATGCACTGGAATTTTCTCAAGACATTTTCTGCCAGTAGACCAGGATCTACAGGATCGTGGAGAGAAGACCAATCATGTTGCAGAAGCATGATGCATCTCTCTTTTCTGTTATAACTGGAACTGCATGGTTGAGATCCAGCTAAAAACATCTCCTCTTCCTCCAGTTTGGCACATGAGCAGCAATGATTCAGACTTGTCAACTTTAATGAAGGGCGTACTTCCTCCTACAGGACGGGTTTAGGCATGAATGCTTGAGAATCAAAGTAAGCACTGGTGTAAAAAATGTCTTGAATAAATTGGGTGGTTGCAAAAGCAAAGGTAGATGAATATGAGCATGTCATCTGCAAAAAAGGGCGACATAGACACTCTAAATAGTTAAAAGCAAAGATTAGAAGACTGAAAAGGAGAAACAATCCGAAGTTTGAGGAAGCTGATGTTACTCCAGTTCATGGTCTGCATCCTAGCCTTACAAACAGGTTAGGCTGATAGAGATTTAAGTATACCATCATTTAAGTCATTTTCTGAAGGCGTCAGGTCTCTTTCTGCTTCTTATGCATCTTTTTAACAATTGAGCATTAAACAGTTTAAAGTAGAGTAATTATAATGGTCCAGACATTCACATTATAATTATCCAAAGCATAGAAATGCAGGAAACATTAGTATTTAAGATGCCTGAGCCCACTGAGAAAAAAAAAATCAAATGAATCAAGTCTTTATCAAATGTTAAAGCATGGCTCTCCCATAGATAGTCTGTCTTTTGTTTTCCAGTAGCAGGATGGGTCTACTTCCTGGAAAGTGTCTCATCCTTTCTATAATCTGAACTCCATCACCTTTAAAACATTTTACTAACACAGGAAGTGATGTCAGCATTTGCTGTGAAGTCAAATAAAGTTTTCAGGAAGTGTGTGGGCTGCTGCAGTCCAAGTGTAAAAGCCGTCGACCCCCCAGGGAAGACACAGGAAGGAACGAGACAACAATGGATGAGCCGCAGCAGAGAGCCAGAGGAGGAAAAAACAAACGCTCCCTCAGCCGGCAGCGGGGCGATCCCTTCATGTGTGTTTTCACATGTGTGCAATGGGGGGGGGGGTCTTTTTCTGCTCACTCTTCACATACAGTGCTGTGAAAAAGTAATCCCCCACTTCCTGATTGACTAGTTTTTTAAACATGTGTCACACATCAGTGTTTCACATTCTGAGTGACAGTCTCTTCCTGTAGACTTTGACCACGGTCCCTTAGTCCAAATAAAAACCGAGGTTGACTCCAGCGTTGATATCTTTAATTGAATCATCGCCAGCTCGTTTGCTGCCCCTGGATAATTAGTCCACACGGCTCCACACATCCATGGCCTCTTCCTCTTTAACTCCTGATACTTTCACAAACTGGCCTGACAGGGTTTTTACAGTTTAATGAAGAAATTCTATAAATCTGCAGAGAAAGAACAAACTGAACTAACTCAGCTTCCCCTCATTTCACAGCTCCCTCTGCGTCCTGCTCTTCCTCCAGGAAACACGCTAATGTAACTTTTAATTCATAGGAAGTTTCCTGAGAGCTACTCTGTAATTTGATGCTAATTACGGGGAAAGTGGAGGCAGTGTTCAATCAGTACACTTCCAATTAATTGATTTAACTCAGAGAGCCTTTTAGTCAGTGAGTGCACACTGGGTCAGCTTCAAACGTAAAGATTTGAATTTTTACACATTAATATGGGAAAAACTTTCCAATGCAGGATTATTTACTCAGGTTAAGATGTTAATTTATGTTGAGACATCTTTAGGAAGGTAAAGAAAGCTCTGGTTTGCATGTTTTCATCCAAAAATACATGAAATGTCAGAACATGTGGAACTTTTCCTCCATTTTTAAAGAGTTACTAAACCTCAGATGTTGTTCTTTCCCAGATAAAAATGTCTATATCAGTATTTAGCAGTGCAGATCATTTCTGATGCAAATCTCAACATTTGAACATCTAAATCAGTGGTAATCAACCAAACACCCAAACTGTTGAAAAATACCTTTGCAAGAGCCACAAAAGTGGTAAAAGTGGCAAAAATGGGTTAAAATGGCATTAAAAATAAGTGTAAGGTGGCAAAAATAGTCAAAATGCAGCAAAAATGGTCAAAAGTGGCAAAAAAAATAGTTACAGGTGGCAAAAAATGGTTAAAAGTGGCAAAAAATGAGTGAAAAGCAACAAAAATGTGCAATAAGCAGTCAAGATTGGCAAAAATGGGCAAAATTATAGGAAACAAGTGGCATGTAATAGAAAAAAGGATCTTAAAAGGGCAAAGTATGATAGAAAATGGTGAAAATGGCAAAAAGTTCGTACTTTTTAAGGGTTTTCTGGGGGAATAATGTTTAAAATTAAGACATAAAAGAGCCACACACTGAGTATCTCTGATCTAAATTATGAATTTAAGCCCAATATAAATCAATATGAAACCTCGTCTGTCAACACAGTTGGCCGTGCCAACTCCTGGCTCCAGCTTGTTCTCCTGGCTCAGGTCTAAAGCCTGCATCTCTGATGGTATGGGGTTGCATTAGTGCCTATGGCGTGGGCAGCTCTAACATCTGGAAAGGAACTATCAATGCTGAAAGTAGAGAGAGCTTTTAGAGACACATATGCTCCCATCCAGACAACGTCTCTGTCAGGGAAGGCTGCCACTATTTCTGCAAGACCATGCTAAACCACAGACCACCTCCATCACAACGGCATGGCTTCACGGAAAAAGAGTCCTGGGTCCTGAACTGGTCTGCCTGCAGTCCAGACCTTTCACCGATAGAAAAGGAAGAAGACCCAGGACTGTTAAGCAGCTATCCTACGTCAAACAAGAATGGGACAACATTCCTCTCCCAACACTTCTGCAGCTGGTCTCTTCGCTGTCTGGATGTTAGAGTGTTGGAAGAAGAGGGGGTGCTACACAACGGTAAACATGCCCCCCATTCTTCCACAACCTCTCCTATCTTAAAGTCTGCTCTCCTCTGCTCCACAGTCTGCTGTTGCAGTACAACTGTTACAACCGTCCTCCACCCCAGCCGCCTCCATTATAGCATTAGTCCAGCTCCAGCTCTTCATCTTATCCTACCCCTTCCAGCACCAGCACCAACATCTAGACTCCATAGGGGGGTGTCCTATCCTGCTCTCGGCCTCACTACCCATGGTATCAGCATCTGCTATGTTTGTTACGTTCCATTATAAATAAAATATTTTATGACATTTGTAAATATTCCAGTCAGTTCTGATCACATTTTAGAAGGTGCCCCAACTTTTTTGGAATCAGGGCTGTACATTTGATATGCATGTGAGTGTGATATTGTATGTTGCTCCCTGGGGAATGCTTATAGGTAAATAAATGAACGGTATTTGGTGGATTTCATGATGTCGTGTGAAGTTTTCTACAGCGAGGTGTATGACTCAGTGTATGACATCACAGCTTGTTTGCATTAGCACTGGAGCTGAACACCTTCTTTTTCTGCAGCATTGCATGCTGGGAAAATAAATATTTTCTCTTTTCTGAGACTATGATGCAACAGCGACTGTATCTATTATCTCTGAGCTCTTTATCCCTGACATTTATGGGTTTAGTCACTCTGAAAGCACTTGAGTGCATCTCTGTTTTGTTTGAATGTTTGCACCCCGTGAGTACGATGACATCATGGTTCCAGTCTGACCTGGTAACCTCCCGTTACCACGGCGACCATCGCCACAACAGCGTCAGTCAAACTAGCTGTACAAACAGTCCCACACTGGAGCATCCGGGCCCTGTAGTCACCTTGTACCGCAGCGTGTTGACGAGCACGACCTCTGGCTTTGTTTACCCTCCAACAAAAGAAGTCACACACAATGGGAGACACACACTCTTTGACAGAGTGACACACACTCCGCCACACACACCAGCAGAGACAAATGGCAGTCAATAACTTCCTCCCTCCATCTTTATGGAGCTCGTTAACTTCTCTCTCCCTAATGGCTCTCTGCTGCGCCTTTTGTTAGCCGCGCTGCAGCACACACCCGCAGACACTCAGCAGTCAGCTCAGGTCGCTCGCTAACAGCAGGTGATGGATCTTCCCGCGTTAAAGGAATCTTCAGTGTGATGGGACGTTTGGCTCGGAGGAAACTTTCAATGCCAGCTTCCTTTTTTTTTTCTTCTTTTTTTGAGCATTAACTTTGACGTTGAAAATAAAGTCTGACATTCAGTCATCTTGTTTACTGACTCACACAAAGTCAGAGGAGATGATGGATGTCAGTCATGTCTCTAAGTCCGGCTCTGTTAGTCCACCATGACCTCTAAGGGAGTCAGACTGTACACCTGCTCCACAGGCTTCAGCACACTCATAACAACTAAGAACTCCAAGGGCCATCTCTATTTCAGCATACTTTTTTATCTCAGTTAAACATTCTGCATTTATTTAAGCAGAGATAACATCAGAAAAAGCTCATATATGACAGAGAATAAATCTCTCAGGAATCACAAGCAAACATGCTGGAAATGTTCTGGTTCCCTCACCACTGCTTCTATGCAAACTTAGCATGCAGGAATTTTAATGCAATGTTTTAAAGTGAAATACTGAGTGCCTCAGACTTCTATTTTGGTTTCTGTGGAACAAAACACTTTCAAAAATGTACTATGAGTCATTTTTAAAGGTCTTTGCACTTCGAGTACATTCCTTTTTTAGCGTTCATATGTGAGGAACAGACTTTTGCTGCAAATACAAATAGCATTGAAATGATTTTTTAACCTTTAATAAAGAAAACACAGGACCTCTCCATCTATTCAGTTTACCAGCTCTCAACAGTAAACCACCTGCTGTAGGTTATTTGGAGGTATATCAAATTACTGAAATAAAATTAATCTCAGAAATTAAGTCATTCACTTTCTCCCCTTTTGTGTGGTTTGAAATTCCTCTATTTTGTTCTGCCTTTGACCAAGGCTAGCTAACTTCCTGTTTGGATGCACAGAGCTGCTTTTATTTTGAAATACAAAGAGGAGCTTTAAGTACAGTAGAGATTATGATGTGCACTTAAACATGGAAAAAGGAATTTGTTATGGCAGCATTACTCAACCCTGCTCAACCAAAGAGCCAAATAGTTAAAAAAATACCTTTGCAAGAGCCACAATCTAAGAGGTGAAAAGTGGCAAAAGCACCTCGAAGTAGCAATAAAAAAAGTTGAAGATGGCAAAAATTGGTTGAAAAGCAGCAAAAATTCATGAAAAGGGGAGAAAATGAGGAGAAAAAGTGAAAGAAGAGTCAACAAGTAGCTAAAATGGGTGAGAAGTGACAAAACAATGAGTTACAGGTGGCAAAAAATGGTCCAAAAATGGCAAAATTAAGGCAAAAAAATGACTGAAAAGTGACTAAAACAGGCAAAAAGCAGTCAAGAGTGGCAAAAAAAAGAACAAGTGCTATTTAATGGCAAAAATGGTGAAAAGGGCAAAAATGGGATAAAAGTGGCTAAAAGAAGTGGCAAAAATGGGCAAAAAAAGCCGAAACTAGTAGTATTTAATGACAAAAGGCAGCTTAAATGGGCAAAATGTGGCAAAGAAAAATTGTAAAAAGGGGCAAAAAAGTTTCCCCTTTTCAAGGTTTATGGGGAAATAATATTTAAAATTAAGACATAAAAGAGCCACAGGTTGAGTATCTCTGTGTTATGGATTGAAATGAAAATAAAGGAATAGAAAAGTGAAGCTTGATGAGACTGTTGTGTTCACTGTTATCTGTGAGATTTTACAGTGAAATGAGACTTTAAGGAGCGGTGCTGGACTGAGGAACATCGCTGTGGCTGCAGGGAGACGTTGCAATAAATAGCAACTAAAAATGCACTAATGATGAACCCTAATTAATCAGGATTGATGCATCAGTGCTGACAGCCCTAGAATAAACACAAAAACAGACCTGTTTGAGGAAAAGCATGATGACCAGCAGCAGTTTTAGAGTCAGTGTGAACACGTGAGTAACATGTGGGGGGGGCTTTGTGTCCTCTGAGGTTGTTAAAATTAGTTTGGCTAACAGTTTAAATATTCCATCAAAGGTCTTCGGTATGCTGAACATGTGTGTGCCAACTTTCTAGAGCCACACAGAGAGTGTCACTGATTTAGAGCTTTAATGGACTACTTCCCTCAGATCCCATTCATTCCCGATGGCTGTCCTTTACGTTCTTCCTCCATCTGGTTTTTGCACATCCTAGGGATCGAGCGAAAGAAACTTACAAAGATCACGTATCCATTTCTAATCATCACCACTGAAATACTGCAGCAAAATCTCTGGGCATGTTTAGACACAAAAAGCTCTAGCTCAGTCTTGCTACAACTACGATATCTGCTGAAACACTTGGGGAAGTACTTTTGGCAATGACAGCCTTCCAAAACAAGACTTCTTTTCCCTTTTTTCTGCTTGCAACATCCAAAAAACTGTTGACAAATCCCCAAAATCTCAGGCAGCCGGTCTGATTGGAGCTGCAACAGCTCAGTTCACACTGCAGCAGAGTCACAGCGTCCCAGCTTTTTTAGCAGCTGGGCCTTGTAGGAAATCCTAAGTTTGTTCGCTTGGAGAACTTTCATATTAAAGTCGAGATTTTGTTGATCCGCATTTTCAACCTAATGGTGATGTGTTAGCCTAGCCTAGCTCAAAGACTGGACATGAAGGTGAACTGTTAGCTTAGCCTAACACCATCCTCTCCTTTTCGGGTGTTTCTGTCTGCAGCTGAGTTAAGGGCCTCTGTGTGGGTGCGTTGGCCTGTCTGTGTGTCTCTCTATAGGAGGATAATCCGTCAGACAGACAGGTTCTTCTCTGTTAGCCGGCGTCATCAATCTCCAATCAGTCAGACTTATTGATGAGCCCACAGAGCCGCTGCCAGCTGGCAGCTGCAGGCAGAGACGGACAGACAGTGAGGAAGAGAGACGGATGGAGCGATGAAGAGAGTGATAAATAAAGGAATGTCTCCCCTGAGCGCCGCGCCCCGCCCACCTGGTGAAAGACATTAAAAGTCCCATCTGATGCAGGTTTTATGACTTTGATCAGGGTAATGTTCTCTGTGATGTGATGTCTTAAACGTTATTTATTTACCTCCCTGACACGCCGGCCGCTCTAACATTTGTTCCTTCATGGCCGTGTTTTCTCTCCACCCGTTAAAGTGCTAATAAAGGAGTCACACTGAGGATCATCTGCTTAATTGATAGTTAAAACCATGACCTTCACTCTCCAGCCGTGGTGAACAATCAGCGAGGGAGAACAGAAGACACGACTGGGACAGAGAACCATGATTATGATGAAAATATGACCTGAGAGGATCCTTTATAAATGCTATTAAATCTGAAAAAGGACGATTTAAAACCCTGTTGACATCTGTAGAGACACAAACAACCAAAAATCCAGCCTCTAAACAAAGTAATACCCTCAAATACACCAAAATTACACTAATATTGCCTCCATTATAACCCTATTAAATCCTTTTTCTCAAGTCAAGGCCTGGATAAGTATCGACATTAAAAATCAGCCTGTGATATAAATCCTTTACTTGTTTTTATTCTTAGCTAACACAAAGGAAATGGATTGTACTGGAATTTACTGGACTTGGTTTGACTGGACTGCATTGGACTGGATTTAGTTAGATTGCATGAAATGAACTGGACTGGTTTGAACTGAGCTGTACTGGATTTATTTGGATTGTACTGGACCAGACTGGACTGGTTGCATTGGACTGGAATGCATTCAGTTACACTAGACTAGATTGACTGGACTGGATTGCATGGGATTGGATTGGACTGAATTGGACTGGACAGGATTTAACTGGAGTGGACTGGATTTAACTGGAGTGGACTGGATTTAACTGGAGTGGACTGGACTGGACTGGAATGACCTGGACTGGATTGGATTGGATTGGATTGGACTGGACTGGACTGGACTGGATTGCATTGGATTGGATTGGATTGGATCAGACCACATTGGACTGGATTAGGTTGGACTGCACTGAAATGCCTGTCACTTTAAATGATTTGTAGTAAATTACATTTTGCATTATAGGATATCTTTACTAAGCACCTCCCAATGGTCGTTATGCATAAATGATCCAATGATTTTGTTTTACAAATCATTAAGTAACTTTGCAGATAAGATGCAGCCTACATCATATACTAGTAGAGAACTGTTTGATTTGAGGTATTTGTTCAGTTAGCTTTCTTTAACTCCAAACTTATTTCTTACTCTTGTTTTTGTTCTTTTTTTATTGTGCACTCTTTATTTGTGTGGTGTAGTCTTAGACCTTGAGTCCAAGATAAAGTTTTAAACTGAATAGAAATTTGAGCCACAACTTCGCTGATGGAAGTGAGCTTTATTTAGTAACCAAATGAATGTGCTGAAACTCAATGTATGGGCTGTGTCTCCATCCTCCTCCTCCTCCTCCTCCTCCTCTTCTGTCTTTCTCTGGATTTCTTGGATGGAGTCAGATAACAGACGAGCAGAATTTCAAACAGGACGCACACACACACAAGCCCTGACGTCTCTCTCCCTCTCTCCCTGTCACTGAGCTGTGAATGACACCTTCATCCCGCCGTCACTTTAACATTCAGGCATCTCTGGCTGTACAGGCGGGGAATTAAACCCAGGAACACACAGAACTCTATCCAGATGTGTAAATTGACTGCAGCTGTTTTAATATTGCTCTGTTTTCTCTTCTCTCTCCTCCACTTCACCTCCTCTTATCTCATAAATCATCTCCTCCTCTCTCCCCTCGTCCTCCTCGCACGGCCATATGTTTGTCTCCCAGCAGGTAAATCTGTCCAGGTCAGAGGTCGCCGTGTGCAAACAGCCTCATATTGACACAAGGTGGGAGCAGCACAGTGTGGGCGAGTCCTTTTAGCTGGAAACCAATCCCTCTCTCTCTCCTCTTTCTCTCAGAGGACGATCGAGGACAAGCGAGTGATCTACTTCCTCTCTCTCCTCGTCTTTCCTCGGCTCTGCTCACATTAAAAGCAGCAGAGAGTCAGGGTTAGTTAACGAACATCCACCGGTGTGATGCTAACGGAGCGGAGCAGAGAGGAGGTGAAGAGGGAGCTACAGCTCGTCTTACAGGAGGAGATACTTCCTCCTCAGCTCCTCTTACTTCAAACCTTAAACACCAAAGACAGAGAGCCACTGAGACAAACAGGCCAGGGGAGAGAGAGGGGGAGAGAGAGGGAGAGAGGAGACTGTGCCAGATAGAAATAGATTAACACTGAAGCTGTCAATTCCTGTTACGCTTCCGTCCAAATGTTGCAGACTTGTTAAGTAAAGTCCTTCAAGTCATGCCAAAACAAGGTGTGAAGCAGTTTTGATGCAATTTAACTTTCACAAAAAATAACAGGAGATGTTGCACAAAGCCATAAAAGATACACTCTCTTCCTTGTCTTTGACTCATTAAAGTTAAATCAAAAGAAAAAGCAAGAAAGTGCGTGCAGAAAAAGAGTAACACGTACTAAGACAACCTACTGGAGGTGTTAAAGTGAGTCATTGTGAGGAGCTTATCTTGTAGAAGTCAGCTGAAGGACTGCAAATCTTCAGCTGTCTCATTATTGAATCTAAAAAGCCATTTAGATTTCTATCAGGATCAATTCAATTTAAGGGAAGAGTAGACATAATGTGGCATTTTTAGCCTCTTACTCTGCAGCATAGAGCTGAAATATGACACAAATATCAAACTGATCTGTCACAAGACTAAAAAATATATATGAAAGTGTGCAGGAATATGTTTCTTTTTAATTTTAGGAAGCTACCTGATATAATGCAGCATGAATGAAATGAAAAAGTGAATGTGACTCATTGTTTTGGCTGGGTAATTCTGTCTTCTGCAGCAAATTCAGAGGAAACTTCATGCACCAATAATAAACTGGAGTTATTTTCTTCACTCTGTTAAAGTTGGATATTTCAGATGTGAAGTGTGTTGATTGTTTACCTGCTTTCCTGCAGGACATTTACCTTCCATGTGGCTTCACACTCAAGAAGACTGAGTCTTAGACTCATTTAAAGGGGTTGTTTAGACATTACATGATTGCAAATAGTGTGCATTCAGACAGAAAGTAAATGCACTTCAGTACTATGTCATTACAGTGCATTAACAGCATATGTTTAGTGATGAGGATATGCAAAAAACAGCCCATGCATCATTTCTGTGGCTCTTACTTTAGTATCTCTGCATTCTGCATGCATGAAGCTGCAGGGATTATGAATGAATGCTGGTGAATTAGCCACAAGCTAGGAGACTTGCGGTGCCTCTAGACCAGGGGTTCTCAACCTTTTCAGCCTGCGACCCCCAAAATAAAGGTGCCAGAGACTGGGGACCCCTACCTGAAGGTGGTTGAACAGCCAAGAACATTAAAGAATAGTCGTGTGCAGACAGGACTGTCCATAAGGAGGGATAAAAGGGGGAGATTTCTGGGACCCAGCCAAACGGGGGCCCATGGAGGTTCGCAAAGTTTTAAAAATAGCTGAAATTGCTTTAAATGGCAAAAAAAAAAAAAAATGGTGGAAAGTAAATGGGATGGGATCAAAATTGATATAAAGCGGCTAAAATGGATTTGCTCTAGTTAAAATGGGCATAAAGGGGTGTAACAAGGACTTGAAGGAGACAATAATGGGTCAAAGAGGCAACGATAGGCAGAAGTGGCAATAATTGGTTTAGAAGTGGCAAAAACAGGCAGAAAAAGGTGATGGAAAGGGTTTAAATAGACAAAACGGGTTAAAGTGGCAAAAATGTTCTAAAATTGGCAAAATTGGTGGGAAAAAGTGATGAAAAGGGTTAACATTTGTTAAAATTGGTGTAAAGTGTCAACAGTGTTATCTATAAAACATTCTCAGTTTTTTTAAGGCATATGGTGACCCCCTCTCAGTCTCTCGCGACCCCAAAGGGGGTCCTGACCCCAAGGTTGAGAACCACTGCTCTAGACCACTAGCCTCATGCATGAACATGATATACAAGAGACGCACAACATTTTTAACACTAAACTTCTGAAGATATTTACAGCCAGCGTGTCTGCCGCACACATGAGCAGAATAAATCAGCCTTAAATATCACTGAAATGTACAACTGTGCTGTCAGGAATAGACGGTAGCCCGTGGCTCCTGATGCTAAAGAGGGCTAACAATGAGCCGTGAACATTCTGAATGAAGCGCTAACCGTAACACAGCCACACTAGCATATAAATGTTGAGGGGTGCTGGTTTGACTGAAGCTCTGACTCAGTTCAAGGCGTCAGGTCATGAAGGAGTCATGATGAGTCCTATACAGACGAGCTGGTTCTAAGAACTGAACCTTCATCAGATACTAGCTCCAGTATGATGGACCGTTTCCATGTTTTTCATTTTTGTAACTGTAGTAAACATAAAAAAGGCAACATGGCACCAATTAGAGCTTTTTGGAGGCCAAATGAGGGCCTCTATTTACTGAGCTTTGCTAATAGTCCCTATCTCTGTGTTGTTAGAGGCACTTAGCCAAATTTCCTCAACTCAGACGACACTAAAGAGGGCACTTAAAAAATCGAGTCTATTTAGAGGGTACTTTATTACATTTAGTACTCTTAGAGGGCATTAAAGACGGCACTTTACCAAACTTTGTCTGGTCAGAGGGCACCAGAGGGGCACTTTACTGAGTTTAGCTACCATAAGAGCAGACAGGAGGGTATCAGGGGTGGCAACCCCCCACCACCACCTCTGTAAGCAGTCTAAGCTGTCAGACATTTCAGAACACAATGAGGTGCATCAACACAAGTACTGCCACTTGGTACCTAAATGTATAAATAGGGTAATTCAGAGGTGAGAGCCTGGAGAGTATCGTCTCACTTCATCACCAGCTCCTTCAGTGGGAGATGCTCCTGAGAGAAGATGCACCGCACCTGTTCGACCACCATGTACAAACCTTGTGGATTTGTTGTTTCTGTGAGTTTTGTGCTGTTGTTTGAATTCTCCTTCCTGTTGGTGTTCTGTTGGCTAGCTTGAACGGTCGTACTACTGAATAACCACCAAATCTAACCACGGTTCTAAACATGAGCACACAGATTACCTTCACCATGAAGCCATCTCAGTAAAGCCACAGTACCGCTGGTTTATCCAGCTTTACCACACCAGCAGAGAAAAAGAAACGGAGTTAAATAAAAGTATACAAGAATGACAGAGTTCTAAAAACCAGACAGGAATCCAGAAATAAAGAACTTGCAAATTGCAAAGGAAAAAAAAAAACACTAAAGAAGCGCTGACAGTGACGATTTATTAAATCACTTTAACGGATGCACTAAAACATGTTTGAGTTCATTAAAGTGATTAGACAGCCAGTGCTGAGATGGTTTAGGGCATTATATCTCAGCTGAAGTGTAGCAGTATCAAACTTAGAGATACAGAAATGTAAATATGGGACTGAAGCCAGATAAAGTTCATTCTGGTGGTTGAGAAAAATGGATACAAAGTCATTTTCTTCAAAACGATTATTTTTTGTTTTTTTCTCATTTTATGCAAGTCCGACATTTAAAATACTCATTTGATGAAAAAGTAACACAAATGTGATATTTAAAAGCATTAATTTTGTGTTTTAAAATGTCCTGTTTTCAGAGTTCCTGAGATTGAGGGGAGGGGAAAGCGAAACTGCTGGGTGATAACTGGCCACTCAGCCGGCCATTGTTCCCAGTTTCGCCCATTGAGGAGGACAATAACAAACACGGCATGGCTCAAACGCCACCCCTCCCCCGGCACATAAATACAGCTGTTTCTAGTTATCACCTTTATCAACAAGCCTCAAGATGCACCCTGCAGCGAAGAAGAGTAGAAGAGACGATGAAGAAGCAGCAAGAATTATCAACAGACTCGGGACGACTTCAGGATCACGCCACAGTGAAAGTTTGATGAAGGCGGATTTCCAACGGGAATATTTTGATGAGTGTCACCAGTCTGATTCAGAAGCTTGGTTTGGGTGGACTTTATGTAAATGTGGCTCTGTTGTTCACGCCCATTACCTGGCCTGCCTGAAGGTGTGAGAAGTCCTCAAACTTTGAGCCTGGTTTTCTCAGAACAAACAGAAACTAGAAGTTAACATTCAAATGAGCATATCTTTGTAAATATGCTCAGATTAAGGTGATGATACACCATTAGAAAGCTTGGAATCTACACTTTCATAATGTGTATAAAACTCAGAAATGACCTCAGACCACTTGCAGGAGTTTTTACCAGCTTGGGTCACATATAAATCTAATTCAAACCTGTACGCTTACTTTCATGTCTCATGTGTACAACAAGTGGAAGCCTTCAGTGCTTTAAACAGCTTCTGCTGCAGGATCTAACAGGAAAGACAAATGGATCTCTTTTGTTGAGAAATCTAATGAAAACTACAGAAAATCATCCTAAAGTATTGAACAGATCTCCACGGTAAACCCTGGAGTTCTCTCTTAACTACAGAAACTTCTCTGTAGTAAAAACTTCAAAAAGGATGGATTAAAAGCAGGATGCAGAAACAGCTGAGGAAGTTTAGAGGCAAGATCTGGGATCAGAGACATTAGTGCCATGAAATACAGCAGGATTGATTTATTTCACTTTAATATTAAAAAGAACCAAAACCTGAATCAAACCCCGTCTGCTCCAGCGGTGCTGGACTGACTTTAGCACCTCTCTTTGACCGTCCTGGTCTGACTTTAGCACCTCTCTTTGACCGTCCTGGTCTGACTTTAGCACCTCTCTTTGACCGTCCTGGACTGACTTTAGCACCTCTCTTTGACCGTCCTGGACTGACTGTAGCACCTCTCTTTGACCGTCCTGGACTGACTTTAGCACCTCTCTTTGACCGTCCTGGACTGACTGTAGCACCTCTCTTTGACCGTCCTGGTCTGACTTTAGCACCTCTCTTTGACCGTCCTGGACTGACTTTAGCACCTCTCTTTGACCGTCCTGGACTGACTTTAGCACCTCTCTTTGACCGTCCTGGACTGACTTTAGCACCTCTCTTTGACCGTCCTGGACTGACTTTAGCACCTCTCTTTGACCGTCCTGGTCTGACTTTAGCACCTCTCTTTGACCGTCCTGGACTGACTTTAGCACCTCTCTTTGACCGTCCTGGACTGAATTTAGCACCTCACATTGAACGTCCTGGACTGACTTTAGCACCTCTCTTTGACCGTCCTGGACTGACTTTAGCACCTCTCTTTGACCGTCCTGGACTGATTTTGGCACCTCCCTTTGACTTTCCTGGTCTGATTTTGGCACCTCCCTTTGACTGTCCTGGTCTGACTTTAGCACCTCTCTTTGACCGTCCTGGACTGACTTTAGCACCTCCCTTTGACTTTCCTGGTCTGATTTTGGCACCTCCCTTTGACT
Source organism: Cheilinus undulatus (assembly GCF_018320785.1). Classification (NCBI taxonomy): domain Eukaryota; kingdom Metazoa; phylum Chordata; class Actinopteri; order Labriformes; family Labridae; genus Cheilinus; species Cheilinus undulatus. The sequence goes on from NC_054874.1 coordinate 50,524,831, forward strand.
TTCCTGGTCTGATTTTGGCACCTCCCTTTGACTGTCCTGGTCTGATTTTGGCACCTCCCTTTGACCGTCCTGGACTGACTTTAGCACCTCTCTTTGACCGTCCTGGACTGACTTTAGCACCTCTCTTTGACCGTCCTGGACTGACTTTAGCACCTCTCTTTGACCGTCCTGGTCTGACTTTAGCACCTCTCTTTGACCGTCCTGGTCTGACTTTAGCACCTCTCTTTGACCGTCCTGGTCTGACTTTAGCACCTCCCTTTGACCGTCCTGGACTGACTTTAGCACCTCTCTTTGACCGTCCTGGACTGACTTTAGCACCTCTCTTTGACCGTCCTGGTCTGACTTTAGCACCTCTCTTTGACCGTCCTGGACTGACTTTAGCACCTCTCTTTGACCGTCCTGGACTGACTTTAGCACCTCTCTTTGACCGTCCTGGACTGATTTTGGCACCTCCCTTTGACTTTCCTGGTCTGATTTTGGCACCTCCCTTTGACTGTCCTGGTCTGACTTTAGCACCTCTCTTTGACCGTCCTGGACTGACTTTAGCACCTCCCTTTGACTTTCCTGGTCTGATTTTGGCACCTCCCTTTGACTGTCCTGGTCTGACTTTAGCACCTCTCTTTGACCGTCCTGGTCTGACTTTAGTGACTCTCTCCGGCTGCTCTCCTGCCCCAAATTCCAGGTGTGTTTTTCCACCAGGTCACCTCAGCTTAGCTGCCAAACTCCACCCTCCTTAGAGCTGCCAGCACTGTCACCAAACGCTCCCCTCTTCTTGCACTTTAAACCCTCAGAATCCACCAAACTGCATCTCTAAACTTCATCTCTGATTGGCTGAATGTCCCTGTGATGTCATCATGTTCGGGAGCATTTCTATTCATTCATCCATCAAAATGTCACAGCTTCTTTTGAGAGGTAGAATTCAATTACAGCAGCGCTCCGTCTGCACACAAACGTAGATTTGAACCGGCACACGTCTTTGTGGAGTCCCGGCAGCCGTCTCTGCTCGTGTGACGGCCTTAAAATCTCAAATCCAGCGAGGACCGGCTGCCTGCTGATCTGCTGACTTGCAGTTTGTTGTCCTGTCAGGCTAACATTTCAGCTGTCAGAAGGGAAACTGCTAAAATGGCATTTTGTGTTTTTTATTTATTTATTTGTTTTCAGTGAGGGACAGACCTAGTTTCCTTAAACTCAAATTCAGCCCGTCTGTCCATCTCTCTGTCCTGAGAGAAAATCTTGCTGTCTCATGGTCTCACCACGGCTGTATTTTATTTTCTGCAGCTCTGCAGCAGCGTGGCAGCTTTACCAGAAATTCATCATCACATACATTCAGTTACGAGTAAGACTCGGTTTGTTCTGACCTGCTGCAAACTGAGTATGGAATCCCAATAACTTTATCAAAACTGAGGAAAAAAGAGGAAACAAGGTCATGTCTGAGTGATTTTGGGTTTACCTGTAAGAGGCTTTAAATCCCAGGCCTCCTGTACAAATGTTCTGACATTATCTCTAAGGACTGAAGTCTTCATCACCTTCATCTTCCAGGTGTCTCACTTTGGCGGTTAGCTCAGGGTCAGACATTAAAACGAGTTTATCTTTGTCCTTTTTTACTTTACTGGCTTTATTAGTCCTGCTAATAGTTTAAATATAAATTACATTTGACCAAGAAGCACAAATCAGCGATTGAATAATAAGCTCTTTGCAGTCACGTCACTCTGATGACAATGTTTGGGTGAAAGTTAGTACTTAGAGCTCTAAATGGACCTGTACGCTGCAGTATCATCAAGAGTTCTACATACATTGAGAATGATCCCTAGACTGTGATTTTTACCACAGTTTGGCTGATTTACCGGGCATGGAGGTAATCAATACTCAAATTCTTAGTCCTGCAGACCTCCTAGCATCTAGCATCTGGCTAAAGGAAGACAAGAGTTTTGAGGAGTCTAGTCCTGAGCTAAGAGGCTAGCTCAGCCTCTTTAACATTAAAAAAAAACTCCTTGCATGCTTTTGATTGAAACAGCGATGTACTATCATCTGAATAAACTGTGTGGGGTGAGCGACCGAGCACCAATGTGCCATTCTTGAACAAGCCTGTTTGACAAAACAGTGCTTTTATTTGACCCATGCTAACTAGATCCTGTTTGAGTGCCCGTTTCCTTACCTCCATTCTTTGTCGCTCTTTAATCCACATTTAAAAAGCCAAACTGGTCCTAAATGAAGAGCCATATGGGATCAAACCACCAGCTCTACTGAGCCAAATGATCTGGATCTGGATTTCCCAGCAGAGGAGAGTGGACAGACTCAGCTGAGAAACACTGATCAGAGTCTACTGAGCTAAAGCGTGACTAAACAGTCCTGAACCAAACAGGAGCACTCTGAAACCACCATCCAGGCTGTAGATGGAGGCTTTCTGTAACTCCTGCCTGAATATTTCACTGCTGTCAGGACGTAGCTCAAGAATTAAGAATGATTTCATTTTCACACTTTGAACCCTTGGCATGGTCAGAAACAGGTACAAACATGGCCTTTGGCAGAGTTTGTCTATGCAGAAATCACTTCTTGCACCCTGGCAAGAATCTCTGCTGTGTGCTGTCATCTGCAGAGATCCTGTGTTCAGGTCTGTCTGTGCAGTCTGCTAGTGTTAGCATCTTAGCTTTTCTTTAGCTCTGCTGTCCCAACAGGTGAGATCTGTGAGCTGCTCATGTAATTAGCCAACTTTCTCTGCGTGTTTCTGCACATTAGCCATGGCTAGAGGTCTTGTATAAACTGCGGTGACTGCACGCTAATTAGATGCAACAATGCCTTTGTATCGTCCCTGACAGAGAAACTGACAGTGAAATGAATAAATGAGGGCTGCACAGGAGTTAGCACTGTTGCCTCACAGCAGGAGGGTTCCTGGTTTGCATGTTCTTCCCACGTGTGCGCGGGTTCTCTCTGGGTACTCCAGCTCCCTCACATGGACTAAAGACATGCTCTTTAGGCTGACTAGTGACTCTAAATTGCCCGTAGGTGTGAGTGTTTGCATGCCTGTTTGTTTGTCTATATATGTCAGCTCTGTGATTGGCTGCTGACCAGTCCAGGGTGTGTCCTGCTGATTGGCTCCAGCCCTCAGCGACCTTTAAGGGGATAAGAGGTGTAGAAAATAGATGGATAAATAAATACAGATGGGCAGACATTTTGAATGTTTTCCTTCCCTCATATTAACCACGTGTTCTGATTTCAGTGGGAGAGAAGTCTAACTGTGAGGCGCTTCAGCTATATAATGTGTAACACACTTAGCTACCTATAGGGAACACCTGCAGCTAATGTGAGGCCAGTTTGAAGGTAAAAGGTCAATGCAGACTGAAGAAGCTTAGCCAAAGCATGGAGGAATAATGTTAAAGCCGGTGCATTGACTGTTCATGTCATATCTTTACAGATCCAGAGCTAAACGGACCGATGCACCAAGATCTTTGAAGTAGATTCTTTAATTCACTATAATATTGTAAAAAAATACAGATTTCAGTTCTGAACAACTCTGTTTATCGAAGTTTCTCACCAAAACCTAAATTTCCTTTATTTAAAGTTACATCTGAACACATAATGATGACATTCTTATTGTTGTTGACCCATTCTACCACTCAGACCTTCAGGACCAAGGCCCAGCCCTGCAGGAAAATCTAGAAGGAGAAGGAGACGAGGACAAAAGGAGAAGGAGAGACAGGAGCCCTGAATAAGTCCAGCCATGCAGAGGACCGTCTTTGTTTTACTGTCACAGTTTGTGTGAGTATATGACGCTCACTCCTCCCTGTTTTGACTACTTTCTCTCCTCTCCTCTCCGCTCTGCAGCCATCAGCAGAATTTCCCAGCATGCCGAGGGAGCCTGCTGAATGAGCGCTCCATCCAGCAGCTTTTAATGAAGCAGCTTCAATCTCTCAGTTAACGACAGATGACAAAGAGCGAGGAGACAGAAAGAGGAAGAGAGGAAGCACCACCTGTCATTCACACTCTGAATGATTTCCTCTCACAGCGGCAGCAATCAGGAGGAAAAAACTGAGAATAAATACCATCAGAAAGAATCCTCAGTTAGTTAACTTCTGAGAGAGGAGCATCAATCAGCAGCATTTAGTCAGGAAAACCGAAGCGTCTCTGTGTTTGGAGTTACATGTGAATCAATCTGGAAAAGGCTGACTGTGAATGACGAGGATTGTTTTTGACACGTCCAACCCGCCTGAAATCTGACCCCGGATCAGTTTACATCTGCTGCCGTTTTCCAGTTCCACTTCCTCTCCGCACAGGAAGCTGAGACGCTGGAAACACAAGACTGATCTATCACCCAATCCACCTGCAGGGGATCGCCTTCCACCCACACAAACCCGCACATCTGCACATGCACTGTCCTGAGGACGGATCAATCCTTCAGCAAACCGTCTTTTTCATACCTCAACGACTTTTTTGGATGATCTCGAGTTTCACCGACGCTTCATCAGGGCTCAGAGTGCTAACGAGTCACACTCTCAGACACACACTTCAGTTCAGGCTCAGTAAAACCTTCACTGGTTTCCTAACCTGTCCATCAGTCACAGATGAGCGGAGTGACCCGTGATGAGTCGCCCTAAATCCTTAAGGCTTCGCTGTGACACCAACATGCTAAACAGGCCTCACAGCGTTCCTGTGTCGTCTCTTCTCATGGGAGTCGACCTGAGCTCAGGTTTGTGTTTACGTGAACATGAGAGCTTGGGTTTCCTCTGTGAGGAATCAGTGCAGCTCAGTTACACTCTAACCTACAAAGAGGCAAACATGACCAACACTCAGGCTGACATATGTCCATGCTCCGTGTGGACGATAGAGACCATCCTACAGTCTAATGTGGAGGATTTCATTCATTTTCAGATCCTAACAACAACGCTCCTCGCACTTCACCAACCGCTCTGATCAGAGGATGGCATGGGCTCCTGCTGATGACACAGTTACTGAAATCTCCCTACAGCTCTACACACTGCAAGGCCGCACCTGAGGGGGGTAAAGGTGAGCGCTTTGTGGCACAGACCATTAAAAGTTCATCTGCGATAACCAGATTTTATTTTTAACCTGATTAATAACCTCTCAGACAGACGTGTTTATGCTGCAGAGCCTTTTTCAACATTTAAGCCCACTTTTCACAAAACAGAATGACCTTTCCCCGGGTAATACCACTGAACTACATCATTTAGAGTAATGTCAGGCTCAGGATGCTAGAAAATGAATTAGAGGAGTCTGTGACAACTTATGTAGAAATATGTAGAATTGCAAAATGACGCACAAAAACAGTGAAAAGAGGCAAAAACTTGAATAAATGTGGTTACGGGACAAAACTCAATAAAAGGGGCAAAAGGTGGAAAAAAGGGTTTATAAGAAGTAAAAAATAAAAGTGGCATCATTGGTTTAAAGAGACAAAAAAGGGTGTTAAAGAGGCAAAACAGTTTCAAGAAAAGGTTTAAACTGGCAATAAAGTGGAAAAACTGGTTTATAGGAGACAAAAAGTTGTAAGACTAGGTAATAGGTGGGAAACAGTTGCAGCAATGGTTTAACAGTGGCAATAACAGGTTACAAGTGGCAAAAAAGGCAAAATAGTTGCAAAAATTATTTTTAAAGAGGGAAAAAAATGTGGAAATAATGGGTTAAAAGTGGCAAAAGGGGGGAATGGGTTACAAGACACAAGAAAGTTGTAAAACTGGGTTACAGATGGCAAAATAGTTGCAAAAATGGTTTAAAGGTGGCAATAAAGTGGCAATAATGGTTTGGTAGTGAACAGAGAGAGCTGAAAACTGGCTAAAAGTGGTGAAAAGGTGGGAAACATGGGCTACCAGAGACAAAAAAAACTGTGTAAAACTGTTTCAAAAATGGCAATAATGGTTCAAAGGGGCCACAAAGAGTGGCAACAATACGATAAAGGTGGCAAAGTTGATAAAGAATGGTTTATTAGTGGCAGAAGAGTGACAGTAATGGGTGTAAAATGGCTAAAAGGTGGCTGAAATGGGCTAACAGTGGGAAGACAGTGGCAACCACGGCTGTAAAGTGGCAGAACAAGTGACCAGGCATCGCTCTGCCTATCAGTCAGTGTCCAGGCCTCACCAGACTCTATTAAGACCAGAACAGAGAGCTGATAGACGGACTGAAAGTTTGCACACCTACACCTCCACAGGCTCGTCATCATCACTGGAGTCAGAATCGCTCATTTTTAGTTTAGTTTTAGTTTAGATTGTTGTTTTCTGAAGAAACTCAAACAGCTGATCAGATGATAGCGACACGCTGCCTCTACTACCACCAAGCGTCCAGAAACACTGAACTATCCCTTTAACTGCACTCAGAGGTGTATGTATGAGGTGTGTGTGTGTGTGTGTGTGTGTGTTTAGCAGTGTGTGCTGATGTTGTCTTCAGTGTTTCAAGGATCATAATCCTTCCTCCTAAAGAACTGACATTTTCTACAGCCAAGGGAATAAAAAGGAGTCATCCAATCAGTCGAAACCGTTAACAAATAAGAATGTTTGGCTGTTATTAAACCTGAAATCTGGTTAAAAATGAAATCTAGCTGTGATTCAGACGTCTGGAATCAGACTACTCTGGTTTCTCCTCCTCCATGGTCTCCGTACCAGATCACCATGAGGATAAACACAAACCCAAACAGCCAACACAACATCAGATCCTCCCTCCCATATTTACTTTGGCTCAATCCTCTTATGACAACAAACGCCGTTACTCGTGACCCGACGCCGGAGCCCTGGAGCCATCTCAGATTCATTCGCTAATTTGCCAACCACAATGGCTGCGGAGACGTGAAATCTCCATCATTTGTGATCCGTGTGTCAGCTGAAAATCAGTTCTGTGAAACATGTGACTGACTCATCCCCCTCCTACTGCTGCGGCCTCTGAATCACCGCCACAGGGTCACGGAGCGCCGCTTCGTCGGGTTGTAATGTGGCAACATGTTTTCAGAGGCTTTTTGCAGGAAAATGATGATGATTCCAAAACAAACCACATGCTCTTATTCATAGGTGTGCTAGGAATAAAATCAGGGTGCAGAATCAGTTTCTGCTTTTATAGTTTTGTTTAAAATCCAGCAGAAGAGCCTGTCTGGGACCAGGTCCTGGGGCTAAAACTCATTATATGTATTGTTTTAAACAGATTACAAGCAGAAAAATAAATACGGACCATTTTTCATGTTTGTTTTTTGCTCTAGATGCTCCTGAGGACTTTTTATCTGGTTATGAAACGATCTATAATTAACACTGATGCTGCTGTGTGACCTACAGACGTAAACACAACTGTTATTTTCCTATAAAGCCATTTTAATACCTGAAAATGTTGTTAAAAATAAGGTGTCAGAAAAAGAGATAAAAACACAACAAACTGAAAGTTTCCTGGCCTCCGTGACTGAGGTTTATTTTAAATTAAAGAGTCGGCTCAGTCAAATCTTAACTCAGAGGGTAAGTATTCAGTTATAAACCAGAGAAGCTTGGTCTGCTCATGAAGTCACGACTATTAAACAGCTGTTGTCCCTGAATATGTGAACGTTACCAATGACACTGGTTCTCAACCTTGGGGTGGAGACCCCCTAGGAGGTCCCCAGATCCCCTAAAAAAAAAATCAAGAATATTTTTAAAATCCAACTCTTGCCACTTTTCACCAATTTGAACCCATGTTCATCCATTTCCCCACCAATTTTAACACATTTCTGCCACTTAAAACCCATTTTTGTCCCTTTTAAACTCTCTCCACTTCTTTTTTTCTGCCTTTTTAGCCACTTCTAAACACTTAAGCCTAATGTTGCCTCTGTTGACCCATTATTGCCAACATTAACCCCTTTTAACCACTTTTCACACACATTTTTTCCCATTCTACCCACATTTCGCTGTCTGATATGCCCATTTTTGCTAGTTTAGTCAATTTCTACCAATATCTGCATATTTTCTCTTTCTCAGTCAACACTTTTTTGCCAGTTTCTATCAATTTTTCACCCCATTCACCAAAATTTCACACAGTTTTGCCAATTTAAAGCCTTTTTAAAGGTTTATTTTGGGGGCTTTATTTGATAGAGGAGGACAGTGGATAGAGCTGGAGACAGAGCTGAGAGCAGGGGAGAGACATGCGGTAGGGGGCCTCAGGCTGGACTTGAACCCGGGCCGTCCACGGACACGGGGCGCGCACTTTAACCACTTGGCCACCTGCGCCCCTTTAAAGCCATTTTTAACTCCTTTTTACCAATATTAATGCCCATTTTTGCCACTAATTTTTTGTTGCCATTTTTATGTAATTGTTGCCATTTCTAACCCATTTGTTATTTTTCAAATACAAATTCACCACTTTTTCCACCTTTTTTTTCAAGAAAATAGATTTACATTTTTAAGAAGGCTATTTACTACCCAAATGATTAAAAAAAGATATTTGTTTCTTTGATAGGAGTGTTTTTTTTATCAGCTAAATATAAAATATGGAGCTTAACTTTATAATGGACCAGGATTTTGCTGGCCCCCCAGTCTGGCTGGCCCCAGAAATCTCTCCTCTTCATCCGCCCTCATGGACATCCTTGTCTCCACATGACTTTTCTACAATGGTCATGACTGTGTTCAACCACCTTCAGGTCTGGTGGGGGTCCCCGGTCTCTGGCACCTTTATTTTAGGGGTTGCGGGTTGAAAAGGTTGAGACCTCCTGACCTAGGAAATGACAGCAGTGTTAACTAGTAGAGAGGCTTCACTGAGAGCAGGTTTACTTGAAATGACTCACAGGCAGATAGACTCTGCATGCGTGTATTTCACATTCATCTGGGAAAGCTCCCATAGAAAGCAGCTGGGAAGGGCGGGACTTTTAAGAGAATCTTCAGAATGTGGTTGGAGGAATGTTCTGTCAAAAACATCGTCTGCTACAGCTACACCCGAGCTAACAGCTACCACAGTAGCAGCCGCTAGAAACTCCAGCAAACCCAACGTAACGATCACAAACTCACGCCGAAGCAGGCCAGCAGAAGAGCGAAAACATCTTTACCATCATGAAAGCTTTCAGTGTTGCTCTCTGCCCTTGTTTTATAAGAAATGTTCTGATAAAACCGCTGCTGTGGCTACGTCCGAGCTAATCACTCCACTAGCGGCCACCGTATACAACGATGCACACAACAGCGAACCCTTTCCCCGTAACTCTCACGGCCATGCTGAAGCAGGTCAGCAAAAGCGTGACAACATCTTTTAGCATCATGAAAGCTGTGAGTGTGTTTTTATTCTTTATTTCATGCAGAAACGTGGTCCAGTTCTGGTGAAATAGATGCTATTCTAGAGCTATAGTTGAGCTAATCACCACCCTGGAGACAGCCACTGCAAACAGCTCTGAGTAAAGCTAAACCCTGCTAGTAGCCTGACATGACGCTGAGTGGTCTGAGGGTTTGATTTGGCACAGACATTGTGGACTGGAGCTTTTCATGATGGCTGTGCCTGATGGCAGTCTGGCAGCTCTCTCTGCTTTACAGTACAACCGTTGACAACAAGATTCTAATCAGAGTTCTGTGAAACTCTGTTGTCCCGCGGTGAAACCTGTCTCAGACTTCTGCTCACCTTCAGCTGCCACCACCACAACAAATCCACATCAGACATTATCAGGGGTTCATTTCAGCCCTGACCGGGTCATCGCAGCCTGTCGTCCATCATCGAGCCTGAATATGACATAACTGCATGGGTCCAGGACGCCCTATGACCCTGATTTGACAGGACCGGCATGTCTGAATATTTCTATTCGTCACTCCCAACAGCCTATAGGCTCACAGCGTGGCTGAAGCATGGCCGCCATGGACTCTAAGTTCTGCTTCTCTCTCCTGGTGTCAGAAACCTCTTCATGTCTGACATATCATGAGTCAGATCTCTTCAGAAATTTGTAAATCATCAGATTTATTCCCAATGTCTCAAAGCAGTGAGAGGCTATTTCCATTCTGACATGCCCCCCTCTTCAAACCGGCTCATTCTGCTTTTTTCTTTTTGATCAAATCTCCCTCCATTCATCATCCACAGGTGCTCCAAACCTGCTCTTAAATCTAAATTCAAATGATCTTTTCTCTGAAGTATTCAGATGTCTTGAATGTAGAGCAGGTGAAGCAGAGTTTGTCTGTTTCTGAGTTGGAAAGAAAAAAAGTGCTGCCGGAGGCATTTTTTTTCCGTTCTTTTCTGGGGAGGAAAAACAAGCCTGACAGCTCACCTTGTTTCCATAACAACAGACGATCATTTCAGCTCACCTGTTGCTCTCCTCTGTGTGCTCTTTTGTATGTTTTAGAAAGGTAAAATTGTACTTTTCTGAGGAAGAAGGCATTCATTTAACCTCCTGAACTCACTTCAGATTTCACCGTAGGCTGCTTCAAAGTCTCAGGACGTTTTCCTCCTCCATGTTAGAGCATGGCGAACGTTCAGATGCACCACAGAAGGATTTTAGAGCACAAACGTCCACATTCAACACGAAGAAGACATCCGATAGTAGTAAAGAAATAAAACAAGACTCTAAAGTAAATGCTAAATTTAATACTTTCAACAAATAACACACACAATCAAGTGTATTTTTTAGTCCCTGCCATCTTCTAGGGTCTAAATTTGGAAACGTGTTATAGGCTGTCAAAGGCCGTTTTAGTAATAGTGGTTATATGATGTTGAAAATTTAGATTTGAGACCGTGATAACAGAGATTTCTGACATGCTCACTGGACTTAAAAGGAAGTGAAGATGAAACTGATTGGAATTCCTGTCTCTGCTTTTGTGGACCTGCAGTTAGTTCTGTGACAACCACTGGTTTATTTCCTCAATGCATTTGACCAAGATATTCACAGGAATAAGATTATCAGGGGACAGTGAGGCATATAGTTGAGTGTCATCAGCATATGAGTGGTTAGAGACATTGTGTTTTTGGAAGATGAAACCAAGGGGAAGCATGCAAAGACTGAATGAAAGTAGGCCTAGAACTGAGCCCTGTGGCACCCCACAGTCCACTGAAAACTACTGATGATGAATTGCAAAGTGAGACTGAAAATGTTCTTTTCTGCAGATGTGATTTGAATCACTGAAAAAAGCCAAGCAGGGCTTTCATGGGTTTTGCTCTGAAGAGGAGCTCCATGAATGAAAGAAAGATTCTGGCAAGGGTTTTCCAGCCTTGCTGGTCTTGTAGCCTTGAACTGAGGAGTCCTTTTAATGAAATCTGCACCCTTCCTCGCTAAATAGCATATCACTGTTTCCTTTAAAACATTTTATAAGCACATGAGGGAGAGAAGTGGGAAAAGTCTTCCCAGAAGCATTTAGCTCTTTTTTAGACGCTGCACTGATGCATGTTTTTAACATCATAATCGGGATGTGTTGGTCCAGTTGACAAGCATTCCCTACTGGAAAAAGTTGTACCATGAACCAGTGTCAGTTGCAGATTTTAATGCATTAAAAACAGGCATGATTCTGTAGTGAAATCACTGCATAGGCTCAGGAACATTCCAGAAATCATTGTCTGTCAACACAGTCGGCCGTGCCATCCACCAATGACAGTTAAAGCTGATCATGGAGAGAAGAAGCCATATGTGAACAGGATCCAGAAACACCGCTGTCTTCTCTGGACCAAAGCTCATTTGACATGGACTGAGGAAACATGGAAAACTGTTCTGTGGTCAGAGGAAACATGGAAAACTGTTCTGTGGTCAGAGGAAACATGGAAAACTGTTCTGTTGTCAGACGAAACATGGAAAACTGTTCTGTGGTCAGAGGAAACCACAGACGCTGTGTCCTGTGGACTAAAGAGGAGAGGGAGCATCCAGCTTGTTCTCCTGGCTCAGGTCTAAAGCCTGCATCTCTGATGGTATGGGGTTGCATTAGTGCCTATGGCGTGGGCAGCTCTAATATCTGGAAAGGAACTATCAATGCTGAGAAGTAGAGAGAGCTTTTAGAGCAACATATGCTCCCATCCAGACAACGTCTCTGTCAGGGAAGGCCTTGACTGTTTCAGCAAGACCATGCTAAACCACAGACCACATCCATCACAACAGCATGGCTTCACGGGAGAAAACATTTGGAATTTTATAAAATGAAGAGGACCCAGGACTGTTAAGCAGCTAGAATCCTACATCAGACAAGAATGGGACAACATTCCTCTCCCAAAACTCAAGAAACTGCTCTACTCACTTCTCAGATGTTTGTTGTTAAAGGGAGTGATGCTGCACAATGGTAAACATGGCGCCGTCCCTACTTTTTTGAGATGTGTTGCTGCCATAAAATTTAAAATGAGCTTTTTTTCCATGAAATGATAGAATGTCTCAGTTTGAACATCTGATAAGTTGTTTATATTTTACTGTGAATAAAACAGGTTTGTGTGATTTTACAGTCACATCATTGTTTTTGTTTACATCTTTTACAGCGCCCCAACTTTTTTGGGACTACACGTGTAATCCACAGTGAAAGTGTAGCAGTATTTCAGCCGCGGTCCTGCAGCAGCAGTGTGTGAATATTACAGCAGCAGAGCCTCAGACAGATGAGGATGGATATGACGGGGGACACTCGAGCACCGGCTGAGCAGCGGCAGGAGGGCGATCTTGATTCGTGTGACGCCTGATGTGAAAGCTTTCAAGTCGTTGCCATGGAAACCTTTCCTCATCTTTCACGCGGGCTGTGGCGGGACGTGAACGCCGCGCCAAGACAAAAAAAAACAAACAGGCAGATCTCCAGTCAGACCTGCTGGACTGGTTTGGTGAAATCAGGCATCAGTGTGTCACATAAACACCCCACACCTCCCCCATGTGTGTGTCGTTAAAGGTGTGTGTGTTGTTAAAAGTGTGTGTGCTCTCCAAATGAAGGATACGTCCTTCTCCTTTTATTGCTTCAGTCAGAGTGTGTTTTAAATATTCATTCCTTTCCACTGAAGCCGCTGTTGCATTAAAATTCCCTTTGCAGCGCTAATGGCTATCGGCCCGTGAGGGGTGGGGAGGGACGAGCAAGGTGGGAGGCAGGAGGGAGAGAGAGAGAGAGAGGGAGAGGGAGGAAAACACGACAAGACAACCAGGGATTAAATACATTTGTTTTCCCTGGTACCAAATTAGTATTGACGGCAGCTACCTCCCCTACTGCACACAGAGCCATGGCGAAAACCCAGCCATGTTGAAAATTAATTACTCAAGTGTGTTTGAGGTGATACTACACACACCGAAGTAGAAGTGGGAGAGCAGGTTGAGCTCAGCTTCTCTGCTCCATACTGACAGCTAAAAGCCTGAGTGTGTATCTGTGGATATTTATATATGCGTGTTTGTGTTTGTGTGACAGTTTCTGTGTATGGCTGCTCGACTGTCGGAGGAAAAATCAGCAGGAGAGAAAGAAGACAAAGTGGCTCCATGTCGGCCACACAGCAACACACCGAGGAGTCACTGTGACATACAATAACAGACTAGGAGAGACTGGTGACTATCCAACCAAAGCATGGACTCCAGCTTAGTCTGGGCCTTTTTCACAGCTCTAGTTCATTTGGTGGCATCTGCTGCTAGTAGACTCACTGTTGACACCAATGTCTGCTCACTGGTTCATCAGTCATCCTGGCCACTATTACACCATCATAACAAAAGAACACGCCAAGAAACTCAGAGAAAAAGTCATTGAAAAGTCAAAGTCAGAGGATGGAGACAGAAACATCTCCAAGTCTCTGAACATCCCCCAGAGTTCAGTTAAATCCATCATGAAGAAATGAAGGAATATGTCACATGTGTAAATCTGCCTAGATCAGACCGTCCTCACTAACTGAGTGGGCGTGCAAGAAGGAGACTAGTGAGAGAGGACACCAAGACACCTATGACTACTCTGAAGAAGCTCCAAGCTTCAGCAGCTGAGATGGAGAGACTCTGCAGACAACAACTGTTGGCCGGGTTCTTCACCAGTCAGAGCTTTATGGGAGAGTGGCAAAGAGAAAGACACTGTTGAAGAAAACTCAGATTCAATCTGGACTAGAGTTCACCAGAAGGACTGTGGGAGACTCCATGGTCAAGAGGAAGAAAGGTCTTTGGTCTGATGAGACCAGAATGGAGCTTTGAGACCATCAGACAAGACGCCAAACACTGACATCACCACAAACACACCATCCCCACTGTGGAGCACGCTGGTGGCGGCATCATGCTGTGGGGATGCTTCTCAGCAGCATCGTGCTGTGGGGATGCTTCTCAGCAGCATCGTGCTGTGGGGATGCTTCTCAGCAGCTGGTCCTGGTTTGTAAAGGTAGAGGGGAAAATGAATAAATCAAATATAGGAAAATCCTGGAGGACAATCTGATTCAGTCTGACAGAGAACTACGGGTTAGAGATTTATTCTCCAGTAAGACTGCAGCCGATAAAACATAATATAAATAAATATATCATGCTGTAATTGTGGATCTTCTTTCGCTGCAGTTGCCATGTTTCATGCCATGTTTGAACGTGTTTTTCTACAGTCTGTGTTATTGCAGCAAAGATTGCATCGGTCCTCGGTTTCAGCCGTTACATCCTCCTAACAGTCCTGTGGTTTTGTCTAACTTTCACTCTGGAGGTTTCATTTGACTAGAGCCAAGATCCGCCTTTTCAACTGCTTTTAGTTTTGTTGTTTTCCCTTCAAACATAAACAAACCTGTTTGAACAGGTGAGGAGAGAGCCATAATAGAGGTGGAACTTCACATCTTTAAAAACACAAAGTCTCAAGGTTATATAGGATCTGGATTTCTGAGGAAGAACTGAAAATACTCCACAACAAGAGAAAGTCCTGCTCATTTAAGACAAAGCACTTAGTAGCTCCATGAACTGGATGTTTGACTGTTTTAGGTGGATTTAACAGTTAAAAGTCCAGGGTCTCTCATGCAGCAGTGTGACAATGCATCAATATTTCATGACATTGGAATGAGAGAGAACCTGCAGAACTTGCAGGGCAGCCACACAAACATTTAAGTTTCGAAGAACCCCCGAGGAAAGAAACCAATCAGGCGTCAGGTTTCATGTCAGAGCTGCAGACCTGTGTGAGAATCAGCTGTTTAACCAGGTGAACTTTCCTCCTGTAATACCAGAGTTGATGGAAGTTTCTGCAAAGATAGGGCCTAATGAGAGAAGCTCCTCCTAAAATACACTGTGTCCGGCTGAAGGAGCAGAGGATTAAAGTCTTAAAAACAGGGTGTGACTTTGGCTCAGTAATCCTGGAGACAACACAGGACACATTGTTAATCTGGATCTCTGTGTTGTCAGAAACCAGTTTACTGTGTCAAAGCTTTTGTGCGAACAGCAGCTGCAGGATGTTCGTCTGTTACTGCCGTCTAATCTTGTTTAACTTCTTATTTTCTGCAGCAGCTCTTTGGTTTTTGGGGGAGTCACGTCATCGTCTGAAAGTCTTTCTCTGACGGAGCTCGGTCGACTCTCAGAGGATGTTTTTTCAGACTAAAAGCAGCAAAAAAAACAGAGTCGGTGAGATTTAGTCGGGCTTTGTGAGGCTCAAGGAGAAGAAAAAGCAGAAAGGAGAGATGAACGTCTTATGGTATTATAGACAAATCTACCCGGTTCCAGCGTGTGGATCATCAGAGTTTCCTCTGATCTCCTCTGACAGAGACACATCAGAGGCACGCAGGTTAGGCTAGCAGGATCAACAGACGTCCAACTCGTCTTTCACTGGAAACCAGAAACATGGACATTACATCACATTCTGATAAGTTGGCTGAAGTGTTTTAAAAAAGAGCAGAGGAGTTTTAAAGAAGTCTGGGCTCAAGCCTTTTCCACACACACACCATGGAAATGTCTCAAAGATTTCAAACACTATTGGCTGATTAGAAATCCTGCCTATTCGTAGCCTGGTCTCTGATAGGTTGTAATGATTGGCTGCGGCATTCATGATCACGATGGCTAGTAAGAATAGGGGGCTGCTGTACATCTGCATATGTGCAGAGGTCATAGCAGGACTGAGAGCTGATTGGTTTTCCTTCTGCTACTGACACAGTGAGACGGATGCATTTGGACCACAGATATGCAGTCATGCTCTAAATGAATGTGACCCTACGGCTGTGTGCCTGATGTAAACATCATCACCTGCTACCATCAAATTTCCCCTCATAATAACGCACTCTCACATCTGCTTCTTCATTCAGAACTTAAACCAATCGCTGGGCTGGCTTTCTCACACTGACAGCCGGTGGATCGTCCAGATCCCATGTCTGTCATCAGGCAGATCTGTCCTGCAAAGCTCCAATCTGAAAGGCTTGAGCCTGCTCTGAAAAAAGACCCGACCAATCAGCATCGTTGGAGGAGAACGAGGCCGTAGCTACAGGCGTGGTTTAGTTGTACTGCATGCTGGTAAACAATGGTTGCTGCCAGAGAAGCGATTAGCTCAGGCGAAGGTTTTATCACTACTGGAAAGCTTTAAAGAACCACACCCAGAGCTTTCTAGGCAGACAGAGGTATTTGCTTTAGTCTTGACTGGCCTCAGCATGGGTCTGCAGTAATCACGGGTATGGTTTTGTTTTACTGTATGCCAGTAAACCATGGCTGCAGCTGGTGAAACGGTTAGGGGGGCTGTAGCTGTAGAGCAGAGGTCATCAAGTACATCTGCACAAGGGTCAGATTTAGTCGTGACAGAGACTCTGAGGGTCGGACTTTCTAATAAACAAAACTCAAGTATTTTGGCCTGATTGTTGTATCAGTATTTGTATTTTCTTTCAAATCCCAGAGAATGGCGCCCTCCTGGATTGTTATTTAGCACCAATATTAACTCATCTTTGACACTTTTTAACCCTGTTTCACTACTTCATCTGGCCTTTTCTGCAGCATTTTTTTCCACTCCTAACACATTTTGAGTTTTTAGCCACTTTTAAACCAAGTTTTGCCACTTTTTGCCCATTTTGCTACTCTTTAACCCCTTGAAACCACTTTCCTGCCAGTCATTGCCTCTGTGTGCCACTCTCTAACCCCTTGAAACCACTTCATCTGGACATTTTTGCAACAACCACTAGTCTTAACCCATTTTTTAAAAACATATCTTTAAAATATTTACTTCTAATGGCTGAAAATGGATTTTTTGTGAAAACAGATCAAATGTTAAGTCATTGTTAAACTATTTCAATATTAATTGTTTGTGGTGGATTTAACAGCTATAGAGAAACTCTTAAAGCTACATCTTCTTTCCCTCCTTTTCTGAATGAAATGGTCTTGTGGGGGCCGGACAGGAAGCTTTGGGGGGTCTGATGTGGCCCTCAGACATTTTTATTTACTGTAAGGAACTCAACATGCCTATAGGGATCTACCTAACCGGCATTAGCTTGTTATGAAGGCATTGTGGGATTTTGAGGGGCCTGGTCCATGTTTGGATGACCCTGAAGGTCATTTTTGGATCATCAGAATCTTATCTGATGCTATTTTATAATTTAAAACTGTATGTATTCAGAATTGTTAAGTAAGGGAGGGTTTTTGCAGGATAATAACTTCATCTGGAGAATCATGTCAATGAGTTTTCAATAAAGTTAAATATAAAGATTAAAAAATGAGACATTTTAAGCCTAAAATTTGACCCTGAGAAAGTCAGTTAGATGACTGACTATGTAAAAGGAGATTACACGTACATGCATATGATTTGAAAAGCCCTCCTCCTCTTGGTCTGCTGTAGTGTTCATCTCTAAAGGCTCCACTCAGCGTCTGCAGTGACCCCTCCACCTCTGGCTGCTTGTTGACTGATGAGTCTGAAGGTGACTCTCCTGATATTAAAACTCCGACACCTGAGCGGACTGAAATCTCTCCATCAAGAGCGGCCAGCTCTCGTTTTTCATCCGTACCGACATTAAAGACGAAGAGGAGGAAGTGATCAGAAAGACGTGATCACTTCCTGGAGGATGAAGAGAAAGGGGGGGGTTGAAGTGGTTTGGGGGAAGGATCAGGTTCAGACACGATGTCCAAACGGCGAGCGGCTCATTTAATCGACTGCTCGACACGCAGAGAGGATCGAACGGGGGCTAAATATAGACACAGGAGGGAACAGGATGAACCTACATGTGGGGGAGTGTGTGCAGAGTCACAGGAACATGAGGAGAGATCTCTGCTCCTCAGAAACATCCACATTCAAACGCTCACTCACTCTGATAGTTGGCCTCCTGATACTAAAGCTCAACATTTTAAATCTTTGATACTTTTAGACTGATGCAATCTCAGTCATGCAAACAGCAACAGCATCTAGAGCCTGTTTGCATGATGCAGGACCATCCATGCAGGGCCACAGGACCAAACAGGATCCTGAACTACCCCCTCCTCTGGGCCAAAGCTCATTTAAAATAGACTGAGGCTACATGGAAAACTGTTCTGTGGTCAGAGAAATCAAAATGTGATTAGTTTTGAAAACCACAGATGCCTGCAGTCTGAAGAGGAGAGGGAGCGTCCTGGTTCTTATCCTGGTTCAGTCTAACAGCCTGCATCTCTGATATTTTCCCTGAAATGTTTAAATGTCTCTGTTTCAGCATCTGATATGCCGTTTATGTTCTAATGTGAATCAAATATGGCTTTCTGAGATCTGACAATCATTGCATAGTGCACCAACTTCTTCTGGAATTGGGTTTGTAAACAAGTAACGCTGGTAGTCTGTCAGTTCATGGGGTGGTCATTAACGCACTCCAGTAAGCGTGAGTGACTACATCAGCGATAACTTGAACTGATTTTACTGCAAGCTGTTAATCCCCAAACAGGTGCATAGTAGAGCCTTTATCTAGTAAATGTGCAGGAAAACATCTGAAACCCATGTAAAGTACTCTGATACACCTAAATGATGAAGCTTTTTAGTCTTTAAGCCAAAGTGCAGCCAGTCAGAGGAGGTTATGGTGGGCGGTCCTTTGCCTGGTGGTGGAATATTGGAACAAGCCCTCATAAACATGCAGGTGTAATATTTATGTCTGATAAAGAGAGTAGAGACGGTGACACTGTCCTGAATACACACGATAACATTCACTCAGCTGACTTTTTGACATAAAAGTGAGATTTTACTCAACATTGGCCGTCTGCTTTAGTTCTACTTTAACACTCGTCGCCCTTTTCTTCTCATTCCTTTTGCAGCTTTACCCATGACTCACTTTCTCACATTTATGCCATTTCTTCCTGCTGCTTTAACCCGTTAATGCCACTTTTAAGCCATTTTACCCTCTATGTCCGGTTTACCTCTCGAACCTGTAGTCACCTATTTTTGCTTATCATCACTTTTAACCCTTGATGCTGCTTTTTAGCTTGTTTTCCCCCCAAATCTGCCACTTGTCAGCCCTTTTTGCCCACTTTGCTCCCATTATGTCAGAAACTTTTGACCTATTTTGCCAGATTTCTCCTGTTTTTGTTACTTTTAATCCACTATTATACCATTTTTACTTTTAAGCCTCTTTAACCCCATTTTAGCCACTTTACGGCCACATTTCTCCCATTTTTGTTACTTTTTAGCCGCTTTTCTTCCATTTGGATTTCTTTTTAGCCACTTTAACCCATTTTGGCCTCTTTAAAGCCACTTTTCTCCCGTTTTGCTGATCTTTTAGCACTTTTTTTGGCTATTATTGTCAAATTTATTTACAACTTTTGACCTTTTTGACGGAAGCTCAGAGGGGTTAGAGCTTTTTCTATCGCTGCTCCCAAACTGTGGAACGAGCTTCCCTCCCACATTAGACAGGCCTCCTCACTGTCCATCTTTAAAACTCCTCTTAAAACCCATTTTTATTCCTTGGCTTTCAACCCCATGAGACTCTGCTCCTGTTTTAGTGTTCCATGGTTTGTCTTTAGTTATTGTTTTATTGTTCTTGAATTGTTTGTAAAACAATGAAACAATCATGTTAGTGTTTATACCTGTGCATTGTTTTCATTGTTTTATCCCTGCGTTGTTTTGTCTATTTTTGTACAGCACTTTGTTTTGGCTGTGGTTGTTTTAAAGTGTTTTATAAATAAAGTTGAGTTTTTGTCTCTTTTCACAGATATTCTGTTTTTGTTGAAGTTGTCTGAGATTCTTCTTCTGTATTTTTAAGCATCCTTGTGTTTGTGAACATCGCGGCGTTGCTCTGAAGCCTGGCGTCGCTCTCCTGATAGTTTAGCTGAACATCCTCACTGTTAACATTACCAATATAAAGGTATTTCTGTTTCTAGTAAGTGGTTTGTGTATATCTTGAAAAGGCTCTATTTCACCCCAGCATAGATAAATAAAAGTATGTTTGCTGCTTTATTCAGTGATTAGTTTTCTGGTTGAACATCAGGTATAGTTATCACAGATTAACTTTATGATCTATTAGGATTTCTGATCTCCAGCTCTCCCCTTCATCCCCCTTATGCTCGGCCCTGTCTGTCGGTAATGTTTGATTTTTACTAACATTATATTAAAGCTCTGTAATCATGGCAGCTGTCGCTGAAGCTGCAGCTGCTCTGCTCTCTGTGTGGCGGTGCATGAGGCTAACTCTGCAGCTACAGGTGCATGGCATGGAAAGAAAGGTTTATTTACTTATTCACATGGAAAACTGGAGGAGTCAGAGCTTAGGTGGAGGAAGATGAAGTGGAGGAGGAAGGGCTGCCTGCTGGGAAACAAAAGGGTTTAACCACAAAAGGAACCATTTGGATGAAAGCAGGAGGTGGGGGGTAAGTAGAGGAGCAGAGGGAGGTGAAGAGGTTAGTTAAAGGTCTGGAGGAGGGTGTGGCTGGAGCAGGAGGGGTAATAGTGGGTCTGAGGGTGGTAGTTCAGGTGGGGGCAGCGTGTGGTCAGAGCTAGACTTCATTTGGATGTGGGGAGAAGTTTGCATGGCCCAGACCTCCAAAGGAGAGGCTGCCTGTGTGGACTTTTTAAAAATCCTGGGATATTTATGCATAAAAAATCAACTAAATCAACACTTTTGCACTGAAAACGGAGGAATCCTGCCATCATTCTCCATGTCATGTCACAATTTTCATTTCCATGTCCAAATGTAATCAAAAAGAGCATCCGTGTCTGTTCTCTGCTCATTTTTCTACATTAGGAGGAAAAAGAAACATTACAAAGACATTCGACTCCAGCTGCTCTCTTCAGAGCCACAGCATGAGTCAGACACAGACATGACAGAAACAGGGTTACCAAACCTGAAAATCCTCCTCCTCCTCCTCCAAGGCTGTGACATGTTTAAGTCTGCAGAAAGACTGAGGCTGCTCCATAACGATCACGTCTGCATGCACAACACAGGGCTGTATTAAAGAAAGACAACTTTCCTTCCAAGAAAGATTTTAAATGGCTGATCAGAATCACTGACACTCTCCTGATCCCTGGATGGGACTGAGGAGTCCCAGCTAAGAGGACAGCTGCACCCTTTTAGCAGCTTTTCTCCCTCATTCAGTCAGAACCATGCTTTAATAGAACAAAGTTACTAACTGAATAAACCTGGTGGGTGAGTGAATGTGTGATACACACACGCCTGTGCTGACAGATAGCCCTTCTGCTTTTCCACCATGTGGTTAAACACAGCGGCCTCTGAGTGTGTGTATTTGACCGCTGTCGTGCAGGAAGTGGCGGTTCTTTGGATCTACCAGTGGTGCGACGTGTCTATTGTGTGTAGCTCCACCGTTTAGGGACGGATAGGGAAGCTTTAAACAGTAGGATGGTACTGGTCGGGTATGTGGGATCCTTACTAACAATAATGGAAACACAAATAAAAGCATCCTGTATCAAACTGAACTGGATCGCTGGAGGGAAACAAACCAGTAAAACCTGGCCTGGGACACATTCTGGAATCCAACCCTAAATTTAGGAAAATCGTCTTTGGACTTTTCCCCGTCTGCAGCCGTTCGTCCATCTCTGTGTTGTTTTTAGGGACAAAGAATAGCTCCAAACTTTGTCATTGTGGTAGAACTTCTCTATGCAGAGTTCACTTCCTGCCCCCCATCTGGAGTCCTTTATTGGGATGTGCAATAACCCCACTAACCAATGTTCTGCCACTTTTTAAATACTTGTGCTGATTTTTAGACTTCTCTCCCCTTTTATTGAATTTGTGCCCTTTGTCAACCCATCCATCCATTTTCTATTCCACTTATCCCATCGGGGGTCCCGGGGGTCTGGAGCCTATCCCAGCTGTCATTGGGCGAAAGGCGGGGTACACCCTGGACTGGTCACCAGCCAATCACAGGGCTGACATAGAGAGACAGACAACCAGGCACACTCACACCTATGGGCAATTAAGAGTCAACCTAACGAGCATGTTTTTGATGGTGGGAGGAAGAACTCAGAGAGAACCCACGCGTGTACGCCGGGACCTTCTGTCTGTGAGGCAACAGCCCTAACCCCTGCGCCGCCGTGCAGCCCCCTTTCTCAATCATTTTGCTTTTTATTTTTGTTGTTGTTGTTGTTGTTTTTCACCCAATTTTACCACTTTTAACCAATTTGTGCCACTTTTGTTTTTTTTTTGGCCATTTGCCACTTTTGACCCATTTTTGCCTCTTTTATTTCCCCATTTAATCCATTTTGACAACTTTCACCTATTTTTAACACTTTAAATCCATTGTGTCTGGGCCATTTTTTCTTTTAATGCATTTGTGCTGCTTTTCAACCATTTTGCCACTTTAAGCTCCCATTTTCTGCCATTTTTAAACCAATTTGTGCAGATTTACAAACTTTTTTTTGCTGACTTTTCCCCTTTAATTGAATTTGTCCCCTTTGTCAACCATTTTTTCCACTTTTTGCTGCTTTTCACACATTTGTGCTACTTTTTCTGCCTACTTTGCCACTTTTAACCAATTTGTGCCACTTTTGTGCCCTTGTAATGCATTTTTGCCACTTTGGACCCATTGTTGCCCCTTTTTTTGACACATTTAATCCATTTTGCCACCTTTCACCTATTTTTGCCACTTTCAGCTCCATTTATAGAGATTTTTCAACAATTTGCATTGATTTTTCGACTTTTTTGCCCACCTTTTGTCCCTTTTTCACCCATTTTTACTAATTTTGTTGCCCACTTTTGCCGCTTTAAACCTATTTGTGCCACCGCTGGGACTTTTTGGGTAAATGTTTTCCTGTTGTAATGCATTAGTGCCACTTTTGACCCATTTTTGCCTCATTTCTGCCACTTTAAATCCGTTTTAGCCATCTTTAAACAACCCTGACTTTTCAGTCGTGTGTTTTCGTGTCACTCCCTCTCAGTCAGAGGGTACAGATATCATGCCATATGTTTCCTTGTTTTACCAGACAGAGGAAAGAAAGCAGATGTCTCTTCTCCTGACATAAATCACACCTGTTCTTATCCCAGGTGAGATTTCTTTAGCATATCCGCTCTTTGTGCTGTATGAATGAATTCTGCTGTGATTTGACTCTCTGGTTGAACAAACGGTGTCCCGTCGTGTTGCTGAACTACTGTCTCAGCTCAGATTGTTGTTTTGTCACGTTGTGTCCTCACCCGGTCTGATCAGTCACAGCCAGAGAGAGCTGCACACTCCGTCTAATCTGTTGTGTCAACTCAGCGGAGAAAACGGCAACTTTGTGAGCGGAAAAAAAGTCAGAAAAGGCAAATCAAAGCGTTGCATTTGGCAGTCACAGTGAGAAGTGGTCAAAAGTTTGTGTTTTCACTGTGAGTCACGAGTTTGTCCGTCTGGTGTGGACGGCTGTAAAAGAGCAGAACAGGGATTGGATGAATGAACAATATGTACACTCTCACATTCATCTGTGTCCATAGAAAGAGGAGAGAACAGACTGTTCCTGCTGCTGTTTTCAGGATAATTGAGGTCGTGGGGATACACCTTTTGAACGCTAAAGATGTGCCTCCTCATATTGATTAAATCAGCACAAGACAGCCATAGAAACAGCGATTTTACGTCAGTTTCCAAGGATTGGAAACAAAATATAGGATTGGGAGGCACTGATTTTTCTCATTTTATTTCTTTTATTGTTGTTTTCTTTCAGTCTGTGCAGAAATCGATAAAATATTAATGAACATGCTGTTATTATCCTGAGTCCCTAATTATTAATGGGCGATCATTCCTCTTTATTGACATTCCAGACAGCATTCCTATAAAACATACGTCTTTACAGTCTGACCTCTATCTATTCATTATTTTTCATCCTACGAATGTTTAGTAGTCACAGCACAGGAAGGATTCTCAGGTACATGAGGGCCTGCACAAGTTAACAGGACCCCTGATAAACCTAGAATGGACCCTGATAAACCCAGAATGGACCCTGATAAACCCAGAATGGACCCTGATAAACCCAGAGAATGGACCCTGATAAACCCAGAATGGACCCTGATAAACCCAGAGAATGGACCCTGATAAACCCAGAATGGACCCCTAAAAAACCCAGAGAATGGACCCTGATAAACCCAGAGAATGGACCCTGATAAACCCAGAATGGACCCCTAAAAAACTCAGAGAATGGACCCTGATAAACTCAGAGAATGGACCCTGATAAACCCAGAGAATGGACCCTGATAAACCCAGAATGGACCCCTAAAAAACCCAGAGAATGGCCCCTGATAAACCTAGAATGGGCCCCTGATAAACCCAGAGAATGGACCCTGATAAACTCAGAATGGACCCCTAAAAAACCCAGAGAATGGACCCTGATAAACCCAGAGAACGGGCCCTGATAAACTCAGAGAATGGACCCTGATAAACCCAGAGAATGGCCCCTGATAAACCCAGAATGGACCCCTAAAAAACCCAGAGAATGGACCCTGATAAACCCAGAATGGACCCCTAAAAAACCCAGAGAATGGACCCTGATAAACCCAGAATGGACCCCTAAAAAACCCAGAGAATGGACCCTGATAAACCCAGAGAATGGACCCTGATAAACCCAGAGAATGGACCCTGATAAACCCAGAGAATGGCCCCTGATAAACCCAGAATGGACCCCTAAAAAACCCAGAGAATGGACCCTGATAAACCCAGAGAATGGACCCTGATAAACCCAGAATGGACCCCTAAAAAACCCAGAGAATGGCCCCTGATAAACCTAGAATGGGCCCCTGATAAACCCAGAGAATGGACCCTGATAAACTCAGAATGGACCCCTAAAAAACCCAGAGAATGGCCCCTGATAAACCCAGAATGGACCCCTAAAAAACCCAGAGAATGGACCCTGATAAACTCAGAGAATGGACCCTGATAAACCCAGAGAATGGACCCTGATAAACCCAGAGAATGGACCCTTATAAACCCAGAATGGCCCCTGATAAACCCAGAGAATGGGCCCTGATAAACCCAGAGAATGGCCCCTGATAAACCCAGAGAATGGCCCCTGATAAACCCAGAGAATGGACCTGAAAACCCAGAGAATGGACCCATAATGGCCCCTGATAAACCCAGAGAATGGGCCCGAATAATATAGGAGGTGAGAAGTGTCTCGTTCATCCTGAAATAAACTGAGATTCACAGAAACAGGCGTATGTGCAGTGTCATAAATCTGAGGAGGGAAATATTTCAGCTCAGAGTTTCATGCTGTGTTGTGCTCGCAGCGGTACAGCTCATAGGACAAGGACTGAAGAAGAAAAAAAAACCCTGACCGGCTCAGAGCTGGGCGTGCGAGCTACACTCGACACTGCAGGAGAGAAAGAGAGAGGGAGGGAGCCGATGTGCTGAGTCAGAAGAGACAGAAAGCAGCGGACATCCTCTGACTGACAGCTGAGATGCGGCGCTCTGTGAGTGTGTATGTGTGGAGCAAAATCCCACAGATCCTCAGAAAGCAGCAGGGGTTCAGCACCAGCTGTCCACTCCACATTCGGCCGTCCTAACAGGGGCCACTGGGGTCTTTGCTCAGGATTTTATGACCCCTATACAAGGTTTAGAGCTTATATTTGTCCAAATCCTGAAATGGGTTACAGTTTGGGATCTGTTTGTGCATCCAAAGGTGCTTCAGGTCACTTTAACCGAAAAATATGGGAAGATTTCTTTGACCAACACCATCCTCTATCCTACTACTTCCTGTCTGGATGTTTTGGGTCTGTTGCCTCTAATGCAATTCCATCTCTAGGAGATGATTATTGTGCAACCTGTGTTGTCTCATCTCTTGTTCCCCTGCATGGCATTTAAACAGAAAAATAATATGATGTTATCTTTTGAAATGGTTTCCGGCCACAGTCAGGTGCTGGTGAGAGCTTGCTGATAAAATAATGACTAATGTTAACCCAGCAGTCCACCAGGAGCTGTCTTCTCTTCAGACCGTTTTTCTCAACAATGCACAAAAACAGAGCCGTTGAAAATGACCCATGGTATATCACACAATTCAGTGCTTAGCTACAAACATAGCGCTATAATCAGGAGCCACAAATCCCACCAGACTTACAATTTCAGTCCCAGTCTATAGAAATATTCAGCCCTTTAGATATCGTACCCTTTAAGGAGTTAAAAAATCAACCATGGTCAATAAAATTTAGCTTCTTTTGACCAGAAAATCAGTAAACTCTCTTTAATGTCAAAGTAAAAACAGATTTTTCCAAAGTAATATCAATTAAATAAAAGTATAAGGTAAAATAAGTGACTGCATGAATATTCCCCCATTTCTGTTTCTGTCTCCATCCTCTAGACATTTCAATAACCTTTACTCTGACTTTCTTGGCGTGTTCTTTTGTCTCCATGGTGCAATGGTAGCCAGGATTACTGTTGAACCAGTGACTGGACCTTCCACACTCAGGTGTCTTTCCACTACAAACACTGAGACACATTCCCTGCACTCAGCTGATCTCCATTTCTCTAACTGTGAGACTATCAGCACCGACTGTCTGGACCTCTGTTAGATGAGCTCAGTCACTCTAAAGAGGGTGAATATTTAGTCACTTATTTTACTTTACATATTTTTAGTCAATTGACATTACTTTCTACAAATCTGTTTTCACTTCGACATTAAAACATTTTTGGATTTTTTTTTTGTTTGTTAATTTTTTGGGTCAAAAAAGCCAAATTATCTTGGCCATGAGTGATGATTAAACTTCCAAGGTAGAGTTCTTTGATAGACACCGTTTGCAGCCCTGAAATGTCCTTTTTTACTGTTAAAGTCAGAGTTGGTGAAAACAAACTACAACTGCATGACGAACAAAAGGCCAAAGGAACTTTAGTCAGACTTCCACGTTACAAACTTCTGAAACATCAGCTCAGTGTTGCGTGCACACCCCCCCTCACTTCCCCTCTGACCCCGTCTGTCTGCCGCCTGCAGACCTCTGACCTCCACCGCAGACAGGAATCCGTCACCGCCGCCGAACCGGAGCGCGACCTTCCACCCTGTCACCTTCCAGCACCTCATTAGAGCATGTGTCAGAGTCGGCGTGCGGCTGAGTTAGCTTCAGATCACACGATATCACTAGAAAACAATAGAGGAGGTCAAAGGAGGGGCCCGTCTGTGCCGTAAATGCCTCGGGAAGCCATCAGTGCTGCGTTAATACCTCATTAAGGGCAAATAATGAAGACTTTTCATCACTGCTGACCATTTTCCCATCATGCATTTAATCTTGAAGCTGTTATATTTTCTTCCTGACAACCATTAGTGTCATTCTGTAATGAAAATTTACTTTAGCTGACTAGAAACTTCCTAAAACTCCATATATCTCATTTAATTTTCCTAATTACACATGCATATATACGTCTTCTTTGCTGTGAGTTTATTGAGTTTGGCTGATTAACATTAAATGAAGACACAGACAGAGAGACAATAGCAGATAGAGATAAACTACACACATTCAGCCCACAATAATTAGTCTAATTAATTCATTTGTGGGGTTCAAGTTTCAATTTCATCAGTTTAAATTAGATAATTAAGAAGCGGCATTCAGGGGGATGTCACACTAGCACACAGTCAGTATTTAGACACCCCCCCTTCCTTGTTTACCTGCCAGGGTTAATTAATGCTGCTTGTTTGGGGAACACACTAATCATTAAGCCCCGCCCACCTCCTTCAAAGGCTTCTCATGAGCTATTGGACGGCTGTGAGATTGACAAGTTGTCATCCCGCCCACATGTTGAGTCTAAAACAGTGACTGAAAACAAGCAAACGCGAGTGACAACATCAGAGGAGTGAGAGACGCTAATGCTAGTGAGGTTTCTATTGGATTCCACTAGCATTTCTGCTAACGGGGGATTCAGGACATTCGGCAGGGTTTTTATCACTTTATGAGAGAAAGAATCTAACTTTTGTCACTGGATGGACTTTAAATGATAAAAGATGATCATGCTTTTAGATATGAATAACTGGAGTGAATATTTACACCAGTTTGAAGGAAACAGTTCCAGGAACAAAGAAGAAGCCACACGGTTAGATGTCATCTCCAGAAACAGCCTCCTTGGTGTTACGCTTTTATTTCCTACCTCAGAACTCTTTGTTTGAAGGATGTGAAGAGACGAGGTAACACAGGGACATGTTTATTCACGTCTGCTCTTGTAGAAAAGCTGAAAATGTGACTGAGCACCAGAGAAAGTTCCTGGGTTTATGTTTGTGTTGATGGAGTCACCTGGGACTCAGATACCAGAGCAACAAACAGGGGGAGATTCATAACTGGGTTAAAGCAGGATTATGTAACCACTTTTCCTTAAAATAACAACTTTGGAATTATTTTAATGACACAGACCTGCCAAAAGACGAGAATAGAGCATCTATTAGTCAGTATGAGCCTGGAGAATGGAGGAAATTAACCAGACAATGTGGGGAATGTGCCAAAACAGGAGAGGGTATGGATCCATTACTCCTCTCTTTTATTTAGTGGGCTCTAATTACCTGATAATTTTATGGTAATAAGCGGTGATTATCCAATACTTTCTCAATAAAAATGTATAATTACCTAGTATTAAGTTGGCTTTTTACTGAGTAATTACTCAGAAATATGGTATAGAAACACTTAGAAATAACAGATTCCTTGTAATATTGAGGCGATTCTCAGGTTATTACCTGGTATTTGACCCTTATCCTTTATCCTGTGGACAGTGGAAGACAAAAGAGGAGGGAAAGTAAATATGGGATAATGGGGCAGAAAAGTGGCAAAAACTGTTCACACAGCAGCAGAATTGGGTTTAAAGTGGACAAATGGGGACAAAATAGGGAGAAAATAGGCAAAAGTTGGTTTAAAAAGGCAAAAAATCATTTAACCCCAGCCTCCTAACCCTAATCCTAACTCTCACTGGGATTCTCTGAGAAGTCAGAATTTATTTCCACATCACATCCAACCACTAAAACTCATTTTTCTGTTAAGGAATTCAAGTAAATAAATATTTGACATCTTAATCAAGAAATAATGTCTTTCACTATTTTTCTGTTTTTGTTAAACAGTTAATTTGAAAATTCATGGATAACAACAATAATGATATTTTTGCATTAGAAATGTCGTTTGTTTAAAGAGCTTCTACATACTGATGTTTTAGCCATTACAGAAACATTAAAATGATTCTGGTAATTACCAGTGCTGTTAATTCAGGGCAGCTGTGGCAGAAACCTTACACTGGGTGGTGGTCTAATCCGTGTGTCAAGCTCCGTATCTATACATATATATCTATGATGGATAGCCTCACTGAGGACAGTCTCCGTCTCTCCTCTCCTCCATAAATCCCAGATCAGTGGAGGGCTGCAGTGATGGTTCTCCTTCTACAACTTCATCCCATCTCCTCCAGGATCTCTGGAGCTCAGAGGGACCACCAGGTTCTCGGTCTCCTCTCTGATCCTTCTCCCCTCATAGCTCGGTTTGGCTGGGAGACCAGATCTCAGGAGAGTTCTGGTTGTGCCAAACTTCTTCTATTTGAGAATCATAGAGCCCACGGTGCTCTTGGTAACCTTCACTGCAGTTTTTTTATTTGTCAAATTTTTGCCCAATTTTCCCTCAAAACATGTTCCTCTAAAACGTCCCATCTCACACAAACCTCTAACTTGTCCTGCATTACAAAAATGTTAAACATATAGTCAAATTTAACGCCCTCTCTTCATCTATTAGCCATCCCAGGGAGAGCTTCCAGAATATTCTGTATATTTTCAGTCCCACTGGGTCTGTTTCCCTCTGGACCTATAAGCCAAATATTCTGGTTCCAGTCTGAGACGGTGGCTGGTTTATGTGAAATCTGCTTTTACCTGCAGCACGTGTTAACACATGACTACATGATTTTAATCAAAATGGGACAGTTTGGGCTTGAGATGGGACTAAAGATGTGAGGAACAAAGATGGAGACATTTCCTTCAAAAGGCACATCACAGACTTTGTACATGTTTTTTTCTGGCCACTGAAAATGGTTTTGCAACCCACTTTTGGGTCCTGACCCCCCAATTGAGAGCCAAGGGTCCAGACAATAGAAGTCTGGGTCAAAAGAGGCTGTGAAAAGACTTGAAAGTGACAGAAAAACTTTCTTCTGGATGGCTCAGTGTGACTTTTCTCTCCCATCTAATCAAAAGTCTGAGCTCCAGCCTGTCAGACAGAGCTGGATGTTCTGCTCAAAGGAACTGCAGCAGACCTGCAGCTGCTACTGCTGTGAAACATCCTCTTCTATCTGACCCCTGAGGGTCAGCACCAAAACCCTCCACCAAAATCTCCATTCCTTTTTTCCCACAATCCTCTGGGAGGAGAAAGCAGTGGGACAGAGAGATGAAAGAGAGCAGAGACGAGCTGCTGGCTTCACCGCCTCATTACAGAGTATGACAGGTAAACTTGGCTTGTTACCCAGCATGCTGCAGGGGTCAGTGAGGTCACAGGTTGTGGGTGGTCACTTCCTGTCCATTAGCAGAAGCTGGATAAAAAAGCCCTCATCAATCATACAGCACCTGGTCTCTGCAGGCCAAGGTAACTAGGAGATAACCAGGACCACATGTATGAGAGCAGCAGCACGAGCTCGACCTTTGACCCCGCAGAGGAAGATTTCACTTTTATCATTAGAACTTGAGCTCCGTGTTTGTCAAACTAATTTTTTGGTCCTAAATCTGCAGCGCTGGTGTCGACCTTATTAAGCAGATGGAGTCGGATGCAGGAGCAGTTTCTTTGTCAATGTCATTATAAACCGCAGGAATCAGTTTCATCCAGTGATCCGCGGCCGGCTGCTGACTCAGACACATTTTAGAGACATTTTAGTGCATCGGTGCTCTCCTATAGGGGAGAATATGGAGACCAGAAATTGGGAAAGGGGCACAGAGGAGGCATCTGAGAGAAAGAGCTGGGTTACTGCATCCCTGGATTACTGCTCCATTTACTTGCATGTTTAATCTCTGTACTTTGGAAATAAATGCATTTTATTAGAAGGAATTTACTTAAAGAAATCAGTCTCAACTTTGAAAAACAGGCCTGTAAAAACATCCTTTTGTTCTGAGTCATGCATGTTCAGGTCATCATCCTTCACCTACTGTTGGTGCTTCAACTCACTTTGACTCTTCTACATTTCTGACTGGCAGCAGTGGGATAAATCTGCTACGACGCTAGTTTGCAACATGAGAATATGTGATGAACTGCAATGTATTCTAGCACCAACGCACATGCTTTAAAGCCTTAATTTGTCCCTGCAGACCTGCAGATTTTAACCTTGCAGAGCAGATGGATTGGCCAAATTCTCTGTCATCAGGTGGATCAATCTCACAAAGCTACAAGCTGATCATCTTGTTCTTAGTCAGAGAACGACGGGACAAATGAGAGTCATCTGAGGCGATAGAGGTGGTCGCTACAGTAGACTGCAAAACAGGAAACAATGGCGGTCGGTGGAGAGATTAGCATGAAAGCTGCTATCTCAGTTTGATCCAAACTGAACATTTATTTATTTAAAAAAACACTGAAAGAGTTTTGCAGGAGTAAGGATGATTTCTGTGCTTGGACCAACCATCAGCTCAGTCCCTCCCAGCTGTAGTTACTGATAGTATGAATGCATGTGTGATCAGTAGCATTGGTGCTAGCATCCTGGCTAACAGCTCCCTCATTCTGGAGAATTAGAACTGGGTTCTGATTTTAACATTTTTCATATGTGCGTCTTAGTGACTCCTTTTTGCCACTTTTCAAACCTGTTTTTCCCTCTTTTAACCCATTGCTGCTACTTTAAACCAACTTTGGCCACTTTTTAATCCTGTTTCAACACATTTTCTGTCCATGTTTTCCACTTTTAAAGCATTTTGGCCTGTTTTAACCAATAGTTTTCCATTTTTAAATCCTCTTTCTTCACATATTCTGCCCATGTAACCACTTTCTGACTATGTTTGCATCTGTAAACCCTTTTTCACCATTGTGTATGCCTTTTACCATTTTAATGCCTATATTTCAACTCTAAATCTGGCAGATGAAAGTCTGGGCTTCAGTGTGCAAACAAAATAAAAAAACATGAGACTGATTTTCTTTTTAAACATGTGAAAATCTGGACGAAAAAATGAAAATGAAGAACGACAAAACCAAAGAAACTGAACCTCGACTCTGCTCACTTTTCCTTAAAAACACCTCTAGAATAACTTTTTAAAATTGTGTAAGCTCTTATTCTGCTGCTCTAAAGCATCTTGCTTCTTCTAGCACACCTGCGCTGCTGTCCCAGCTAATATTAAGCTTTAAACCTTAACTTCTTAAAATGATACTGTCTGGTTTTTTTGTTACACAGGTTAAGTGGCATTAAAGTTCTTTGCAGACTTGGAGTCGTCTCCAGCAGCCATGACGGCCTCCAAGGTCACGTTATGATGTATTCATTCTCCTGGGTCGTCTGATTAACCCTAAGATAATCCAGCACATGTCATCTGCACTTCTCTGCCAATGAAGGAAACATGGCCTTTATGGCGGAAATGCAGCAATCATGGATGGGAAACTATCGATCTATAAGCAGCAGAGTGATCACTTATCAGTGTCAGCATCACCCTCACTCACAGAGCTCTTCTGAGCATGCTCAGTGTCCCTACAGCCCGGTGGCTCGATTGACAGCATCAAAGGTTCAATTAGATCCATGTTAGACACACAAACACACGCCGGCTCTGACCCGTCGCTCCGTGAGTGTGTGTGGAGGAGAAACAAGATAATCAATCAACAACAGCAACAACACACACCGTCACAAACACATCCATTAGTCTGTCGCCGCCGCCTTATCCCTTCATCTAAACACACACGGTCTCATCATGGATAACTGTCCCGGGACGATCAATATTCAGATTCCCCCCGAGGCGAGCTAACATGTGCCACTCATCCAGTCTGGGTCTCATTTAGAGAGCCTGTGATGGATGTGAGCTCAGTAACCCAGAAACTCGGGTCCAGAGAGCTTGTCCTGGTTTACCAGTTAACCCAGTTGTTTCATCCTGATCAGAGATCAATAAGAGCAGCAGGTCTCACCTTTACACCAGGTGTACTCTCCTCAGTAGTACTAAAATCATTAACATAATTCCTGAGGACTATTTCTGCCTTTTGCGCTGGATTTTAGAGCAGTAGGTCAACATTTGGATGCAATGTCAGTGTTTCTATGGTCACTGTGTCAGATCAGGTGATCACATTATTCTCTACTAGTGACTACATGGAGGTACCTGGCCAATCATCATGATGTTGGAAGGGAGGGGCGGGGCTAGCTGACATGAAAGAAAGAAGACTGTAAACAAGCATGCTTACTTCACTACACTGCATCTATTCATCCTTTACAATCACAGATGTGCATGAAGCGACTCCTGGGCTTCTGAACTTCGTCTGCTATTCTTTACCGTCATGATAATCCCTCAACGACACCATAAAGGCAGAGATGTCGTCCTCAGAGCTCCACAAATGCTCCCACTGTCTTATAGCACCAACTTCACCTTTACCATTTAGTTTGTTTACATCTGTGACCTCTGAGCACACTGTGCTCTCATTGGCTGCTGTCTCTGATGTCATCTTGTTGAAAGCAGAGAGAAAAGTCAAACATGCTAAAATGTCAGGAGGTCGCTGGGCGTCCCAAGATGTGGCCTTGTTTGTTGCTCATAATGGCATCGAATACGGGATAAACAAGGTTCAACGTTCAAGGTTCACTTTATTATCCCAGTGAAGGGCAATTTGTTTCGCAGCCAGCAGTCAAGGCATACATTCAGATCAATCATAAAAAGCAGCATTGACAACACAATAAACAGAAGCACGAGAGACTGTGTGCAATACAATGATAAAACACAACAGAAACCAAGAAATAACACAGGCTTTGGCTAACTATTTAGACAGCTGATGGCAGCAGGGACAACAGAGCTTTTTAGCCTTTTTGTCCTGCATGCTACGGTGGATTTTCAGATCCAATAAGTCCAGACACCCTACATCTGCAGGGTTAGTCTCCAGTCATAGTTAGAATGTACCACAGGAAGGTTCAGACAGTCAGCCTAGTCCAGCATAAAGACTGGGAACAGGCAGAAACTGTCTCTGGTACCAACCACCTACCATCTACATGTTAAGCCAAATTACTACCACAATTAATTCAATTTAATGTGAAATCCATTCAGATTAAACTAGGACAGAAACAGGTTAACTTGAAAAACACTGATTCTTTTCTTTCATTTTTTTTCTGAGGTCCAAAGCTGTTAACGGATTAGAAGTGTTTTAGTCAAAGTCAAAGTCATCTTTATTGTCAATGTCAACCATATGTACCAGACATACAGAGGAATTCAAAAAGACGTTTCTCTCTGGCCCACAATGCAAAAAGTATAAACATACGTCTAAAGAAACATAGAACTACAAAATATATCCAATATATGTGCATGTCAGTGTGCTCACAGTGTTCATGTGTGCAACCAGGTGCTAGTGGGTGCAAACTACAGGAGGTAGTTTGGATAAAGTTATTAGAGCTGGTTATTATTCAGTCTTAAAAACAAAAGAACAAACAAAAAAAAAAAAAAAAGAAAAACAGGTAAAATAAGAGAAAATGATCTGGATTTTTATTCTATGGGTTAATTTTGCAGCCTGCTTTAATGTTTTCACTCTTGCTTTATCTCTTTGGTATCTGTCTAACTTTTACTGATCTCTTTCATTCTAAAGATCTTTTTTATACTAAAAGAGGAAAATCAGCAGAATCTAAAACAAAAAACAACAAGTTTTCAAACTACAATTGAAGGTTCTGTGCAGAAAAGCATCATGGGAAATGTAGGTCAAATACATAGAGTTAGAGCTGTTCACATTATTTTTTTAGTTTGTAGTTATTTTACCTTTATTTATTCATTTTGTTTAGAATTATTGTTTAGAGCACAGGTATCAAACTGAAGGCCCGGGGGCCAAATCCGGCCCATGAAACAGTTAAATCTGGCCCACAGGATGATCCGATATTTCTGTTCTAACTGTCCCATCAGTCTGAGGTCTGCAGATTTACTCAAGTATAAAGATGTGAACTTATACTGATGATTTAAAATTTCCTTGTTAAATCACAAAATCTGAAAAAAGTCAGGAGTAAAAATATTTAGATAAGAAGTCAGGAATGTGGGAAAAGAAATTCATTTGTGTTTTAATTTCACATTTTCAATTGTATCTCACATTTAGGACTCAAACTCAAGATTTTGACTTTTAATTTCATAATTTGAACATTTTAACTCATAATTTTGACTTCTCATACGATATTTTTAGCTTTAAGATTCATAATTCTAATTTTTAAGTCACATTTTGACAGTTTTAACCAAGAATTTTGTATTTTATCTTATATTTTCAACTCCAAACTTTTCATAATCCCATAGTTTGACCTTTTAGACTTACAATTTAAAATTTTGAATCATATTTTGACTTTTAATTTCATGATTACAAATTTAATTTCATATTTCTACCTTTTAAACTCTGACTTCTTTCTAATATATTTGTCATTAAAAAAAACATTTTGAATTTCAGTTTCATGTTTTGTTCTTTTTGAACTAATAAGTGTACTTTTCTCAGATTGTGATTCTTTGGTGAAAAAGCATCAAAGAAAGCAAAC
This sequence comes from Cheilinus undulatus, assembly GCF_018320785.1. Lineage (NCBI taxonomy): Eukaryota > Metazoa > Chordata > Actinopteri > Labriformes > Labridae > Cheilinus > Cheilinus undulatus. The sequence goes on from NC_054874.1 coordinate 50,560,586, forward strand.
TCTCTGCATCAACATTTTTGATCCACTCTCCCTGTCAGAGCTTGGTTTGAGTTTTGTGTTTGTTCATGGATAAGAGCGAACTGCTAACCTTCATGGTTGAAAAGTGAAGCCTGTGCATTTGCTCTAAAAGCTGCAGCTGTTCTGGCTGTGATTCTTGGTTGTCCGTTTTTGGTTCAGGAAGGATTCAGCTCTGCATAATTAGAGGTGTGGCTGATATGACTGTCAGCCGGTGTCTCTGCTCTGCCTCTTTGTTTCTAGGTTGATCTAAAGTTAGAGACAGCCTTTTCAGCACGGTGGCCGCCGTGGCTCGGCTTTAAAAGCCGGCTTCACTATAGGCTTTAATGCCTGATGTCATCTGGGCTTCATCCAAGACGTTCTCCAGTAGCAGCAGAGAAAACGCGGCCTTTAGCCGTTAACGTGTTGAACTTTCATCATCGTTTCTGTGTCTGTGACCTTAAAGGACTTTGTGGGAGAGTGACGTCTGCCCTACTATAAACACCATCTGTCAGACAACACACACACCAGCATGAAAACACACACTCAGACGCACACATGCTGCCCTACTTCCTGTCATTCTGACACCATCAAGCAGGACGACTGAGTTACACCTGAGCTCTGCTTGTGTCACTTCTGGATGAAAACATGAAAACGAGCTTCAAGTCGAATTAATGTGCAGAAATAAACACGATGGAGAGACAGCAGCCCCGTCTGCTCGTCTGCTGTGGCACTGCGATGGTTAAAATCACTGTGGATGCCCAGCAGATGACAGTGCCACATGCTTTTATTGTGAAACTTGACGTTGTATTTTGAAAGAGCAGTACAGAAACAGAATCAGCTCTTTTCTGATTGCATCTTAAAACTGTCTGGAAGGATTTCTCACAACACGGCCTCCACGTCCTCAACACTTGTTGCTACTTCTCTGCACAAAATCCCACAAATTCTAAGTCATGTCTTGTAAAAATAAACTACCAGAATGTTCTGCAGGATTAGCGTCTCACAGCCCGAGGAAAGATGCTCTCAGCGCTCACACTCTCTCTTCTCCCTGCAGGCTAACGCATTAGCATTGTAAATGTAAGTGGCCACCCAGCAGAGCTGAACTCCTCAGACAAACACGAGCTGCTACCGCTGCTGCTGACGCACAAACCGCCAAAGAAACAATAACAACAACAGCAAGGTGGCGCCGGGGGGGGGCAGGAGGTACACACGGAGGACAGACGAGGCCCCCCGCTAACGCCCAGAGGACTCCTTATGTGCACCAATCGATGGAGACGTTTGCTCAAAGTGCTGCAGAGTTTACCCCGAGTCTGACTGATCAATGGCTGCGTTTGCTGAAGAGGTTCAATATTCATGTGGCAGACAGAGCCGTGGTTATTAGACCGAAATGGTAATGAGACGAGGAGGAAAACAGTTAACAAAGACAGAATAAACATCTATTTTTTAACTCTTCTGCCTCAGGACCAGCAGCAACAAGTAAACACTTTCCATCACATAAAAACAGTTAGTCCTTCCTGAATAATTAGCATAAATGCTGTTTTTCTCCTACATTCCTCCTCTCACCAAAGACAGATGTTCAGATTGACGTGCATCTCTGATTTAAAATGAAGAATAAAAATCTCAGCTGCTGTTTTACAGCATGTTTGGAAAATCCTTCAGTCTCCAGGATCCTAAAACTCACTGAATGGACATCCAGACCCTTCTCATCAGCCCATAAACTCACACATTACATTCTGTGGCTTATCACAGCAGTAAAACAGCCAACAAATTCTTCCAGGACATCAAAATTAATGCCCTTAGATTTTCACTCTATTAATTCATTATGTTCACATCATATTTTTGTCTGAAACCCCATTTTCATAGAGGAAAATGTGGAAGGTTTTATTTTGCGGTACAGCTAAAAGGTCTACATCCAGCAGCGTGCAAACACTTTTAAACGAGGTAACCTTCAGGTCTGAACCGAGACTTTACCAGCCATTTTTAGGTTTATAAGTTTATGAATGCATGCAGAACCTGGAGTATCACCTGCAAGTTTGCAGATAAACTATTTTGGCATCTTGAGTCAGTAGTTACACAAGAGCAAATTTCTTAAGCATGCAAATTGCTATTTTTGTGTTTTTTTTTATTTTGTCGTATGGCAAAAATTCCAGCATCTTACTGCACAAGACGCAAGCAAAAGTAGAGACCAGAATCCTCTTTATTATGCTAAATCCCTTCTGCCAGTGATGCATTTCCCCCCTCCACTCTGTTCCCATTTTCCTCTTGATGACAAGGAGAAAGGAACAAGGAAAGAGGGAGATGACAAGGCACCCGTAGTACCAAACAGGAAAATTTCCTTGACTTTCTTTTGCTTTTCCTGCTCAGCAGAGCTTGTTTTACAAAGTGGAGATGGTTGTGCATTAATGCCATCCATCCAGGGCGGTGAGCATGCAGTGATGCTCAATGCAGCACAACATCTAATGTTTGCATTCAGTTAAGACACTGTGTGTTTCATGCTCGGTGGATTTTTTTGCAAGCAATTATGCCTTGTCAATTTTTATTAAGTCCTTATCAAAAGTAGATTTTTTTTCAACTCTAAAATATGTTCTAAATATTTTCAAATAAATACATTCAATAAATTCAAATCTTATAAGCAGCAGGATAACCTCATAAATCTCTTTCATTCAGTAAATACATGTCAAACTGTTGGACCTATATTACCCACAATGCAGCTCAAACAAAGACCCATGCAGTTAGACGTTCAGACTCAGAAAACTGTCATTTTCCTGAAGGGCAAACAAGGTGTTTCAGTTTACCTCAGACCACATAAATTCACTGACAAGCCCTAAAACTCTCCTGTTAATCTCAGTAGGGCAGGTGTCCCTATCAGAAGCTCCTTAAAGCCCTGGGTGAATGCTTGGTGCAGATCTTCCCTCACTCTCTCTACATGTTTCCTGTAAATAAAGGCAACAAAACCCAAAAATAATAATCCAAAAACACATCAGAAGGCAATTCCAGGTAGACTCCCTCAGGTTGCTCACTGTGAAGGGCCCTGGAAGTGGAAACATCTCAATCCCTGCAGCCCCACCGCACCACCGAGTGTCTGAAATCACAGCCTGTCCTCTATAGCAGTGGTTCTCAACCTTGGGGTCGGGACCCCCATGGGGGTAGCGAGACACTGAGAGGGGGTCACCAGCTGCCTTTAAAAAAACTAAGAATATTTTTTAAATTACACTGTTGCCACTTTTCACCAGTTTTACCAAATGTTAACCCTTTTTCATCACTTTTTACCACTAATTTTAGCACATTTTTTGCCACTTAAAACCCATTTTTTGTCCATTTTAAACCCTTTCTATCACTTTTTCTGCCTTTCTTTGCCACTTCTAAACCAATTCTTGCCATTTTCTGCATATTGTTGCCTCTGTTGAGCCATTATTGTATCTATCAACCACTGTTACATCCCTTTTTTGCACATTTTAACCACAGTTAACCCATGTTTGCCAGTTTGTCAATTTTTCATCCCAGTCCACATAATTTCCACCTATTTTTTTGTACTTTAAAGCCATTTCAGCCACTTTCTAATTCCCTTTTAGCAAACTTTTGTGCTCATTTTTGCCACTTTTAACCTATTTATCTTCTTTAAAAATCCAATTTCACCACCTTTTACACCATTTTTGCCATTATTAACCAATTTTTGACCCTTTTTCACTGTTTTTTAACAAACAGTTATTTCATCTAAAGAAGGCTAAATGGCTACATAAAGATATATGTTTCTTTGATAAGAGTGGTTATTATTCAGGTCAAATATCAAGCATGGTTTTCACAGCTTAACTTCACAGTGGACCAGGATTTTGCTGACCTCCATGGCCCCCAGTTTGGCTGGGTCCCAGAGAGCTCTCCCCTTTATCCTCACTTATGGACGGCCTTGTCTCCACACAACTATTCTAGAATGATCCTGACTGTGTTCAACCGCCTTCAGGCACAGTGGGGGTCCCCAGTCTCTGGTACCTTTATTATGGGGGTCATGGGCTGAAACGGTTGAGAAGCCCTGGTCTGTAGGGTGCACTATGAAGAAGACTGATGATGATATGACAACTTCAAATCACACGTCTTTAATCCACACCTACATTAATTTTCAAACATTTCCACCTTAAGCCGACACTGACTCAGATCACCTGAGGCCATAAATCAGACCTAAATCAGCTCCTCTAGGCTCTAAACTACTTCCTTCACATGTGCAGTAGTTCTCTTTAACACCTGGAAGCTCTCTTTGATGCACAACAGCAGCTCAGACTCCCTTTATTCTCAGCTCGGACGCTCTGATTGGCTCCTTGTTTTCTCCAGCAGCAACCCAGACGTCAATCTTTCATCACAGACAAAAGCCAGAGGAGCGGTGGGGAGTCCGGCCGCAGTTTGTTTCAGCACTTTGATAACACTTTTATACATTTTAAAGTGCGTGTTCATCTGAAATATGCATGACTGCCAGCTAGAGATCAAAACAGACACAAACCAGCAGAGGTTTTTCCTCACATTCCTCCTTTTCATTCTACAGGCTCTCATGCAGAAAAGAAAAACTCAACCTCACACCTCAGTGACAGCCTGGAGGTCGGAGGTCACAGACAAAAGAGGGGCCGACATTCCTGAGTGAGGATGATGACGGAGGAGAGGAAGAACAGGGGGTGCGTTCGTGTGTCGCTGTGAAACCAGAGCTCATTTAAAGTTAATCAGGCACGCTGCTAACTGCTAACTTATTTAAATCTGCTGTTCTTCTTCTTCCTCGTCTGGCTTCCTCTCCTCGCTGAGAGCAGACGGATGGATGTGACGCCCCGCTGCGATCCGAACACAGAAAACAGTGATGGACTGGAGCATCAGAACTTTACTTTCCAACAAAACCCTCATCTGAAAAACAACACAGAGGAACCACAGGAAAAGCTTTTTAAACTAGAGACGGTCTAAAAGGTGAAACCATCACAGACAAACCAGTGGTGTTATTATTTACCCGTTGACTATACTGGAAAATACTGATCATCAGCTGCAGCTTAAATGGAGCAGTTTTTTTTTTTTTTTGCAGCAGAGACGTCGTGCTCTACACACCACGCAAATATTCAAGTGTCTGTTTGTTTTTTATATGTTTGTCTTCATCAATTAAAAAAAGATCACACCCTCCAGTACAACAGGTTATGGAGTTTGCAATATGAGTCAAAATAATAAATAATAGATTTATTTTTCAAAATCATTCAGCCTGATATGCATCCTCATTTCTAAAAAGGGCAGAGCTTTCTGCTAAACTGACAGCCCATGGAGGTCATACCTTTGTTTGGTAATATCAACGATGTAGACGAGCACAGTGGACCAAACTATTAGGGAAGTGAAGTAAGACTTCATAGCTAGGCCATGATGAGCACAAATGTCAGAAAGTAGAAGAAACTGAGACAACTTCAATGGAAAATAATCAAATAATTCTGAAAACAGGAAACAAAAGGGGGAAAAGCTGCAAAAAAGTGGCCAAAGTGGGTTAAAGGTGGCAAAACAATCAGCAAAAGTAGGTAAAAAACTGAAATTTGGGATAAAAATGGGGGAAAAAGGGCAAAAATGTGTGAAACATGACAATGATAAGAAAAGGCAAACGGGTTAGAAGCAGCAAAAAATGGTGAAAAGGGAAAGAGTGATGGGAAGAGAAGCTGCTAAAAGGGGTTGAAGGGGGGAAAGTGAGGGAAATAAAGTGGTTAAAATTTGTTTAGAGTGGCAGAAAAGGGTGAGAAGTGGTAAAAATTGGTCAAAAGCAGCAAACTGAAGCAGCAACAATATATGGAACAGTAAAGAATGGTTAAAAGTGGCAGAAAGTGACAGAAAATCTGGTGATATTGTTTAAAAAGTAGCACAAATGAATAATATGAGGATCAGAACCCCTCTAACTTTGGCACACATTTCATCTCCAAACTGAGGTAACTTAGCCAGGACGCTAGCACTGACGCTAACGATGAAGCATGCATATGCTGACATTGTCAATAAATTTAACTGGGAAGGGTCCATTCTCTGGGTCTATCAGGGTCCATTCTCTGGGTCTATCAGGGTCCATTCTCTGGGTCTATCAGGGTCCATTCTCTGGGTCTATCAGGGTCCATTCTCTGGGTCTATCAGGGTCCATTCTCTGGGTCTATCAGGGTCCATTCTCTGGGTCTATCAGGGTCCATTCTCTGGGTCTATCAGGGTCCATTCTCTGGGTCTATCAGGGTCCATTCTCTGGGTTTTACTGATGCAGAACTACCCTAAAATAAATTTGAATATCTCCTCCCTTAGACGTGACCTAAAGCTGAATTTAAGCAATTTTTCAATTTCAGCTCTTTGAGGTCAAATCAAAGTCTGTGTCAAAGGTCAAACCAGGTGATCTTTTCCTCTAACCTGCCTGTCAGAAAGGTCAAAGGTCAAGCAGCAGCTCAGGTGCAAATCAAGTGTTAAACATCTTCAGTGGATGCAGCAGCACGTCAGCCGGCAAATGATTACTGAATGTAATGAGTCGATTACACTTGGTACAACTCACCTCTAATGTCAATACACACTTTCCTCACAAATACACACTTTCTAACACACACACCGAGTCGCTCAGAGACCCACACACTCGGCCGAGCAGCAGCAGAGGCAGTTAAGTGTTTCTCTGAGGCGTTTAGGGACTTTCTGCCTCTTCCAGCTGTCAGAACCAAAACTGAATGATGGACGATGATTGGCTGTGGCTGCCAAGTGAGGACGCACACACTCACACGGCTACACACAAGCAAATACACACACAAACACTAATAAACACCAGCCGACACTCGCACAAGCTTTCCTGGAGCTGCTGGTGATATATTCAGCGCTGCGCTCACTAAAGGCAGCTCATCTGCCTCAAGACATTTACACCTCATTTTGCCAATTTAGTGTGGCATCCCTCCTCCAACACACACACTCACAAACATATACACACTCTGAGAGCAAAGTAAATCTAGTTAATTCCAGCCTCAGTGTACTTCTGCTGCACTAAAACCCACTCAGCAGTTCTCTAAGGCAGCACTCATACCAATGCTAATCGCAGCGCTAAACACACAAAAAGAGGAGCACACACACACTCATTCAACTCTCTGTGTGATTCCCTTCAGTGTGAAGCAACAGGACAGTCAGTTATGTTAACATTTTACCAGCAGAGAGCAGAATTAATCCTCCTTATCTGAAATATACCCACTCCTCTGCTAACTAGCCTCATCCTGCTAGTAGGCCAGTTAACATGCTAATGAACGCTCTGCTTAATACATTAGTGAGATTTAAACACTTAGAATGGGCTACTGTAATGTAATGTGAGCAGAAAGACCAGATAACTTACTAAATAACCCATATTAAAGCTAATAAAAGCCCTGACTCGCTAGCCACACTGCTTAGAAAACACAATCAGTGCAACAGTGCAGGCCCCCAGGCTATGCTAGCAAGCCAGCAAAGCTAAACTCCTTCTTTAACCATGAAAAGAATGCTGAAAAGCTGTTAAAATGCTACATGATAAAGGCAGCTAACTACTAAGGCATGCCTGTCAAAACAAACCAACTAGCATGCTATAAAATGCTAAGTAGCGTGCTAACAAGCCATATCAAGAACTTCAGTGGTTCACTGCCCAAGCTCCTAGCTTAAAAGCTAGCCAGCATGCTAACCAACTCAACTGCAAAGTCACCATCACTAATTGGCTGAAACTATTAGCTAGCTAGTTCACTTACAAAGCGAAACATCTGCAAACATATTCAGAGTTGTAACTATGTCAGAGCAGTTCTTACCATACTACCTAATCAGCTCACCTTGCTATATAGCATGCTAACTGCTACATGCCAACTAACAGCTCAACTGCAAACTAGCTAACCTCCTAAGAAGCTAACCATTAGCTAGCTAGTGCCATTATGAGCTAACTCATCTGGTGACTTATTCAGCCTACCAGTTTGAAGGGGGACGTCTAAGGGTGCACCACTTCTGCCTCCAAGGATCTTCTGAAGAGGAACTACTGAGCATGTGCAACTTACAACAAAGGTCAGTGGAAGGATGTGGGCGTGGCTCTGAGCATGACAAGGAACGTGCTTCAGCAGGTAGAATTTTTTTTTAATATATTTATTTTTGTTTTTTTCTTGCCTTTATTAGAGAGAGGACGGTGGATAGAGTCAGAAACAGGGAGGAGACATGCAGGAGGTGGTGCCATGGGCTGGATTCGAACCCAGGTCGTCTGCGTACGTGGTGCGTGCCTTAACCACTCGACTACCGGCACGCCCAGCAGGTGGAATGTCTTAACCTGATTTACAGCACATTACATCAGGGCGACCATATTTTCAACACACAAAATAGGGACACTTAAATCACAACCCCACATATATGAGCTCATGGTGTTTGATTGTTTTTGTCTGCACCGCCATAGAAAGAGCCTCAGCAGATGAAGTAGCATCATCCAGGATCAGTTCAAACTTAATTGGGGCACGCAGGTGGTCAAGTGGTTCAAGGCATGCACCGTGTAAGTGGGCGGCCCGGGCTCGAATCCAGCCTGTGGCCCTCCACCACATGTCTCTCCCCACTCTTGTCCCTGTTTCCGAGTGTATCCACTGTCCTCCTCTATCTAATAAAGATACAAAAAGGCCCAAAAATAAATCTTAAAATAAAAAAAAGTTGTGACGAATTAACAGCAGTAAACAAACTAAAGGGACGTGTTGGAGAGTTTGGTGTCCTTCTGGGACACATTCTAAATCTAATCAGCCTTTTTTTATCATTACTATCACTGCTGTTATTATTAATTGTTTAAGTGGACCTAAAATACACTGTGAGAATTATAATTTCAATAAAATGTAAAAACATGGATGGATGGACTTCACTTTTAAAAAGTCTGTTTTAAATAGGGCTAGGCAATAATCGAAAATGAGATTAAATCGCAATATGGCCTGCTGCAATTTTCAAATCGCAAAAGGTGCAATATTTAATTTGACCTGAAATTTGTGTAAAACCAGTTTTAAACCTTTTTGCAGCAGCAGCAGCAGCAGAGATGTTATGAATGACAAATTGAATCATTCAGGTACCTTTTTTTTAGAATAATCTACATAAAATCCTACTGTCTGGTACTTTTTCTAATTAAATACAAGACTGACAAAAAACCTTAAAGGCAATCATTTATATCTGATTCGCAATACAAGTCAGAATTAGACACTTTCAAAGAATTGTTAAACTCTTGTTTAGGAATAAAAGAAAGTTAAGGAATAATCGCATATCTACGGAGCCCGGGAGATGACATGAATGTGTTTATTTTTTTAATATGCATGCACATTTTATTATCTCGTGCATATGTTTTATTCGTATCTCCTGCACGCAGTTTTGCATGTGTGAGATACTAAATTGCACGTGCGTATTAAAAAAATAAACACGTTCATGTCACCTCCCGGGCTCCATAAATGTCAAATCGCAACTGCAATATTGGGGAAAACATCACAATTAGTTTTTTTTCCCAAATCGTTCAGCCCTAGTTTTAAACATGGAATAATCTTTCTCCAGCATGCATAGCTATAAGTGGAGTAGAAGTGGTTCTTTGCTAAGATGCCCTCCTGCATCTGTTTAGGTCAGATGTCTCAGCGTTTGCCTTGCTTTGGTCTTCACAGAGCGACTTCGCCTGTGTGCTCATTAATAAGACTGTGTGTTGAGATAATGTTATAATCAGAACTAATAGCTAATTAGGAGGATTTTGTGCATCTAAAATGATTTAAAATCAACATAACAAGCATCCATGGATCAAAATCTTTGACTTCAGAAGATTTATTCATGCAATAATTGTCTCAAATCTCAAACTTTACTGGTATAAAATAAAACAACAGCATCTTTACAGTAAAGGAGGTGAACCAGCTCAGTGTCTGGCTGTGTTCCAGTGGCGCTGCTGTTTGATCAGCAGAGGAGTGAACACAAACCGTCTGTGGTGATTCCAGGCAGACAAATGAACGCAGTGTGAGGATCAGCAGTCGGTCCACGCCGCAGATCAGTCAGACCAAACTACCCAGCAGCCCCTGCAGCGGCACACTGACTCTCCACGTGTTTATTTATCAGTTTGTGGAGATCGCTCCATTGGCTGCTCGGCCACCCGTGACATCACATCACAAGCCGACGGGCTCGCGGACGAACGGACGCTGCGATGGAGGACACCGGAGCGGGGAGGTTTGTGGACTTCATCTCATGACCCGAGGCGGTATGCAAAAGGAAATGCAAACACTGATGCAAGACGAGGTGAGTGGGTGTCAGCGTGTTTACCTCCCTGCCTGAACACGTCTCTGCTCCCAAAAGAAAGGACCGAAGCTCCGCCCTACCCCCGTTACTGTGACAACCCTGACAGGCCGCCATGACGGACAGCTTAAGTGGAGCTTCCAGCTCGGCCTCCAGGTGTGTCATCAGTCCATTCACCCCCCTCTGTTGTCACCTATTGTGTCTCCACTATTCCTCCCTCTCTGCTTTCAGAGGAAGGCCAAACAAACACACACTCTTTCACCGCTCCACACACACTTCACACACCAGACTCTTCCAGCTCCCAAATCTCATCAAGGAACTATCAAACCAGCAGTTGTAGATTAAAAATGGAGCAGGACTCGGCAGCTGCTCGGCCTCTTTTCTCCTCTCTCGTCAGTGTAAAAGCAGATCCATGTCAGATTTTGGTGTTCTGAGGTGAATTAAAGGTCCAGTCCCAAAAGTTTTCTGTATTCTTAACTCCACAGGCTCTAGGAATTATTAAAGCAGAAGTACATATCAAGTGTTTAGGCATTAAAACGGTAAGTATTCCTGCCAGAAACCTCTGGTAGTTTGTTCCAACAGTTTAATATCCCCAACCAGAGCATTTATTACCACTATTACCCTGGGAAACACCTATGCACATGATGAAGGTGGGCAAAAATCCAGAGGATGCTGCTGTTATTAGAAAAACACTGACAGTTGGTGGTCTATCCACAGCGACTAACATCTGGGACAGCTGTTCCTAAGGATCTTGTCCAAGGGTCCACACTGGACACTCATGCTCTGACTGGGATTTGAACCCCCAACCTCCTGTACCACAGTCAGCAATGAAAACCACTGAGGTATCCAGCCGCCGCCGTCATGTGTCCACAGCCGCTAGTGAAGGTACCACATCTGTCCAGGAGCTGTGCCTGCTGATGAAGTCACACATTGTGATTGGCTGTGATGACGTAGCACATTTTTATTGGCTGGAAACTCCCACTGTCTGATAGCGAACCCGTTAGCATTCTACGACACTAGCATTGAAATCCAACTTCAGTGTGGTAACGTTATTTATACCTAGACCTTCTGTTTATCCTGAACTACCTGCTGTAAACCCTCTGTGTGTTTGGCGATGATGCTGACGGTGTGGGAAACATAATTTTGAATGTTTGCTTTTGCTTTTTAACAAATAGACGAGCTTTGCTGACTACGGCAACTCCATGTGGACAAACCACAATGCAGCTGAGTTGATTGATGGTTTGATATTGTAATCATTCATTTTAAGATAAATATTCTTGTTTTTTTACTTAAAGTGAGTGATTTTTTTTTGGTAAAGTATTTATTACTTTTTATTGTAAATTGTGTTTTTTTCTTGAACGATTCTTCTTTTGTAGGTAAAAATAATAGTTTAACTATTTAATAGTTGAAAGATATTTGTAATGGAAAATATATAGGTTTATAAAGTCAAAAAATATATTTTAATGTGTAATTTTTTTGCTTTTCAAAAATGATTTGTTTCTCTCGCACTTATCAAACTATTGTTTAAGACATCAATCACAGATCATCGCTCTGATAAACAGCTAAAGCAAACAGCGAGTCATGACCATTTCAGACAGGAAATGTCGCAGAATTAAAATATTTAATTCAAAATCACGTTTCTCACACCGTCAGCATCATTGCCAAACACACAGAGGGTTTAAAGCAGGTAATTCAGGATAAACAGAAGGTCTAGGTATAAATAACATTACGACACTGAAGTTAGCTTTCAATGTTAGCATCGTAGAATGCTAATGGGTTCGCTATCAGACAGTGTGAGTTTCCGACTAATAAAAATGCACTACGTCATCACAGCCAATCACAATGTGCGACGTCATCAGCAGGAGCAGCCCCCGAACAGATCCGGTACCTACACCGGCCGTTTTCCTCTGGAAAAACTCATTTTCAATACAAAGCAGATGCAGAGTCATCAGAGTCCTGAGCGCTGAAACCTACGGCCAAACGCTCAAAGATATGAGAGAGTCTGAATTTCAGGTCATCAAAACGATGTAAAAATACTAAACTATGATATAAGGAGGTGACATTTTGACTTTTCTCGTTACTATGGCTAACAGTCTCATGATTTCCACTTTTTTGTCCTGAGAGTTTTATATCGGAATAATGATTTTTTTTTAATCTCATAATTATGAATATCTCATAATTTCCACTTTGAATGACATAATTATGGCCTAGTTCTTTTTTCATAGTTATGACTTTTCATCTCAAAATTACGACTATCTCATAACGTTTTCATTATTATGACCTTTAACTTTTTAAAATAAAATAAATAAATAAATACATGAATGAATAAATAAATAATTTCACTCATCATCCACCTTTTATCTTAAACTTATTTCTGATTTTGACTCTTGATATCATAATTATGACTGTCTCATAATTTTCCTGACTTTCTGTCACATAGTTTAAACTTTCAATATCATGAAGACATTTTATCTTATTCAATGTTTTTTTTACCTCATAATTTTAATTTTTAACTAATTCAAGTCTGATAATTATGACTTCTATTTCATAATCTTGACTTTTATCTCATAATATTTCATTTTCATCTCATATTCATGACTTTTATCAAAGTTTTGACTCATAATTGTAACTTTTTGTGTTCATGGGTTAGTGTTTGTCCAACTCTTGAAGAGTCAGCTGATCTAAGCTCTGCCCTCTGGAATTTTAAATTATAAGTGTTTTAAATGTATTTGGATGTTGTCTTTGATAAAGTGATCTAGTTGGGATTCTTTTTATCATGTTTTAAGTGTTTTTTTTTTTTTTTTCTGTTGCGTTAGATGCTTTCTCACCATGCATGAAGTTATCACTGAGTCAGAGTCACCGTTGAACTGAAGGACTTTATAAAAGAGTGTTACCTTTGACCTTGTTAAGAGACGCTACACCTTGTCACAGGTGGTCATTATGAGGTGGCTCAGTCAGATGAGTATAGGTGTGTGTGAATAAAAGATGCAGATAAATTTTAACACGTGATGCATTTCTCTTTAATGAAGGTCAGTCTGCAGACACAGAGTGAGAAGCTTTCACTGGTCAATAATGACCACTGGTTAATAATGTTTACTGGTTAATAATGATCACTGGTTAATAATGATCACTGGTTAATAATGTTTACTGGTTAATAATGTTCACTGGTTAATAATGTTTACTGGTTAATAATGATCACTGGTTAATAATGTTTACTGGTTAATAATGATCACTGGTTAATAATGTTTACTGGTTAATAATGTTCACTGGTTAATAATGTTTACTGGTTAATAATGTTCACTGGTTAATAATGACCACTGGTTAATAATGACCACTGGTTAATAATGATCACTGGTTAATAATGATCACTGGTTAATAATGATCACTGGTCAATAATGACCACTGGTTAATAATGACCACTGGTTAATAATGATCACTGGTTTATAATGATCACTGGTTAATAATGATCACTGGTTAATAATGATCACTGGTTAATAACGGTCACTGGTTTATAATGATCACTGGTTAATAATGATCACTGGTTAATAACGGTCACTGGTTAATAATGATCACTGGTTAAAAATGATCACTGGTTAATAATGACCACTGGTTAAAAATGATCACTGGTTAATAACGGTCACTGGTTTATAATGATCACTGGTTAATAATGATCACTGGTTAATAACGGTCACTGGTTAATAATGATCACTGGTTAAAAATGATCACTGGTTAATAATGATCACTGGTTAATAACGGTCACTGGTTAATAATGATCACTGGTTAAAAATGATCACTGGTTAATAATGACCACTGGTTAAAAATGATCACTGGTTAATAATGACCACTGGTTAAAAATGATCACTGTTTAATAATGATCACTGGTTAATAATGACCACTGGTTAATAATGATCACTGGTTAATAATGATCACTGGTTTATAATGATCACTGGTTAATAATGATCACTGGTTAATAACGGTCACTGGTTAATAATGATCACTGGTTAATAATGACCACTGGTTAAAAATGATCACTGGTTAATAATGATCACTGGTTAATAATGATCACTGGTTAATAATGATCACTGGTCAATAATGATCACTGGTTAATAATGATCACTGGTTAATAATGGTCACTGGTTAATAATGTTCACTGGTTAATAATGATCACTGGTTATTAATGGTCGCTGGTTAATAATGACCACTGGTTAATAATGTTCACTGGTTAATAATTATTACTGGTTAATAATGATTACTGGTTAATAATGATCACTGGTTAATAATGATCACTGGTTAATAATGATCACTGGTTAATAATGATTACTGGTTAATAATGATCACTGGTTAATAATGTTTACTGGTTAATAATGATCACTGGTTAATAATGACCACTGGTTAATAATGATTACTGGTTAATAATGATCACTGGTTAATAATGTTTACTGGTTAATAATGGTCACTGGTTAATAATGATCACTGGTTCATAATGATAACTGGTTAATAATGATCACTGGTTAATAATGTTTACTGGTTAATAATGATCACTGGTTAATAATGTTCACTGGTTAATAATGATCACTGGTTAATAATGATCACTGGTTAATAATGATCACTGGTTAATAATGTTCACTGGTTAATAATGTTTACTGGTTAATAATGTTCACTGGTTAATAATGATCACTGGTTAATAATGATCACTGGTTAATAATGTTTACTGGTTAATAATGATCACTGGTTAATAATGTTTACTGGTTAATAATGAACACTGGTTAATAATGATCACTGGTTAATAATGATAACTGGTTAATAATGATCACTGGTTAATAATGTTTACTGGTTAATAATGGTCACTGGTTAATAATGATCACTGGTTAATAATGTTTACTGGTTAATAATGAACACTGGTTAATAATGATCACTGGTTAATAATGTTTACTGGTTAATAATGGTCACTGGTTAATAATGATCACTGGTTAATAATGTTTACTGGTTAATAATGAACACTGGTTAATAATGGTCACTGGTTAATAATGATAACTGGTTAATAATGATCACTGGTTAATAATGTTTACTGGTTCATAATGATAACTGGTTAATAATGATCACTGGTTAATAATGTTCACTGGTTAATAATGTTCACTGGTTAATAATGATCACTGGTTAATAATGTTCACTGGTTATTAACGATCACTGGTTAATAATGTTCACTGGTTAATAATGATCACTGGTTAATAATGTTCACTGGTTATTAATGATCACTGGTTAATAATGTTCACTGGTTAATAATGTTCACTGGTTAATAATGATCACTGGTTAATAATGATCACTGGTTAATAATGATCACTGGTTAATAATGATCACTGGTTAATAATGTTTACTGGTTAATAATGATCACTGGTTAATAATGATCACTGGTTAATAATGATCACTGGTTAATAATGATCACTGGTTAATAATGATCACTGGTTAATAATGTTCACTGGTTAATAATGATCACTGGTTAATAATGTTCACTGGTTAATAATGATCACTGGTTAATAATGACCACTGGTTAATAATGATTACTGGTTAATAATGATCACTGGTTAATAATGATCACTGGTTAATAATGATCACTGGTTAATAATGATCACTGGTTAATAATGATCACTGGTTAATAATGGTCACTGGTTAATAATGTTCACTGGTTAATAATGATCACTGGTTATTAATGGTCGCTGGTTAATAATGACCACTGGTTAATAATGTTCACTGGTTAATAATTATTACTGGTTAATAATGATTACTGGTTTATAACGATCACTGGTTAATAATGACCACTGGTTAATAATGATCACTGGTTAATAACGTTCACTGGTTAATAATGATCACTGGTTAATAATGTTTACTGGTTAATAATGGTCACTGGTTAATAATGATCACTGGTTAATAATGTTCACTGGTTAATAATGATCACTGGTTAATAACGGTCACTGGTTAATAATGATCACTGGTTAATAATGACCACTGGTTAAAAATGATCACTGGTTAATAATGATCACTGGTTAATAATGATCACTGGTTAATAATGATCACTGGTCAATAATGATCACTGGTTAATAATGATCACTGGTTAATAATGGTCACTGGTTAATAATGTTCACTGGTTAATAATGATCACTGGTTATTAATGGTCGCTGGTTAATAATGACCACTGGTTAATAATGTTCACTGGTTAATAATTATTACTGGTTAATAATGATTACTGGTTTATAACGATCACTGGTTAATAATGACCACTGGTTAATAATGATCACTGGTTAATAACGTTCACTGGTTAATAATGATCACTGGTTAATAATGTTTACTGGTTAATGATGATCACTGGTTAATAATGACCACTGGTTAATAATGATTACTGGTTAATAATGATCACTGGTTAATAATGTTTACTGGTTAATAATGGTCACTGGTTAATAATGATCACTGGTTCATAATGATAACTGGTTAATAATGTTCACTGGTTAATAATGTTTACTGGTTAATAATGAACACTGGTTAATAATGATCACTGGTTAATAATGATCACTGGTTAATAATGATCACTGGTAAATAATGATCACTGGTTAATAACGTTCACTGGTTAATAATGTTTACTGGTTAATAATGTTGACTGGTTAATGATGTTTACTGGTTAATAATGAACACTGGTTAATAATGATCACTGGTTAATAATGTTTACTGGTTAATAATGGTCACTGGTTAATAATGATCACTGGTTAATAATGTTTACTGGTTAATAATGAACACTGGTTAATAATGGTCACTGGTTAATAATGATAACTGGTTAATAATGATCACTGGTTAATAATGTTTACTGGTTCATAATGATAACTGGTTAATAATGATCACTGGTTAATAATGTTTACTGGTTAATAATGTTCACTGGTTATTAATGATCACTGGTTAATAATGATCACTGGTTAATAATGTTCACTGGTTATTAATGATCACTGGTTAATAATGTTCACTGGTTATTAATGATCACTGGTTATTAATGATCACTTGTTAATAATGATCACTGGTTAATAATGTTCACTGGTTATTAATGATCACTGGTTAATAATGTTCACTGGTTATTAATGATCACTGGTTATTAATGATCACTGGTTAATAATGTTCACTGGTTAATAGTGTTCACTGGTTAATAATGATCACTGATTAATAATGATCACTGGTTAATAATGATCACTGGTTAATAATGATCACTGGTTAATAGTGTTTACTGGTTAATAATGATCACTGGTTAATAATGATCACTGGTTAATAATGATCACTGGTTAATAATGATCACTGGTTAATAATGATCACTGGTTAATAATGTTCACTGGTTAATAATGTTCTTTGTTTAGGATAATAGACCTGTCACATCCTTCACTGGCCTCTACATGTCAGATCTGAGCTGAACAGGGTTTCTAACACGGTTTTATTTTTGATGAAAATATTCTCAGAAGTCCATCTCATTACTGTCAGACTGCTTGGTTAACAGGACAAGCTCTTGTTAGTTCCTGATCCAGCCCTTTACAAAATCCACCTTAAAAAATCCCTGCTTCATAAGAGTAAAGGAGGTTTCTCTTCACTGGGGACTATTTTCACAGGTGGATTAATCCATGTTCAGTGCCTAAGCTCTTCACTATATAAACTCATTAATGTTGCTTTTATTGTGTTCATTTTCTGCCCAGTTTTAAACCCAGTCCTGCTTTTTAGCTGGAATAAAGAGAAACTGGAGTGTTTTAACAGATTTCCAGTCTCAAACCAATGAATACTAATGGCCATGTCTTTATGGATTCATCCAAAAACAAGACTAAAAGCAGAATAAAAACAGAGGCTGTTCCAGCGCTTTAATGCCCCGGGCTGCAGTGATTGGATGTCCACAGACTTTTAGCTCCATCCTTACTGATGTCTTCATCAAAGCCGGCACAGTCCGCCTGAAAATATCACCACGCTCATTTCCTGAAACACGACCAATCATTATTGATCACTGCAGATACTGACGGTGCCGTTGGTCCGCCTTTTCTCTTGTTGGAGTTGTCAGAGGACGTCTGAGCCGGTTAACTGTCTGAAGTGTGTTTCTGTGTGTTTATTTTTTTGGAAATGAACATTAGGAAGCGTCTCTGCTCATTTGGTTTCTGACAGCCGCTGAAGAGAGAACATGAGCGCTGCTGTCCGACAAACACCGACGCACAACAGATTTGTTATTTTCTGTTTCTGGGCTTCTGCTGCGGCTTTAACGGGATTCACACAAACCTTCAGGGAAATTTTCAGCTCCCCAAAAATATAAAACACTCTCCAAAAAATAGGGAAAAAGAAAGAAACAGCAAAGAAAAAGTCACAGATGCGGAGCTGTGTTAACATCCGACCTCAATCCTCTAATTTAACCTCCAGAGATTAGGACGAGCCGCTAATCCAGACAGACGGAGGGAGAGTGAGCGAGGCAGAGTCCTGGTTTTTGATCTATTAGTTATGTTATTTTCTCTGTTTTATTCAAATTTATTATTGAGCCTTATTCTAAAAAATCTCATTTGTACCAATAAAACAGATTGGATGGAAATTAAAATAAAGAAGAAATGAAAGATGATGAGATGAGGTCAGGCGGAGGATTAGAGACAGAGAGAGAGAGAAACAGCTGTTCACTGAGTGCATACACACGTACGCAAACATACACACACAGCATGCTAACACGCTAAAGTGGTGCATTTAAGGCCCGGGCTAAAACCTCTTTGAATGCTTGAATGAGGCTTTGCTTTGACGTTGAGTATTAAAACATGGAAAACACATGTGGACAAAGCGCATGGTAGAAGGAGAATTACTGAGCTTTAACGGCAGAAAAGTCTGCAAAAAATAAACCTTAAACTACCAAAAAACAGGTAAAAGTCCTGGAGTTTAAATCTCACTGAAGTCAAGCATGCTTCATGGAGGTTTTTACTGCATTTTTGTTGCATTTTACTGCCATAGATGTTTAATTTTCATCATTCATTCATTTTACCTGCTATAGCCACGGCCGCCCAGAAAGGGAGAAAGGGGAGAGCTCTCTGGGGTCCTGACAAAGGGGGGGTCAAATCAGCCATTTTTAAATGATACTGTGATAACCATGTTTTATTTTTAACCTGAATAATAAAAAAATAAAAATGATTGCATTTTTTTATACTGTAGAACATTAAAGCCTTTTCAAGATGTAAACTCCTTTTCTAAAAACAGAATTAACTGTTTAAGGTGAGGTTAATGATGGGAATGGATCCTGGGCTAAACTATTTAGAGTAATATTAGACATCAGGATGCCAGAAAATAAGTAAAATAAACCTAGACGATGTTAGTGGAAAAAAGAAAATCACAAAATGGGTTAAAAATGGCAAACAAGTGGCAAAATGGATGAAAATGACAGAAAGTGGCAAAAATGACTTAAAGGTCACATATTTTATATCGGTCTCAGAGGTCCCTAAAACACGCTGTGAAGTTTGTTGCTGTAAAAAACTCCAGTATTGATTTCTGCATGTCTAAAACCCCCTCAGTTTCAGCCCTGCTCAGAACCTGCTGTTTCTGTGTCTGTGGCTTTAAATGTTAATTAGCTGTCTGACTCCGCCCCTGATTCCGCCCCTCTTGGGAAATGGATGTGGCTTAATGGGTGTGGCTCCTGATCTTGAGGAGGGTGGAACTTTATTCCAAGTGGGGAGCCAACTGAACCTGGAGGCGGGGCTAACTCCCTACATGACATCATGAGGGGAAAATCTGAGAACGGGCTGTTTTAACACACATTTAAAAGGTGGAGGTTGAGAGGGGGGCGGGGGTAGAATTTTCTGGTACTTGACATACATATTTTTACATACATATTTTTATAAGAAAAGCCTGAAAAAGTGATTTTTGCATAATATGTGACCTTTAGATGTGGTGGAAACTGACAAAAAATGAGTTAGAATAGGGTTATTTAAAAATGGATACAAGAGTGGAAAAAACATAAAGAAAATGGATCAAAAGTTGCAAAAATGGGTTAAAGTTGCTTAAAAAATGGAAGAAAAGAGCAGAAAGTGGCAAAAATGGGTAAAAACAGTGCTGGACATGGGTTACTAGTGGCGGTGAATGGGTTAAAGGTGGTGAAAACAGGGAAAAGTGACCAAAAATAAGTATCAACCATGGGTTAAAGCAGCAGCTCAGAGTGATGAACAAGAGTGACAAACATGTTCGTCTCTCTTTCTCTCCATCATGAGATGTTCAGGCTGCCTCCATCTTTATTTCAGTGTAAAGACAAGCACAGTTTGGCAAAGCATGATGGGACGATGGGACAGCCTGCCATTGGTTGTCACAGCCCGTCACAGAGCATCGGGCTGTTCTGGACTTCTTTCTAATACGACAATCCCAGTCTGGTGTTAAAGATCATTTCCCAACGACGACGTGGCTAGTAAAAAATACTGACAGGTAGCCTCTAGCCAGAGTTCTCATCACTACGAGACGATAAAGTTCAGAGCAGACCAAATAGAAACAACAGAAGGTGACTGATAGAGGGGCGAAGAATGAGAAAAAGCATGAGGAAGAAGAGAGGTAGATGAAATCAGAGAGCACGACCTCACCATGGAGAGAGAACGCCACAGAGGAAGATGGAGTAAAGAGCATGCACCCGCTGCAGCCAACAGGAAGTGCAAACAGAGCTGCACTCTCTAACCAGCTGTCCTTTATACAAGGGCATCAGAGACAGACTCTTTACGCTTTCACCTGCAAACAAAAGCATGAAGAATGACCAGAAGCTTCCATATCTGCTGGGTGAAGAGCAACAGTGTGACCTGGACTGGAAGAAGCAGAAGAAGGAAGCTAAGAAGTGGGAGAATAAACACAAGAGGAGGTGAAGAAGAACTTTAGGAGGAATAAAAAGGAGATTTAAAAGAAGAAGAGAGTAAAGGATGAGATAAAAGAGTACAAAAGAGGGAGAAAAAGAAGAATATTGGAGTTTGTAAACCGAGAAAGAGGCAAAGGAGAGGAACAGGTGTCAGAAGAAGAAGAAGAAGAGACTGAAGTTGAGAAAGAAAGAAGAAGGAGAATAGGAAGTGAGGGCAGAGCGAGAGGAAGAGGAATGTGGAGGAGATAAAAACGGGTGATGAGAGGTGAAGATAAAGAGAGAGGGGGAGGAGAGAGGAGACGAGTGTTTCCCATCCAAACAGACACTTGAGGTGAAAACGGAGAGAAAGAGCCCCGTAAAGAACGACAACATCTCTCCCTCTCTCCTCTCCCTCTCTTCCTTCCTCTCTTATCTCCTCTCCACAGTCTGAGCGGAGGAAGGAGAGGTGACTCAAGGTGAAGAACGAGGCGGCCATATTAAATCAAAACCAGAGGAGAGGGACGGGAGGGAAGGAGAGAGGGTGGGAAACGGATAAAGAGGAGAGAATAAAGGAGGGAGAGTGAAGGACAGAGGGGACGGAGGAGAGAATAAAGACTGAAAAGTGGAAGGAAATAGAGGAGGGACAAAAGCATGCATCAAAAGGCCAGGTGAATGGAGGAAAAAGGCAGACCAGGGAGAATGAGAAGAAATAAAAGAACTAAAAGAAGTCAAACAGTGGAGGAAATAAGTAATTATGAGGAAAAGAAAAAAATGAGAGTGAAAGCGAAGGACTGGAATAAAGAAACGTGAAAAAGGAAAGATGAGGAGACACTAGAGGCAAAACTGACAGGAAAGGACGTCCTAGAGTAAAAATGAGGACTGTCTGTGAATTTTGTTAAATAGGGATTAAAAAAAGTTGTGATTGCATGCTTAGATTAATTTGCAAAACGTTTTAACATGGTGATGAAGTTTTAACGTATGGATTGATCTGTAAATCAAATGAAAGTTTAAAGTGCTTATTCTGTTTACATTCAGATATGTGACCGAAGCCAGATAAAGTTCCTGCAAGTCGGCATTCCGGTGGTTGGGAAAAATGGATACAAAGTCATTTTCTTCAAAATGATCATTTTTTGTTTTTTCTCAGTTTACGCAAGTCCAACATTTAAACTGCTCATCTGATGAAAAAGTAACACAAACGTGATATTTAAAAGCCTTAATTTTGTGTTTTAAAATGTCCTGTTTTCAGAGTTCCTGCAGGGAGATTGAGGGGAGGAGAAAGCGAAACTGCTGGGTGATAATTGGCCACTCAGCCTACCATTGTTCCCAGTTTCGCCCATTGAGGAGGACAATAACAAACACGGCATGGCTCAAACGCCACCCCTCCCCCGGCACATAAATACAGCTGTTTCTAGTTATCACCTTTATCAACAAGCCTCAAGATGCACCCTGCAGCCAAGAAGAGTAGAAGAGACGATGAAGAAGCAGCAAGAATTATCAACAGACTCGGGACGACTTCAGGATCACTCCACAGTGAAAGTTTGATGAAGGCGGATTTCTTGTGGGAATATTTTGATGAGTGTCACCAGACTGATTCAGAAGCTTGGTTTGGGTGGACTTTATGTAAATGTGGCTCTGTTGTTCACGCCCATTACCTGGCCTGCCTGAAGGTGTGAAAAGTCCTGAAACTTTGAGCCTGGTTTTCTCAGAACAAACAGAAACTAGAAGTTAACATTCAAATGAGCATATCTTTGTAAATATGCTCAGATTAAGGTGATGATACACCATTAGAAAGCTTGGAATCTACACTTTCATAATGTGTATAAAACTCAGAAATGACCTCGGATGATGTGTAGAAGTTTTTGCCAGCTTTGGCCACAAATATGCAGGAGTGCATGGACAAAATGACTCATCAGAGTCCAGTGATATCCAGCTAGTAGAACAGCATTTAGGCTGTTCAGTATTAGTTACTGAATTTGTGTTAGTAATAATCAGTTAAAATAAGACATTTTTTCAACTGTTTTTTCTTAGTTTTTATTTATCGACTAAAGCTAAAGCTTTATGTTTCCCCCATGAGGAAGACTCCACTAAGACTAGTTTAAAATGATGATTAAGAACCCTGAAAAAACTGAGTTTAGTTTTCATAACCAAGACCAAATTAGACTAAAAGGTTAGTACTACACTAATAGACTGAATATAATCTGTCAAAATACCTGCAGAGATCTGTCATTGTTTTTCAGTATATTTTAAAACAGTTACAGCATTGGTAATGCATCAGTAAAAGTGTTTTGCAGTCAGATTTATTTAACAACATGGTTTATAAGATAAGAAAATATCTCTCATGTTTTTGAGTTTTCACTGACTAGAACTAAACTTAGTCTCTCTGGGATAAAATGACTAAAATGTGACCATGTTAAAATCCATTTTATTTAAGGACTTATGGTCTTCACACTGGGTCTGTTATTTTCAGATGCTTTTATTATTATTATTTTTTTCAGATCCATAATCTGAAAAAAACGTCACTCTCAGACCTCGCACACTGAGTCCGATGCATTTTATTTGCCTTTACTGCAAATATTTGTATCTACGTAACACACCAGCAAACCTCAGTGTTTAAAGAGAGAGAGAGAGAGAGAGAGAGAGAGGGAGAGGGAGAGAGAGGAGGGGTCAGGCGGTGGGGTGCGAGGGAGAGGAGGAAGCAGCAGGAACTGTTTTAAATCATCCGTCACTGATTATAATGACTTGGACTGATGTGAAATTTCACATAAAGTCGAACCTGTTCAGAAAATAATATGGCGGACAAAAATGTGGGCGTCAGTGTGTAAATATGATTAGAACAACATGAGATGGATTTTATTTTTGATGTGGAAAAATCTGGACAAAATAAACAGACTCAGTGTGCAACGGCCTTTAGACCAAGACTGGATCTGCTTTTACTCTGAAGTTTGTGCTGTCTTAAGATCAGGATTTCCAGGCACACAAGTTGGGAGGAACCCTTGCAGGAAGACCCAGAATGCACTGGTGGGATTAAATATCTTGTCCGGTCTGGGAATGCCTGAGGATCCACCAGAAAGAGTGTGAAAGTGTTTCTGGGAAGAGGGATGTCTGGGTTGGCTCACTCTAGCCAGCCTCAGATGAACAGAAGGAGAAGGATGGAGATGGACAAAGCTAAGGATACTCTCCTAAACCTGCTTTGATTTTGAAAGACAACAAGGAACTTCCGGTTGATCAAAAAATCATACCATCAGTTAAACCACTGGAAAAAAGAAGTTGCTATGGATGGAAAAGTTGAAGAAAAGTAATGGTTAGAATGTCCACTAAGCTGTCTGTGAGTGTCTAATCTCCATCAATGTGAGAGCAGAGACGCTACAGTGAGTAGCACCAACAGCTGCTACGCTACAGAAACCTACATGAAAAATCAATGTTAGTTTAAGCTGTAAAGCAAGGGCGAGGAGGACAGAAAAGACGGGAGGAATAAGGACAGAGAAGTTAAAAGTGGTGGACAAGGAAGGAGGGGTAGGGGAAAGGATGGAGGGTAGGGGAGAAGACTACTAAAGATAGTAAAGAGGAAGTAATAACAACAAGAAAGGGAAACAATTAAAAAGGGCATAAAGCAGAAGATGGAAGGACAAAAGAGGGGAAGGGTAGAGGATGCATGGGAGGAAATGAAGGTGATGAATATAAGACAGAGAGAGAAAAGAGGAGGGAGAAATAGTGGAGAGAAGAGCACAGCAGGAAGGAAGTGAAGATGGCGGTAAGGACTTTCTTGCTCTATAAACCCGCCTGAGCTCGGCCGACCACTGCATCATTTTCTGCCTCAGCGCTGAAGCAGTTAACCAACTCCCTCTCTCTCTCTCTCACTCTCTTTCTCCCATCCTCTACCAGTCATAAAATCTGTGGACCCTGCAGGGCAGAGCGTGATGACGGCGGAGGGCACATTAGAAATGGTCTTTTCAGAGCCAGGTAGCAGAGAAAGACGAAGAGATGATGTAATGCTGTGGTTTCCCGATCACTGATCAATAGATGAACACAGGCTCTACGGTTATCAATCAGAGACTGGAGAAGAGAGCAGCGGCTGATTGATGAAGTCGTGTTTGTCTCTCTCTCCACGGTAGCTGTCACTTCCTGCTCCGTCACCTGTCAGTCAGGATGCAGATGGAGGCGGCTGCCGCGGCGACTGTCTGTGACTGTACACTTGGCAGAGGTTCTTAAAACACCTCCAGTTATCCCTTCTTCCCTCTCTCTCTCTCCTCAACTGTCAATTAATTATTAACGCTGCTGTTTAAAATACTTTTATACTGTCACAATGGATACCTTTCAGAGAATCTATCATCACATCCAGCACTAGAAACACTGCTGATGCTGACACCACTACAAATACAACCAGGGATCCTCGGAGACTACGTACAAGTCCAGATCCAAAGTCATGGCTATGGATGCTGCTGATCCTGAGAACCATCCCCATACTAGAGTTAAATAAATAACTTTAATGGAGATTACACACCTAGATCATTTGGCTTTCCTAGCTTTGTTAAAACAAGGCAGTGAACAAATACACAACAACCATCACACTCCATGAACCAGGTGCAGAAGCATCACACACAGTCTGCTGTGATCATGAAACCTGACTGAGTTGCATTATATCAGCAAACAGGCCTAAGCTATGCACTTCTGTCTTTGCCTTGGCTTTTTCCATGCAGCAGTCCTCATTATAAGACATGCAGCTCATCTCCAACCAGGCTACATGACAACAGGCAAACACCGGAGCTGCAGAGAAACACAAAACTGAGCATAGAGAGACTGGCCTGTTGTCACAGATACCAGGTGTAACTATGTGAGTCAGTATCAACATTTATATCAGTGCATCCCTTATCAGAACACTGAAAATTCAACTTTTTCTTTTTACCAGAAAATGTGGTCTGTAAATGCACTTTTATTAGAATTAATGAATGATTGTTTTATTGATATGCTTGGATATAAAGGGATATAAAGACCCTTGCAGGCTTGCATGTTTACAGCTCAGTATCAAATATGACATTCTGCCTTTCCCCCAGGCTTTGCAGATCAAAACTGCCACAAAAATACTTGTTTTTAATAACATGACACTCGATGCTTTGTATATTTAACCGTGCCAAGTAGAGATGCAAAATGTGTGCCGATGTTGGAAATAGTAATTTAGCTGGTGCCTTTGTTTTTCACCACTTCTTTGTTGTAAGACACCTAGTTTGTCAGACAAAGAAAAGTGAATAAAAGTAAATCACTTGCGCAGGTTAGTGATGGGTCATACGCAAAAGCTGCAGCTCTGAGAGCCAATGCTTTGTAGTGAATCAGAAGAGCCGGCCCCCAGTTTTTTTTTCCTTTTGCTGCTTAGCTCTCACAGTGCTCAGCCCCAGCTCTGGTCAGAACTTTGTTTTGATTGGCCAGCATGGCAGCCATACGGCCTATCACATGTGAGGATAAAGGATTACACCATTATGTGAAAATAGAGAGGGGGGTGTCACTACCCGATCCGTCCCGGAAACCCGATTTGTACTGCGCGTGTGCAAACATGCGTCTACATCTGCTCGGGTTTAATTCTGACCCTAACCAGTGGCATTTAAATGCTAAACCTAAGAATGGTTTTGTAACAGAATAAATGCACAAAATTAGGCGATTATAATGCTTCTCATAAAAACACTGAATGCAAAAGGGTTTACAGCACACTAACCATTACTTTTTGTGACGTTAAGGTAAAATATAGGGCTACAAAAGATCCTAAATAAAGAGCCATTTGAGAGTCGAAAGAGCTGGCTCTTCTTTAGGAGCCGAGCCAAAAGAGCCGACTCTCTGAAAAGAGACGGACTTCCCATCACTAGTGCAGGTGAGGTAGAAACCCACTATGGGCTTATCTCAACATCCTCACCTAATGATTTACCTTTTTAAGCTAATATCTGCCCATACCCATACCAGACCAATAATATCGTGCATCCCTAGCCTAACCATTTAGTCCAATATGAAGTTTAAATCACTAAATAAATGGCTCATACATGCAAAGTGGAGTGAGTTTACAAAAGGAGTATCAATGTAATAAATGGTTAAATTTGCTTATATTCAGGCTGCACCATGATTTATGTAACCATAACAGCTCCACATGCATTTAGGCCTCAGTAAGCATTCACCCATGTTTATATGCAGCCCAGTATGTGGGTAGAACCTACAGTCCATATATGACAATATATAAAATCCTGCTAAAGGTAGCGCGTCTCCTGCTCGGCCTTAATACCATCACAATATTTCCCAGAGTTGCCAAAGACTCACACAATAGCTCCTTGTTGCTGACATATGTTGGGCTGAGAGCAGCAGCTTGAATCAGCTGAAAATAGAACAGGGTTTTGCATGTTTAAACATTTGCATATAAAAGAGGAGGATTCAATAAAAAGATGAATATGAGTCAACACAATATACAGCAAACCCGGCTCATTGTGTACGCTGTACTTTAAGAGGCAAAAACAACACAACACGGACACACTGTGGGGGTGCACGGATGTTAGAGGCGTCTGCACTGCTGCTGCCGATAACAAGCAGCCATGTTGTTTCTGTGTGTGTGTGTTTCTGTGTGTTTGAGTTCAGCAGAGCAGCTGTACAGCCACTGACCGCTGACCCCGCCTACAGGTGTGTATGAGCGCAGGGCAGCGACCTCCTCCTCTCCTGAGTCATACCACCTGCTACCAGTGCTGTTTGAGCCACACATGAAGCTATATGTAGCATGTGGGCTTTACCCTCCTCCTCCTCCTCCTCCTCGTCTCCCTATGCCTACATTTACTGTCACTCGCCTGTTTTCTTCTCCGTTGTGTAGTAAGACTGTGTCTATGTGCGTGCGTTGCCTGGGGCAGGTTTCCGTTCCACTTCGCTTGTGTTGTTGGAGCAGGTGGCAAGACAACACACACTCACAAAAGCACACACACACAATGACAGACTGACAAAATTATGTTCCTTGTGTTTTTGATTCCTGGCTCCACATTAAAGTGAAACACACACTAACACACACACTGATCTTTGTATTGAGTCGTCTCAGTGGCTCAAACACAATCACAGCCCTGAGGGGGCGACCGAGATAGACGGAGACAGAGAGAGAGAGAGAGAGAGAGGCTGAATAGGAGAGCGAAGGAGTTCCTTCACGGTTCTCGAGGTTCTCTATAGGTCGGTTAAAATAAACCACTCCTCGTGAACAAAAGGCCGACAAGATTTCATATTTCACGCTGATTCTGTTCCTGTGACTCTTTTTCTCATCACGTTTTCATGTACAGTAGAAATATCACACAAGCAGCTTTGGTCTATTGCTAGGCTGGCTGTAGAGCCCAGCAGTGGATCTGGAAGTACAGTTCATGTTCTCCATCCTGGATTTGAGCATCAGTTATGATCTTAGAAGTATTCAAGTCAGCCTTATGACACGCTACCTGAGTTTGAAACCATGATAGAAACTCCTAAGAACACAAAAGTTTGTAATGGACAAAAGTATTTTGCTAGTAGTAACTGTAATGATGTAAACAGAGTTTCTGCAGCTCTAACAGCCTCCTCAATATTCTGGAGTGTTTCTGTGTGAATGTGTGTCCATTCTGTAGAGCATTGATGAGGTCAGGCTCTGATGTTGGACCAGAAGGCCTGGACCACAATCTCTGTTCCAGTTCATCTCAAAGGTGCTGGATGGGGTTGAGGTAGGGCTCTGTGCAGGCCAGTCCAGTTCTTCCACACTGAACTCATCAATGTCTCTATTGTTGCTTTTGGTACAGGGGTACAGTCATGTTGGGGCCTTCTCCAAACTGTTGCCACACAGTTGGAAGCATAGCATTGTCCAAAATGTCTTGGTCTGCTGAAGCATTAAGATTGACCTTCACCCGCAGGGGTTAATACTGTTGCCTCACAGCAAGAAGGTCCCTGGTTCACTTCCCAGTCAGGGCCTTTCTGTGCAGAGTTTGCATGTTCTCCCCGTGCATGCGCGGGTTCTCTCCGGGTTCTCCAGCTTCCTCCCACCACCAAAAACATGCTCGTTAGGTTAATTGATCTCTCTAAGTAGGTGTGAGTGTGATCGGGCCTGGTTGTCTGTCGCTATATGTCAGCCCTGTGATTGACTGGTGACCAGTCCAGGATGTACTCCGCCTCTCTCCCATGACAGCTGGGATAGGCTCCAGCCCCCCACCCCGACCCCCAACGGGATAATCAGTGTAGAAAATGGATGGATGGAGATGAGGAGGCTAGCCTGGACCCTGAAAAACAGCCCCATACCATTATCCCTCCTCCACCAAACAGGTAACGTTCCCCGGACCCAGACTCACTCATCTGACTGTAAACAGAGAAGTATGACTGTCCAGTCCAGTGTCAGTGTTCTTTTCACCACTCCACCCAACACTTGGACTTGGACTTGGTGATGTTAGGCTAGCATGCAGCTGCTCAGCCATGGAAACCTATTCATGAAGCTCCTGCTGCAGTTCTGGTGTTTACATTAATACAGTGGAAGTTTCTGACTCTTCAGTTATGGCGTTTGTGACGTTTATGCACCACACACCATGTTTCATAGCTGAGTTGCTGTTGTTCCTTAACGCTTCCTCTTCTAATAGCATCACTCCCAGTCGGCTGTGGAATATCCAGCAGGGATAATATTTCAAGAACCGTCTTATTGCAAAGGTGGCATCATCACAAAACCACCCTGTTTATTAAAATAAGAGCAAACAGCCACACTGAAATCCTCTTAGCATAGATGTTGTTGCACTTCTCCTTTGGCGGGCATTTTAGCCACTGACAAGCCTCACTGTTCAAACCCTACAGCGGCGCTGGCCTGTGCAGCTCAGGTTAGTACTGTGCTGTGCACCTGATTTTGCCATATCGCTTTGATTGGCCTGTAATGGACATAGTGTTCATCCAATCATCTCCTGCCCTTCCTGAGTGCTTAGAATGGGAGCTCTCCCACATGAATGTGAAATCTATACCATGCATATGAGAAAGATGTCATCTGTAGAGCTCTAAATACTAGAAAGTTTACCCCCACAATTTCTACTTCAGCTTCCTCCCACAGTCCAAAGACATGCTCATTAGATTAACTGGTGATTCTAAATTGCCCATAGATGTGAGTGTGTGCCTGGATGTTTAGCCCTGTGATCGACCAGTGACTAGTCCAGGATGAACCCCAGTGCTCATCCACAACAGCTCAGACTGGCTCCAGCCCCCTGTGACCCCTGTGACCCCTGGGTAAGATAACGGATGTTTTCAATGCTTTATCTGTTATCTTCTACTTGGAGCTGGAATTCAAAGGGTTAAACGTCAGATTTCAGCTCAGCATTGGAACAACGAGGGTTAGATGTGTAAAACACTGGCTAAAGAATGAGCAAACACTTGTGTATACCTTCAACCTGAGGTAAAATACCTCAATTAGAGGAAGTCCTTGGGTAAAAAGTCAAAATCCATTTCTTAGGGAGAAAAGGCTTCAAACCACTGAGGCTCTGCGGTTGCATCACCACATTTCTAAGAAGCATTTGGGTTTGTGTAAGGCGAGTTTCTTGGAACTCCTTTGTTTTCTTTAATTTCCAGAGCCAGATGGCTTTAACACAATAATTCGATGTTTATGTAACTGCAAGCCTGCACACATCTCTAAATTGTGTCCCGTTTCATAAAAAGACCAATCCCGAATGTTTAAAGAGGTCATTTTTCATGCAGGGACTCTTTACTTGTCAAACTTGAGGGGCTTCAGGATAAAAAAAGAGCGATAACAGAATCTTTGTCAGCATCACAGCATGAACCTAAAGGTCCTGTGAGGAGAATCGCTGTTTACATGACATTCATGACGTCTTCAGTCACGTCAGTGTGAACACAACTCATCATGTCGCAATCTACAGAGGTCAAACAAGGTCATCGACATCTATCGGTCTGAAAGGGTTACAGAGACATTTCTAAGGCTTTGAGATGCCAGCCAACCATTGTGAGAGCAATTACCCACAAATGGAGAAAACCTGGAACAGTTGTGAACCTTCCCAGGAGTCTACGAAAACTACTTCAGGGTCACAAAAGTACCCAGAACAACATCTAGACCTGCAGGCCGAAACCACTGCTGACCAACAAGACCACAAAGACCCGTCTCACATTTGACTACAAACATCCTGATGATCCCAAAGACTTCTGGGAAATATTCTGGGGACTGACCAGACAGAAGAGGAACTTTCTGGAACCCTAACCCTCACTCCTCTTAGGCCCCACCCACTTCTCTAAAAGTCACCAACTATGGCGACTATGGAGGGAAAAAGCCTCAACATTGAACACATACATAGTGGATTTGTTAGCTTAGCTGTAGCTATGTTAGCTATTTGGCTAATGTAGCTACATTATATGTGTAGCTTATGCAGCTAACTGAGCTACCTAAGCTATGCTTGCTGTGTTAGGATGTTTTGGACCAGCGTTTTTCCGTAAGCAGACGGTTTACTCGGATTTATTAAACATTTTGTTATTCGGCTGTGCAGGTCAAAACTTTTGGTTTCCTAAAAAAAGAACGACCCAGGAATCTATTTCCACATTCAGCTAAACGCACGTTTAAACTGTGTTTACCCAACTAAAGTAAAGAGGAGGAAAAACCTGGAATCATGGTGTCAGTGGGAATGTCAGGAGCCTTTAATACCCTGTAGAGGATGGCTAATGTTAGCAGCTAGCTCTGCCAGCTTTTGTTCCTCTTTGCAGATTAATTTTGCACTTTCTACTGCCCACAAATCACTTTATTTGCATTTATGACTTAAAAAAACTATCGTACTGTGTTTTTCCAACTACACTAGCAGCTAAGCTTCTCAGATTTACGTCTGGGGGAAATCTCTGACAGGAATGCAGCGGCCATTAGCTGAAGCTACAGTGGCCTCTAGTGGTTGGAGGTTCATTACAGTTTTAAGGAGCATTAGACCAAGATTTTAAGCCCATGTTCATTATAATGATTGGTAATATGTTTAACCCCTTAAAGCCTGTTGTTGTATATTTGATACATACTTCAATGATACCTCTTTCTCAGTGGTTTTCAAAGTGTGAGGCAGGCCTCCCCTGGGGGGCGCCACAGAGCTTCAGGGGAGGCACGGAACCATAAACCTGAAAAAAGGTGATTTGCTTTGTGAACCTCTGCTGTGCATGGAGCAAAATGGATGGATATAGTTACTATAGGGACTATGCTATAGAGCAGTATTACTCAACCAAAGAGCCACATTATTAAAAATGCCTTTGCAAGAGCCACAATCTAAGCGGTGAAAAGTGGCAAAAACAGCTTGAAGTAGCAATAAAAAAAGGTTAAAGGTGGTAAAAATGGTCAAAAAGCAGCAAAAAAAATGGTGAAAATGTGGAAAAATGGTCAGAAAGTAGCAAAAATTGGTGAGAAGTGACAAAAAAATGAGTGGAAAGTGACTTAAATGAGAATAAAGCAGCCAAGAGTGGCAAAAACGGGCAAAAAAGGAAACAAGTGGTATGTAACGGCAAAAGGTAATTTAAATGGGCAAAAATGGGGAAAAAGTGGCAAAAAGATGTCACAAAAATAAGAAAAAAAATTGGAAAAAAGGGATATTTAATGATGAAAGGTAGCTGAAATGGGCAAAAAGGCAAAAATGGGATAAAAGTGGAGAAATGGGGAAAAAGAGGCAAAAAGAGGTAAAATGGCCCAAAAAATATGAAAAGGGGTTTTTAATGGCATTATAACTAAACCAGAGGGAAAGGCAGATGTTTAAGGACATTTGCAAATCAAAATACATTGATATTAAAAATGTTTAAAGATTAGACATAAATGTTTGAAATGTTGTTTAATTTTGTGAAATTTGAATCCTTTTTGTGGGTGGGGGTCCACCGAGTGGATCAGTTCTTCTTAGGGGGCTCACTCTCACACACTTCGAAAAGCCCTGCTCTGTCTAATCAATACGATCACAAATTACTAAAAAAACTTCTGAATACAATCTGAAAAATAATAAAAATTCCCTCAAGTGGATTATCAGTTACTAAAAACACCTACAGTATCAAATGACACACAAAAAATATATTTGTTAAATTTTATGGAAATGTTTTTTTTTTTTTGGGGGGGGGGGGGGGATTTCAGTAGAAAGTGACAAAAACATTTCATTCCCAAAATATTTGAATTTCCTGGCTATAATTTGTGTTTTCAGGCTTTAAGGGGTTAACCAACTAGTAAATCTTGCATCGGCTAATTTGCTAAACAGTTTAACCCCATGCATCCCTAACCTTAACCGTCAGGGCAGAACGATTTAGGAAAATAATGGAACTGCAGGTTTTCCCCCAGTATCGCGACTGCAGTTTGATAAGAGATTATTTCTGAAGGTCCTTGTCTTATGTTTCCTCCAACTGATAACTTATTGTGCTGATCTTGACTTGTTCTGCAAACTGGATATGAATTTTTGTTCTGAAAGGAGCGGTAATTTTTACATCGTTCTGATATTCAATAAGAAAAACGTACAAAAATGAAGAAAGTAGCATTTTTTGCAGACTATTCTAAAAAATGCCACTTTAATGACTGCATGATATGTAATGTTTGTGAGCTGGCACATTTTTCAGGAATCATTTTGGAACAAATTTCAGGAAAAGTGCAGTAGGCGATACTGTAATTTAATCTAATTTGTGATAAATTGCCCAGCCCTGCCGACCCTTACCTTAACCCTAAACAGATGTTTAATCTGAGGTCATTTCAGAGTGTCAGCATGTATTTCCATTCTGACAGAGAACACACCTGCTAGTCCGACTCTGCATGATTGTTCAGGTCACAGTCTGCTCCTGAATCTGACTGAGACGCTGAGGCATGGCCTTACACAGGCCGCTAATTCTGCACAGATGAGTGGGTTAACATTCCTCCACAGTGACTGGATTCCAGTTACACAAACGCTTGCTTCAGTTGTCAGGTTTAGGGTTTGAGGACTTTTTCAGGAAGGTTTGGATGAATTTTTTCTCTCAAAAAATGAAATTATAATTTAAAAACTGCAGTTTGGATTTACTCTTCATTGTCCAAAAATTCTGACTTGCAGAGGTCAATTTTCATTCAATAGAGGTAGCAAATTATAGAACAGCTTTCCTCAACTGCTAAAGAAATGTTCCTCTACAAATTCTTATAAAAGATGTTTAAAGGATCATTTAAGAACTCTTTTGAAATAGTTCCTCTTTTTCATGTCAGTTATGTGTGCATTTTTAAATTTTTTTTTGTTTTTTTGTCATTATCTCTGGAGTCATTGGCAACACAATCCCTCATAGACCTCACACACGATCATACACACCACTCACATTTTCTATGTAATCTTTACATTTTTTTTCTTCTTTTTTATAATTGTTGTTGTATGTATTTTGTTGCTAATATGTCATAACTTCTGAGTAACTTGTTTTTTTGTTTTTTCTTTTTTGCATGTTATATGTGCATAATAATAGTAAATAATATTGTGTAACTTTAATATCCTTTAGGTGGAGGCTTCAAATAAGCCCTTTGGGATTTTCACCTCTCCCTGCACCTCATATAATTTGTCATCTTTGTCTTTTGTGTATTTCATGATTGTGCAAAATAAATACAATAAAATAAAAAATTAAAAATAAATAAAAATAAACTCTGGCTATCTTTGAAGCATTTAAACGTGAGAAATGTGTAAAAACTCAGACACTGGGGCCATGTGGTCCAGCCTGCTGAGCTCAAAGTCATAAAGAAAGTCGGCGTTTATTTACCCATTAAGACGTCTTCAGCCTGTTTATGAACTGATCCTGACATCCTGAACGTACAGGACGCTAACGTGCTGAAGGTGAGAGGCTAACCTGCTAACAGACGTTGGCAGCTCCCTCTCCCCGGTGTGTTTTTGTTTGGCAGTTTGTGAAACGAGTCCAGACTCGACAGCGGCGTGTCTTCATGTTTGTAGACGAGGCGGAGCAAACAGAGATAATGTTTAAAAGTCTACCACTCTTTTGTCTCACTGTAACAGACTGTTTGTCGATTAGAGAGGAGGGAAATGAGAGTTTTATGCAAACACAGCTTTAAATGACAGTGACAGAGGAGGTGCATTCATGCAGCCAGAAAATACCAAATGTTGATTTATTTCTCAAAGGAAGAGCCGGAGGTTTCATTTATGCCATTTGTCATGATTTAACCGCTTTGTATGAATCAATTAGTCTGATTGTAATGATTTTACAGTCAGAGAAATGATATCAATTCATTAAAAATCCATTAATGAGACGCCATCTTGTTCCTAAATCAGCTGTAAGAGGAAGTTGCTGCAGACAAGACAAAGATGGAGGCTTAGGGGAAACTTTAGAGTCGTATTTTTATGCAGCGGTGGAAGTCAGCACCTGCCGTCTTTGTGGAAACACCTGACAGTCACAGGTTGGAGCATGCTCAGTGCGGACATGATTGACAGGAACGAGAGTTTAAAGGATGATCTCTGGACAGAGCGTGAAAGCTGCTAACGGGCTCTGTCGAGTCGTGTCTGATGTAAACCTCTGAGGGTGAACGTCTTTCAGAATAATTAGTTTAATTCACATTGAGGTGTTCTTATTTATTCTGCAGGTTCAGCACAAACACACACTCCACACACTCCACACACACACACACACACACGCAGAGTTAGAGAGGGCTGAGAGAGGGGATTATGTCTCGCTGAGTGAAGTCCGTGTTCAGGAATGTGTTTTTAGGTGAAATAATGTGGCTCTTATGTCTGTGAGTGTGCACCACAAAGGCCTCTTTGTGACCAGGTAACCCCCCCCACCCCCCCACCCCTCCCACACTCCAGCATCAACACTACTGAGAGATGGATCTCCATCGCTGCATCGTTCATGTTCTAACACGTGAAAACACACACCGTCTGACAAAGGGGAGGACAACAGGCAGCTATGAGAACATCAGCTGATCTGCTGCAGAGACTGCAGATGATTCAGTCACTACATTTAGGATTTAAACCCAGAGCATCAGGATCAGGACCAGGACCAGGACCAGGACCAGGCATGATGAGAGACAACAGGAGGAAGATTTGTCAGGATGCATGTAAAAAAAAAGTCTAATATAAATTTTAAATAGTCTGAAATTTCAAGACTAAAGCAGTGATGATTTGGCAGCATTTTAAAATTTAATCTATTTAGATTAAATTGATTTGAGTTTTAGACCCATTTTAATAATTCTACTGTTTTTATAGTATTGGACCAGTTTTAGTCAACGAGACCTCAAAAACATTTCAGTCCGGTTTAAGCCAAAGTCCGTACACGTTCTTTACTTTTAGTCAAAAAATATTTTCTTTGTCAATTTTATTAGCCAACTTATATAATAAATATAAATGTGAAACAGTCAGGTTAAGGCACTTTAATACCTAGATTAGTTAAAACATACCAAAGAAAACACTGACACACCTAGAATCCTCTCTACCAATCTGTCCTTGTGTTTTTAAGGATTATTCATGAATATGTGTCTCTGTGAGGTCTTTAAAAGTCTTTAAAATTGATCAATTTCACCAACATTAAGCATTTTTAAAAGAATTAAAAAGTCCTGAAGAATAGACTTCAAAGTCTGAAATTTGGATTTTTATTTTTAGTCTAATCTGAAGAGGCTGTCGGCTTTAAAATACTTTAAAATTAAATCTAAAGAGAATCACAGCAATCCTGAAATGGGAAAGTATACTTTATATTTTTCTGAAACCTAAATGCATGCTTTTCTTCTTTCAGCTTTAACTGTAGTGTAAAACTTCTAGATGGTGGTACAACTCATTTTAGGTGGCATCAGTTTAAAAAAGCTTTTCTTTTGTCATCTACCTTATGGGATCAGTTTTTTTTTCTTATAGTCTAAATTCTCCAAAAAAGCCTAATTGGCATACTATAATAATAATAATAATAATAATAATAATAATAATAATAATAATAAATCATTTCTTGACTTTGTTGTCACATTTTTACTCACACTAACATAAAAACTGTGCGGTAAATGTAAGAAACTGAAGATACAAACTTCTTTAAATGTATGAGGAGGATTAACTGTAACATCTGATATTCTGTTTAGACTCTGGAGTATGGATGTGGAAGCCCAACAGTCCAGCACTGACATTTTAATGTTTTTTATGACTTTTTGGAGTATGTGTATTTTAGGGGTAAGACAGGAAGTCTTCAGGTCGAGGAGTGTGGTTCGTGGGCGAGCTGGCTGCTTTTGTTAGTGATGAGAGCTGGCTCCCATTTCAGAGACAGTTTCTTATTCTTTTTGTTATTTGTTGTTGTTTTAAAGAAATCAAGGTACAAAATGAGGAACTGTTGGAAAGCTGAACGGCCAGCTCTTAGCCATAATTCACCCACCCTACGGCTGCACCACACTCCACCCTGGACCTGGACCTGGACTATCAGGCGTGTTTTCAGTGAGCATTGAGGTGCATCCACACACAGCATCCAGTATTCCTACTTGGTGTGTGATTGACTGAAATAATAAATCATGCTAATGCATTGCAAGAGCCAAGTAGACATCAATGCAGAGCAGGAAGGAGCAGCATCAAGCCTGTGCACCGTTCACCATGTTCAGATAGACAAAGATGCTGGGGAGATACAGACTGTCGTCTTGTGCCGTTCTTCTTTGCCGGCGCCGGTTTTCTTCCTGTTCAGTCACCAAAGTCTCCGGGTCTGACTAGGGGTACAATGTGTACGGACGTATTTCAAAATTTGCCGTCGTAATCAAAAGCCAAGCCTAACAAAATTAAGTTTAAGTTAGCTATCAAGTCTGTGACACGGTCGGGAATGGAGAGGCGGAGCTCGAAAACAGTGCACTGCTCACAGGTCCT
Source organism: Cheilinus undulatus (assembly GCF_018320785.1). Lineage (NCBI taxonomy): Eukaryota > Metazoa > Chordata > Actinopteri > Labriformes > Labridae > Cheilinus > Cheilinus undulatus. Next base: position 50,598,419 of record NC_054874.1, read on the forward strand.
GCCCATGGGTCTGCCCCAGCAGCTTTCACAGAACTGGCCAATCAGGGGACAGTGGGCACGTGGGGTTGGGGACTCTTAAAGAGACAACGCTAAAACGGAGCGATTCAGGAAGAGAAAATGAGGATTTTGCAAACGCCATTGTGAGGCACAGAAGGCGCTTTATGACCTGCAAATCATGCAGTGTTACTCCATAGGCATCCAAGATTGACATAATGAAAGGAAAAACGAGCAAAATATGTCTCCTTTAAAGTCTCTGTTTTTGGTTTTCAGGCCAGCAACTCTTCCTGAAGTTTCATCAGGTGGAGATCCAGTGTGAAGTCGAAGCATTACTAAATTCCTGATCATCTGAACCCACACAGTGTCAACCATAACGGCACGCTACCTTCATAAAGAGGAATTTCTCACCCTTTTCCCTGCTAAAATGCTCTCTAGTGGATTTTACATGAAGGTGTACTAATATTATGTTAAACGGCCTTTTACCTAGGGATCTATTTCCCCTCTCCAGGTACACCTGTGTCCTTTATTCTTATCTAAAGGCTTGTATTAGAAATCTCTAAACAGGTGTAGGTGTTTGAATCCGACCAAAAACCTTCATTATTTGAGATGAATAGACGTCTGCAGCCCTCGCTGTTCTCCAGCTGAAGTAACATCTGAGTGAGGTAAAGGTATACCTCACACCTTCCTCTCAGCTCTGCCTGATGAAAGGCCACATTTTTGGCTGCTGAAGTGAAATTACAGTAATTTTCTGGGGAGGAAAAAGCCTCCAGCCGCTTGGCTAATGGTCGCCATTACAGTTTCTTTTTCTGACAGCTGGCCAGACGCGGCGGAGAACCAGGAAGTCCTCCGCCTGTAAACCTGCAGGACCACGTCTCCCGTTAGAGAAACTACTTTTAAATATTTCACAGATTGATTATGAGCAGTCGCAGGTAAAAAGCGCCATATTTAGGAGTTTATCTGCATCCATACAGTTGCTTTAAGTCGGATCGTTGAGGGGAGGCTGTCGGGCGGTGAAAGTGTATGTTTTTCTCTTTCAAACCAAATCTCAAAGAGAAAAAACATCGTTTTTCGGCAGAGAAGCAGCTCCAAGTCTTTTCAGTTCGTGACCCCTCAGAATGAAGTATTAACATGAGTTATGAACAATTCAAGCAAAGATTGATTTTTCTCTCTTGTGTCTACTCAAGGATTTCTTGCAGCCTCAGGTGGTAGCAGTATTTCACAGAAAATGGAAAGAAAGTCCAGAAAAAAATGTTTGTTTTGTCAGATGAGGGGCCGACATGGCGGCTGGGAACAGACTCCTCCAGACTGAACTCGCCGGGCTGATTCACATATTTATTTATTACAGTTCTGATGGGGAGTAAAAATACCTCTGTGTTTATTCAACCTTGTGCCGCTGCCGCCGTTTTGTTACTGCAAAGGCGTTCGGTTCAGAGTGGAGCGCCGTTGGAAGAGCTGGCGAGTGGGCGGGCTGTTTCAAGTACAGGTGAACAAAATAAAGGAACCCAGGAAGTCTGGTTTGAGGAGCAGACCCACGAGTTTGAAGGCTCCAGACTTATTTGTGTCTTAGCTTTGAGTGTTTGCCATCGCTCTGCAGAAACGATGCTAAAGCCGCCACTGAGGGCGCCACTGAGGGCGCCGCTGAGGCCGCGCTTTCTTTGCCTCGCTCTTGAAGATCTCAAGGTTCTTTATGTGTACTTCAAAAATGGCCCCAGAAAGAAGCGTAACGGGATGGAGATGGAGCCGAACTCGCGTGTCAAAGAGCAGCTATTTTATGTGCTGCTGGAAATATGCACCAACAAGACGCCTAAAGTAGAAGATTTCAGCAAAGTTTGAATGTTTAACTGAAAAACGCAATCATCTAAAACAAAAGTGAGTTCATATTCATTCATGAGAATACCAAAAAAGTTAAACCTGATTCGTTCTTGGGAATATTTTCATTTATTACATGTTTTTAAAGGTTTCATGTTCAACACAAAATCAGTTAAGACTGAAAAATCCCACAGAGAGCAGCAGGCGTTGATAACATTCACCCTCTTTGGAAGAGACACGTTTAAACCTAATATTCTGTAATAAAGCCTCTTTATAAATCATAGCTACAGCCGCTATGGATGCAAATAGACTTCGTATTTTTCTCTTATTCAGACGTTAAAATAATCTTCGGTCCTGGCTGATGGAGCAGCTGCAGATGACTTCTACTTTTCTTTATTGCACTGATTGAAAAAAGGAAGGCTGTACTGTTCAGTTTTACTTCCCTTTATTTATTTAACTGGCCCTAAGGCTAACTACTGGTCAGTGCCTGGCTGATCAGATGATCTGAGTCTGAAACCAGCAGAGCTTTAAAAACATGGCCATAAATGCACTACCGACGGATTCAGGACCAGGACTACAGACACTCTGGACTCAGTATTTCCTCTGAAGGAAGTCTGAGGATCACCAAAGGTTCTGAGATTTATCCTGTCTACAAGTTTGAAGGTTACACCAAATGTCACTCCAGTCCATGCAATCAAGGCCGTCCATGAGGGGGGAGACAGTGGGACCCAGACAAACTGGGGGTCCATGGAGGCCAGCATAACCATGGTCCATTATGAAGTTAACCTGAGATCTCCATGCTCAATAATTTCAGCGTGCCAGACAATAAAGTAGAAGAAAGTGGGACAGCATTAGGAGAAAATAGTTAAAAATGTGTAAAGATGAAAAAGTGCGAGAAAGGACAAAAAGTAGCAAAAATGGGTGAGAAGTGGCAAACCTGAGAATAAAGTGGCAAAAAAAGGGCAAAAAGAAGCACAGTTTGGATAAATGTGGCAAAAATGGATGAAGGAGGGAAACAGTTGGCAAAGGTAGCGCAAACAGTGGCAACGATTGGTTAAAAATGGCAAAACCAGGGGAAAATGGGTAAAAAGCAGAAAAAACAATTAAATAGTGAGAAAAGGTGGAAAAAATGGGTGAAAATGGGAAAAAGGGTTAGCCAGGAAGTGTGAAAATCAGCAAATCATTTAAAAGTGCAAAGGTGGACAAAAAGGGGAAAGATGCGAAATGTGGTGAAAAACGGCAAAATGAGTGAAAAAGGGGAAAAAGATTAAAAAAGTGGAAAGAATTGGTTGAAAGTGACTTAACTGGTTTAAAAGTGGCAAAAAAAAAAAAGATTAGAAATGGGATGAAGTGGCAAAATGGGTTAAAAACTTTAAAAACAGATGAGAAGAAAAAAGGACAAAAACTGACCAAGGGGGAAAAATTTGATTTCAGTTTGAAAAAAAATGGACGAAAAGTTGAGAGAGCGGTTTAAAGTAGCACAAATAATCTAAACAAAAGAACCCAGCCATGGTCCAACACACTTTTCAGCTCTAAAATGAGGGAACAGCTGGTCAATATGAACGCTAACACCAGTGCCACACATCATTCACATGGACTGATATATCAATAAACTAAAACTAGAGAGGACCCAGTCTCTGGGTCTATCAGGGGCCATTCTCTGGGTTTATCAGGGTCCATTCTCTGGGTTTTTAGGGTCCATTCTCTGGGTTTTTAGGGTCCATTCTCTGGGTTTATCAGGGTCCATTCTCTGGGTTTTTAGGGTCCATTCTCTGGGTTTATCAGGGTCCATTCTCTGGGTTTTTAGGGTCCATTCTCTGGGTTTATCAGGGTCCATTCTCTGGGTTTTTAGGGTCCATTCTCTGGGTTTTTAGGGTCCATTCTCTGGGTTTATCAGGGTCCATTCTCTGGGTTTATCAGGGTCCATTCTCTGGGTTTTTAGGGTCCATTCTCTGGGTTTATCAGGGTCCATTCTCTGGGTTTTTAGGGTCCATTCTCTGGGTTTTTAGGGTCCATTCTCTGGGTTTATCAGGGGCCATTCTCTGGGTTTATCAGGGTCCATTCTCTGGGTTTTTAGGGTCCATTCTCTGGGTTTTTAGGGTCCATTCTCTGGGTTTATCAGGGTCCATTCTCTGAGTCTTTTAGGGTCCAATCTCCGGGTTTTTAGGGGCCCAGCCATCTGTATGCAGGCCTTCATACGGCGGTTTTGGATGTGATGTGATGGCCCAACATGAGAACTAACGTCTCTCATCCTCTTGTCTTGATGAGAGAAACTCTCCCTGGTTTTGCAGAACAGATCATGAATCAAACTGGATAAAAACAACAGAGGGGAGAAATGCAGATTTGGAGGAGGTGGCGTTTGTGAAAACAGGCTGCAGCCTCCTGTTCTCCTCCAGACAGCTGAGAGGAGCCGTGATACCAGAGCGAGGCTGCGGGCGTAGTGATACGCTGACCTACGACAAAGTAGTGTTGAGACAGAAGGAATTTTTCACACCCTGTTGTTGGTATTTACAGCTTTTGTATCTTTTAGTCTCCTTTTTCCTTCTGCTTCACTGCTGATTTAGTCCACCATGTGGGTTAAAAAGTTAAAAATGCTCCCATTTTTCCTTCTGTTTCCATGTTAATATGTAACTCCCACAGTTCCAGTCCATGAAATCCTGGAGGGTATGTGGGAGCGAGGAACAAACAGCGGGCTGGGGGCTTATATAAACTGAGTGACAGGCAGCACACACGCTCGCTCGCTCTCTTCATCTCTCCATTCAAAGGGCAGAGCTTTCCATAGAAGGAGGGATTGTGCTGGATTGGATGGAGGGAGCGAGGCTGGAGATGGGGGAGGAGGGGAGGCTTGGAGGGGGGTCAGTACTATGAGTCAGCACGCACACACAGGCACACTCAGGTCGTTGTGTTACCATAGAGACAGCCGAGTTGGTCAGCATAAAAGCAGGAAGGACGACGTCGGACTGTTAATGTGGAGCCCTGATGAGGAGGAGGAGGGAGAGGAGAGGGAGAGGAGGAGGGGGGAGGGGGCTGGTTTGACTTCATTAACCTTTGACCCCTTCACTCTTTTTCACTAATAACTGTGTCTGAGTGATATCTGACCTTTGACCCTGGCAGGTTGGGCACCTGCTCGGCTCTGTTTTGATCTCTGCTCTGCTTTTTCTTCATTTTGAACTGTTCATCTGTCAGAAAACTCCCACAATTCTCTGCTGTAAGATGACGTTAGGACCAGCTCCGCCCTGCAGAATGCTGGCTAAAGTTAGATTCAATGAAAAATGTTTTTTTACCGGTTAAATCCATCTTAAACAGTAGCGATATTAGATCTGTGAGGAGTCTGGAGCAGATTAGCGGCCTCCATAATGATTCTGAGAATGGCCAAACTCAGTCAGAGCTCTGATGAAGAGGCTGGGGCGGCTCTGACGCTGGCTGCACAGGTTTGGATCCAGCTTGTGGTTCATTTCCTTCGTTATTCTCCGGTCACTCTCAGGGATTTTAACACTTCCATTACAGGGAAATAACCACGCTTTTATGATTATCACACTTATTTTGCAGTCGTGTCTGAAGCATATTGCATAAAATCACATCAGATTTTTAGAAGATTTTTATTGCTGCCATTTTGAAAAAGGAATAACATCATGATTGAATAGTCCAGTGAAAAGTCATGTAAACAGGGGCAGAGCCTGGCGTCTTAAATATCCAGGGCTCAGCCCAAACACGGGATGTCCCGGGGGGGGGGGGGGCTGCCCCAGATATGTTTGTCTTTTTGGGCAACCGTCTGCAATATTCTTACACAATTTTAAAACACAAATTTAGAATTAAAACGCTGACAAATGTATGAAACATTCAGACAAAATGATCCAGTTCATCCTAAAAAATCATCAGTGCTTACTTATTTCTTTTCTCAATTTAATTATGTCAAAAGTTTCTGAAATAATCAAACACCAGTGAAGTTTGATAAAAATGTCTGATCATTATTTTCACCCTGTGTAGATTAGGCGGTAATTTTCTGTAAAGTTTACAACTGGAACTTTTCAAACAAAGAACATGTAAAGCAGCATATGTGGTTTTTGATCATTCACAAAAATGCTGAAAAATATTTTAGTGTTTTTTAGAACAATGGTAAAAGGGCTTTTTATGCTGCAGTGAGTGCATTCATTATTAATGGTTAAAAAGTCAGATTTTATTAAAACTGCCTTTAGGAATCAAATTTCCATGTTCTGATTTTAAAAAAAGCTGATTTGTTTATCACTTATTTATTTTTGTAAATGATGAACTTTTAACCAACCTGGAAGATGTGGGGCTTTATGAAAAAAATCAGGGCTTAAGCCCCATAAGCCCCGCCCCCTCGCTCCGCCTAAAAATGTAAATAGATGACACCAAGTCTATCTCTCTGTCCATACAATAACTTTGAGTCTTTTTTATGGTTGTCATGAAGGTGTTAGTGAGTTCCAGCTTTAAGTCAGATGATGAGATGAACATTAGATCCATAAGAAGAGGAGAAATGATACGACACAGAGCATGTAATCATCATACTGTGCTGTTCTGATTCTGCTTGGAGCATTTTATGATCATCTATGCAGTATGCATGATTTACAGTACGAGTCTTTGGTGAATGAATTAGATGCTATGATTCAGTTTGATGAGAATGCCAGAGCCCACAGCGGGGCGTAGTACCGCTCAGTTATGAGGAAGATGAGTCAGTCGAACTCTGAGGGAGGGAGATTCAGCACTGACACGGCAGCCGACACCCTGGTCTGTGTACCGGGGCAACTTTAGACAAAGGTAGGCAGATTTAACTGAGACGCCAGCACTGAAAAAACATCCTTTTAAGCAGCGTTCATGTTGAGGAGCAACACTCAAACCGCGTCCGTTATGCATCGCCCTAATTAAACTGCTGAAAAGGACATTTTTTGAGTGCTGATGCCAAGTTTCAGTCTCTTTTTGTTGTGCACCTTACGAAGTCTTTTGTTAGGGTGCTTCTTGTTTGGCTCTCCTTGTTAAAGGTGGGTAAATACCTGGGGCCCCTGAACACATCACTAACTTCTCCTGCACCATCCTGTCTTCTGAGGGTTTAAAATCTTAAAGGGTTAACACACTCATTAAAACTGTGAAAGATAAAACAAACTTAGTCATGTTATAGTGGCAAATAAAAATGTAAATATTTGTATGAACCATGACATCTTTTTGAACTTTTCCATCAGAAACAAGTCATTTGGTTTAACTGTTACTTTAGCAATTATTTTACAATTAATATAACACAATTATAGCTACAAATAAACAGATTTTGTCAGTTTCAAAAAGGTTTTGGTGGGTAAAACAAGACCAAAAAATTTTTGTTTCCTTTGAGTAAATTATTATTTGTATACATCTGCCTTTAAATGTGTATGAATAAACCTAAATCTTTATATTTTATTTTAAACATTTAGTTTATATTATTTTATGTATAATTTTAGACTTTATATTGTTTTTGTTTTTATTACATTTGTTTTGTAAAAATAAAAATGCTAATTTTGAATCACATAGCTCTGATGTCTTAACCTGATGCCCATCTAGAGTCTCCAAATATTCATCTGGATATTCTCTGTTTGAAAAACATCCCTTTAAAGTTATTTCTGTTTGGTTTAACATCAAATCATGAGTTTAAATTTAAAAGAGTGTGCACACTTTGAACTGCAGGCTATGTGCAAACTTTAAAAGAAAATAGTTTTTATTTTTTCATATTATCAAGTTATTTTGCAGATCCAAGATCACAATCAGAGCTCTACTGAGCATATAATGTATGATACAAGGATAAAAAAACAGCATGGAAATAAACAAGACAAGCTTTAAGGCATCAATTATACTATCCAGACAGCCTCATGGGAGCCGATGTGGCTGCGAAGGGAGTGCTTTGGCTTTTAAATATAAAATCATATTGAAATTTGTGCTTCTGCAGACTTTAACTAAGGTGAGACTCTCAACAAGAGAGTTACATGAGTTTAAAATGGAGATTAATTGCAAAAAAAAAAGAAGTAAAATGTCTTTGCACATGATTTTATGTCATCTTTAGTTTGTGTTTTCTGCAGTTGCACGTCTATGTGAAGATCCCACTTTGCTTTTTTAAATATCCATGCCATACTGCTGCACCATTTCTGTCCTTTCTGGCCAAATTTGCCTGTTCATGCTTTAAAATGTTCACCATCATCTGGCGTGTGCGTGTGACTGTCATAATGCTGCAGTCTTGTTTTAATGCATGTGTCTTTCTGTTATAAAAGTGATGCTGTAACTGCACCGTGAATATCTTCTCCCCACGTATGAAGGATGGAATGAAAAATGAGATACTGTACCTCTACCTTTCCTCCCAGCTGCAGCTTTCCCACTGCTCCCAGTCCTGTTTATTCACCCCCCCATGTCACCCAGTGAATGCACAGAGAGCGCCACGTTAACATTAAAGCATCACGTTTATTGAAATAAAAACCTTGCCTTAAGCTGTAAAAAACAAACCAAAAACACTGTACAGATATTTCCCCAGGAAGAAGAAGAGTACATGATTGAGCAGGTGTGTGATGGAGCTGACGTGACGTCGTGTGTCTGTAAATCCGTCTGGACGCCCGTGAAGTGTGACGCCTGCGAGTGTTAACAGGCTAAATATTAACCCAGCAGGAGCGTAGCAAGATGCTAACACCAGCAGGAATGTTGCAAACACAGCCTCAGCGTCGTATTTGTGATGGCGATGACAGCGGATGTGTTTGTGTGGGTCTTTGGTAAGTCTGTTTAAGAAGCAGAGACGATGATATGCCCTCGTTAAGACACAAACACGCTCACAGGACAATACCATAATGCTGAAACTGATGAAAAAAGTACAAAACATAAAATAATTGACATGTCATTCACATATATGTACAGTCTGAACATCACAGAGTGATTGTCTCATGGGTTTTCACAGTGCACAGGACATTTTTCACATGTCACAGCCACAAAGCTTGATGACGTGGCGTGAAAGCTCGTCACCATCACGCAGTTAATGATCCCCCTTCTTCCCCCTTTTTGTACATTAAATAGAAAAGAGCAAGGCACTCTGGGTAAAAGAAGGCGAAAGCGGGCGCCTGGAAAATTACCTGCCATTAATCTGTGCAAACAATTGACTTTTAAACCCCGCTGATTGGGAACACGGCAAAATTAAAAGACGTATTTCAGCCGAGCTGACAGGAGGTGCAGAGGTTACAAAATGGTTGTATTTCGTCTTAGTGTACCTTTTCCTTCATAGTCTAGTAGCTTTTTTCAACCCCCACACTCTCCTTTCTCTTTCTCATTCCCTTCTTTTCTTTCTCTCTTCACGTCTTGGCTTCCTGACCGAGCTGAAATTACCTTAAATTGGTCTGAACTGGATGGAAACACTCTAAAGTGGCTCCTCAGCCCCCAGTCTAGTTCCTGGCCAGAGAAAAGCCAAGAAACAATAAAAAATGTGGGTACCAAACTAACTCAGGAATTCACAGTCGCTCTTTGTCACACTTCAACAAGCTGATCCGGCCATAAAGAGCAGCTCCAAACACTCGAGTCAGCTCCCCCAGAAAAAAAAGGAACAGAAAAACACATTCACACTTAATGAGGATGTCAGTGTGAACCTTTCTATCAAAGAACCTCAGATTCAAAACACTTGTGAAGAGAAAAACTCCTTCATTTAACCCACAGTGGAAACTGAACACACAGAAAACAAATGAAAACATGTTAAAGCCAAGGATAGACCCATATGGGATTGTTCGATTTCTAATTATAGTCTTTTACTTGAAAAGTGTCCAAAGTTCTTATGCAAAAGGTGACCTCTTTAACATACAAATGTGACATTTTCAAATTAAAACAGTGTTTAAAACATTCCTCAAAGTTTCTCCATCATCAGAGTTCGTTTGGGGCCGTTATCACCTGATAAATATTGGTAAACCCATATTTGGTCTATCCCGTATGAAATCCTTCATGGTGTGGATGTTGTGGTGTCCATGTCGAGGTGAAAATCAAACAACTGAACAGAACAAAAATGGTTGAACACAACAGAACCAAACCAAAAATGAAAACGCCATTTGGAAGTGGGTGTTGTGGGTGTTGTGGGGGGGGGGTCAGTGCAGCTTTGGTGGAAGGATATCGCCTCTGTCAAATCAGTCCCAGCTTGACTACCACACCCGGTTGGTCCAATAAATGTCCCTGTGGTACATAGGCGTGTTTGCGTAGTCTCCTACCTGTTTGCTGCTGTATTTGGGTGGGTTGGCCTTGTAGCTGTAATCCGAATATTGGTCCGAGCCTGTGGAGTTGTTGTCGCCCGTTCCGACAAAGGTGTTGGTGGCGGGGAGGTCCTGGACGGCCTGGTGCTTCTTAGAGGCGGAGGGCGACTGAGGCTGTAGTTGAATGGAGGGCAGGGGGGAGTTAGAGCGGTAGTGGCGGCCCAGGTCGGGGCTTCCTGGTGGGTAGTTAAGGGGAAGGTGGATTCTGGGGCTGTCATTGACAGTGTCGTTGATGAGGTTGAACTTGAGGCCTTTCTGTAAGCTGGCCTCCTCATCCTCTTCAAGCGGCTTCGCCGGTTTGGGAACTTTCCCCTTTTTGCTCTTTTTCCCTTTCCCATTTTTGGGGCCTTGCTTTGGAGCATACAGGTCCTTACTCTCCTTCTTACCAGCTTGGTAGCCGCTCTTTGTGTCCTTCTGTAGGCGATGCCTGATGACAACTACAGCAACGATGACCAGAATCACACCAGCGATACCTGCAAGGCTGCCATACAGGATGTTGCTGCGCTGAGCCAGGGCGTAGTTCGGGTCCCCGGCAATGTCCCTGTCCAGAGGGGTGTACAGGCTGTGTCCAACCAGCGCCTCAATCAGGGAGACATTGGACTTGGTGTCATTGACGAAAACATGGACCAGGGCCGTGGTGTGGCGGGGAGGTTTCCCTTTATCGCTAACCCTTACCACAAGGCGGTGGAGGCCGTTGTGTTTACCAGTGAATTCCTGCGCCAGTGTGATTTCCCCGCTGTTGGGCGAGATATGGAAGAGCCCGTATGGGTTACCACCTACGATTGTGTAGACCAGCTCAGCGTTTGGACCAGAGTCAATATCCTCAGCCTCCACCACCTCTACAGCAGTGTCTGTGGCAGTGAAGGGTGACATGTACTTGAAGGAGGAGTTTGCTGGTTTGGTGACGTAGGGGGCGTTGTCATTCTCATCAAGGACATTGATAGTCACACCGACATATGAAGACCGGGGTGGGTCACCGGCATCCACAGCCTTGAGGCGGAAGGTGTATGTGCTTTCCTTCTCACGGTCAAACGATATGTGGGACAGGATGGTTCCTGTGCCGTTCTGGATGACAAACTTGCCGTTGTCAGGCTCTACATACAGATTAACTCTGGCGTTCTCACCCTTATCTGCATCAGTGACTGTCACAACCCCTACAGGATTGAGAGGGGCCATGTTCTCGATGACAGAGAAGCTGTAGCCACTCAGCATAAACTTGGGATCATTGTCGTTCCGGTCCAGAACATTGATCACAACTGTTGCAGTGCCTGTTTTACTCGGGACGCCCTTGTCTGCCGCCGCCACGTGGAACTTATACTGCTCCGTCTCCTCCCGATCCAGCAGGTTCTTCACCCGGACCGCTCCTGTGTTGGTATCGATGTCAAAGAGCTTATTGGCCGAGAACTCAATGATGTTATACACCAGCTCTGCATTGGTGCCGCTGTCTGCATCTGTCGCAATAACATCCAGCACCTTGTCACCGGGCTGGTTTCCCTCAGCAAAGTCCACCTCAAGCTGTGCTGGGGCAAAGTTTGGTGCATTGTCATTTATGTCTGTGACCTGGACTTTGAGGGAGTTGGTACTGGACAGAGCTGGGTTCCCAGAATCCACAGCAACAATTTCAATCCTGTAATCCTTCACGTCCTCATAATCCAGCAGGGTAGTTGTCTGCAGGAAGTATTTCCTCTTGCGATCATTGGCTGACTCGCTTGCAGGTCTGAGCTGAAACGGGGCATCACCAGCCACCACACATGTCACCACTGCATTTTCGCCCTCATCGCGGTCTGAGACCTGGACCAAGGCTACAGGAGTGCCGATGGGCATGTCCTCAGAGATGTTGGCGACACCATCCTGGTGCGTGACCAAGCCGATTCCACGGATTTCGATGGCTGGTGCATTGTCATTCTGGTCTTTGATGATGATGGTCACCAGGACTTTGGAGCTTTTGGAGTTTGGCCCTCGATCTTTGGCAACAACAAAAAACTTGAGGAAGTTCTCCTCCTCGCGGTCCACCAGACCTTTGACGTAGATGATGCCGGTTGATCGGTCAATGCGTAGAAGCCTCTGGACGGTCTCTGACGCTTGATGGAGGCTGTAGTCGATCTCTCCGTTGGTTCCAGTGTCCGCATCATTCGCTCTGACCTATAAAAAGAATAAAAAAGGCATTTACCTTCACAGTCAAGCACACAGAAGTGTTTTCAATGAGCTAATGCAATATTTGATTTGAGGGAAATCAGCTTAATGAGTGAGAGATGAAGATAGAGAGAACTGTGAGAGGCTGAATGAGTTCAAACATCTTTTGTTTCAATGACACTTGACCTGAATATGTCACTACCGTCATTTCACTTTGAGTCTCGTCAAGGTTATTTTTAGTTCATAGTCTTCAATTTTTGTTCCAAATCCTGCCTCCAATCACAGATGTCAGTCTGAGTTTCAGGGGCAGGACCTGACCTCAATGCAGCTCCTCTGGCATTCCTATAAATACTCATCAAACCGTTTTAATACTTCTTTATTTTCCACTCTTTCATCCCTCCAAATCATCCTATTCTTCCTATGCGCAGGGGTCTGACGAGTCTGTCATCTCCACTACCTCTGTGTGTGCATTTAAAGTGGAATCCTTTCCAACCGTGCTGTGCTAAGACAACATCCTGTTGATGGAGCTTGGTGGCAAAACAATGTTTGGACTATGTTTGTTGGTAAATGTCCACACAAAGAAGAAACCCGACTTAAATCTTCCATGCTTAAATGTCTGATTGGTACCCTGACCCACAAATCAGAGAGCTTAGTCTCATTAGACAAACTTCCCCGAGGGCTCAGTCTTTTCTGTGCATCTCAGTGAAATTGTGACCTTAATTTTTTACTCTGACATGGTTAAAGGTGTGCTTAGGGTGTCTGCAAGAGCAACTGAATTTAACCAACTCTTCCTGCTACATCCAGTTTCCAAAACCTACATTTATCTTAAAAGTCCCTGAAAAGTCATCCAAGTTCCAGGTTCACTGGAAAAGCTTCCATAAAGAGTTTGAAGACATGGATAGCATCACTGGAAAGCCAGAAAAGGAAGAGGCTACAAATAATGGTTCAGAAGTTATTCAAGTTTTTTATACACTGCATCACTTCTCATCTTCTATCAGTCTCAGAGGGTTAACTCTGGATTAAAGAAAAATAGTGGTGAATTTTCAACTGTTTTAAAGGGAACTAAAATAGATTCAGTTTAACCTAGCAGCATCAGAAAGGAGGGCAGGGCTCGACAAAGGGTTAATCGGCCTTTAGACGATCATTCAGCCTGTTTCTGCGTGTTAATCGGTGATATATATATATATATATAAATATTAAATATCAAAAACTGAGCCCGGGTTGATGAATAAGCATCTGTGTGTTTTACAGTCAAATGCAGCATTTTGTAAGCGCAGCTACAACATAATAATGGTTTTGTTTCTCTGACTTCCAAAGAATCACAACCATTACTAATGAAACATCACAAAGCCCTCTGTGTTTTCCTGAGGGGGGCTTCTGCTGTGTGTGAAACAAAACAGACGATCAAAGCCGAGCGCGCACGCCCACGCAACAACATCTAACGGCCGTGCAGCGGGTCATTGGTATCTAATGGGCAGATGAGTGAATGTTAATGTTCCTCTCATTATCAGAAAAGCCCCGGCTCCTCAGGGCCCATTAGGAGACAACAGAGGACGGACCAACACTGGCCACCATCGGGTTTCATACGCCTAAACCAAAAGTAAATGGAGGTAATTAGTCAATTAGGAGGCACAATCAGTCAGCAGAATATCACTTAGGATGTTCTCATTAGGACACGCTGCTATCTGCACATCTGATACTTTAAATTGCATTCATTCAATGCCATGGCTACTGTTAGAGAATGTAGGTCACCGTGAATGAAATGAACTAGTTGTTGAACAGCTGATTTAAATGTCCCAGGTGCTGCTGATACAGCGTTTTCTGCAGGCTTCACCTGGGACTTACATTAATGTAATTAGGGCTTTTAAATTTTAAGGCCATTATTCCCTTTAAAGCAGAACTGAATCAGAGCCAAGCCTGCACTCAGCAAAATAATCCTTTAAAATTAAAGTCCTGAAAGATAGAAGAAAAAGAAATATCCCAGTGAGTAGGGTAAGACTGCAGAGCCTTTTAAAACAAACAATAAAAGTCGGTTATTTGGGTCAAGGACACTGGGGTTTACTTCACATTCAAGCAGAGATGCCAGCAGGTTTTTAAAAGTATGGATTGACTTCTCAGCACTCAGAGAAAAGAACTGATGCCTCTTTATGTCTGCAGGCTGTGTGTGAGCTGCAGCCAAAGAGCTTGGTAGCTTAGCTTAGCATAAAGACTCAATGCACTTATAGATAGATAAGTTCCTTGGAAATCCAGGCAAATGCAGATTTAAATTAATTTCAATCAACCAATCTAAGGGCCCAAGAACTGTCCTCAGACAGTTCTGGGCTCTTCTTTCTCTCCTCCATGCTTGGTGTGACACACACAGACACACAACACAAAGGTTGAGTCAACTTTTAGACATTCTAACTGGCTTCAGGTGTGATTTCTAGATTGCAGCTCCTGTTACTGCCACAGGTGAGTTTAAATGAGCATCACATGCTGGAAATAAAATGATTTACCCACAGTTTTAAAAGGGGGACGATCATTATGTCCAGCCCATTTTTTGAGTTTTGTGTAAAATTATGTCACTTTTGTCTTTTTTCTTCTGATTTTTTGTGTTGTTCCAATGAACATGAAGGAAATAAACGTGTATACCAGAAACATTTGTAATTGCAACAATTTCTGGGAGAAATGGTGAATTTTCTGGAAAAATTCCAGGGGTGCCAACATTTTTGTCCATGACTGTATGTCTGCTGTCACATGACGATACGATGACGCGTCCATGCAGGCTGGGCGTGGAGCGATGTACGTGCAGGTCATTAGGGGAATAAAGAGAGGGGAGCTCCAGCATGGTCCAGGGCAACTGTCCTGCATCACTGCTTCACAGCATCAGCGGATAAACTAGCCTGGTGTTGGTCTGCTGGTGCAGCTTTCTAGCATCACAAGCCTTCCATCCTATCATCTTTCAGTATTTTAACTGCCTTCATCATCATCTATGTCCTTCCTTTTCCTCTAACTATGCAATTAGACATCTGCATCTCAGTTTGTTTTGACTTTCTGTTTGATTATCAAGACTTTTTCTGTCTCTCTGTTTATCGGCTTTTTTTAGCCCCCAGTACTGGTACAGTGTTAATTTTGGCAGCTATTTTTAATTTTAGTTTTAGTTTTAGTCTTTTTAAGAAATGCATTTTAGTTTTAGTCCCATTTAAGTCATTTCTACCTTTTTCAGTTTTAGTCCCATTTTAGTCGTTACTTTCAGTCCAAGCATTTATTCTCTTGTCTAAATCTGGTACCAAATCATGGTAGTGTGTTCTCTGTCTAACCTGGGGTCCCGGCTTTCTATAGCTGAGAGGAAGAATAGATACAGATGCTTTAGACAGATTTACTCACAGAGGAGAAATATCACAGATTTAGGATGTCTGACAAAAACTACATTACATTTTAGTCTAGTTTTAGTCATCACAGATCTATTTTTTGTAGTCTTAGTCTAGTTTTAGTCATCACAGATCTATTTGTGTTAGTCTCAGTCTAGTTTTAGTCATCACAGATCTATTTTTTGTAGTCTTAGTCTAGTTTTAGTCATCACAGATCTATTTTTTGTAGTCTCAGTCTAGTTTTAGTCATCACAGATCTATTTTTGTTAGTCTCAGTCTAGTTTTAGTCATCACAGATCTATTTTTGTTAGTCTCAGTCTAGTTTTAGTCATGGAAGATCGATTTTTTTTAGTCTCATTATAGTTTTAGTCATCACAGATCTAGTTCATGTTGATTAGTGTCAGTCTGGTTTTTGGGGTTCAGTTTTGGTTTCTTGTTTTTATGCACAGCCCTGTTTTGAAAAACGTACCAATAAAGTTATTATCATTATTATTTAAATATTAACCGTTAGTAATTCTGGTCTGGACTACTGAGGAATCAGACTTTAATCATTCAGCCCAAACACACATCCTTTTATTGTTAACGGGTTTAAATGCTGTCACAGAACAGATCAGGCTTAACTGGAAGTTTGGAAACACTCTTTAGTAAATAAATCTTTCAGACATGACCTGGAACTACTGGCTCAGACAGCTCAGTTCTTTTATTTTTCAGCTATGGTTAAACTTTGTTCTGCTGCAGGTTGGAATTAAATCCTTTTAAATTTTAATAAATTCATTTAATATTTGCCAGTGTTTGTGAGCTTGGTTTTTGTTTTTCTGTTTGAAGATTTTTTCATCCACTGTCACTTTTGTTGATGATTTAATGTTTTCATCTTTGATCTTTTCTTTTTTCTGGTGAATTTATTCATTAACTGAGTTTATTTCCTGTCTAATGTTTGAACTCTGTCATTCGTCAGCACTAAGAGCTCTTCTCTGAACGCCTGCTGTGTTTTTTATTTTTCTGCTCTGTCTTTCCAAAGAGGACTGCATATTAGATATCAGAGATCAACCCACACCCACTCAAATCCACATTGTTTAAGTTTTTCAAAAGACGTGCCATGGTTATACGAATCAAACTTTTGAAAAGTTTTGTTGGAAGTTTGATAACAAACTTCAATGCTGTGGTCATATATTTCAAATTTCAGAGATAATATTTCTCTCATACTTCATGTTTCTATTCTACTCCTCATTCCTCCTGCTGCATAAGAGCGACTGCAGTGACTGAATTTCCCCCCGGCCGTGTGAAGAGATTTTGAGTTTAATTCTGAAGCTGCCTTATAATAAATGGCATGTAAATGTAGGTAAAGTCACAAATGAACATATAATTGAACATTTAAGGTTAAGTGGGAGTTTAAAGGGAGGAACACAGCCAGCAGAGTCTCTAGTTCAGCCTGGCACATAATAAATATCTGGTTCCCTGGCTGCTCAGGACTGTGACGGACCGACACACCGGCACGCCTCCAGGGTGACCGTGGAAGTCACTGATCCGAGTCAGAGAGGTTAAGGTTAAAGAAAGCATGAAAGTGAAATTATAATTTCTCCCACTCATTGATTTCCTTTCCTCCGGCGCGGCTTTAAGCAGCAGACATCACCAAACAGCGGTGAATTATTGACAGCTTCTGAGAATTGTGTATTGAACAGTTGAGCTGCTGGAGCAAAGTGCTGCTGTGATGAGGGCCGGGGCGGCGCTGGCCGCTCTCCAAGGCCGCTCTGTCCGGGTGAACGGCGAAAATAAACACTGCTTATCTCCCAGTTAACAATTAACCAGCCAGGCAGGGACTAGTTTGATCAATACAGCCACTGCATGATTCTCTGCAAGTTTGAATGCATCACATTATCAATGAAACCATCAATTTATGGACTGAACGCCTTCCTTTAGTTTCCTGATGCTGGAAGCTCCTCTAGTACGTCTACATCCTGTTTATCATTAAACACTGCAGAGATGTGTAATGTAGGTCAGCGGCACTTAACCTCGGCCTACTCAGCAGCACGGGGCGTAAATAAAAGAGCCACCATCCAAAAACGTCTCCGTCTGCTCTGAAACAATCTACATTTGAAAAATGGAATAAAGTCACAGTTTGATAAAGTTTAGAGCAGTTAGAGGTGGCATAGTCCCTGCAGACTCACGTCAACACTTCACCAACGATGGCTAACAGTCTGGGCCAGTCATCTGGACACTTTTTAGCCTTTTTTCTTCTCTGCCACTTTCAACCCATTTGCCATTTGTTTGCTACTTTTTAACTGCTTTTCACCATCTGCTTCTCATTTTTGCCACAGGCTGTGTTTGTAGCTCATGACCTGATTATCCTATGGAGACCTTTCTCTTTAGATCTACTTCTCTGTCTCTGCTGTGAACTGCAGCGTCAGTCTGCTGGCCAGGAGAGAGGAGCCACAGCAGAACTGTTAACATTTGTTCTCCTCGTCTAAAGAAGCTACGTAGCACGCTGAGGATACTATTCATCCTGATATTAATGGTGATGATGACGATTACATTTTAAACCCTGGGGAAATGTGATCACAGTTCTCACTGCACTGTAAAAAGCAACATCCATTTTACTCATAAACATTGAGTTTAAATTACTCAGTTCTTCTTAACCTGTTCTAAATACTTATTATAAACAAGTTAATTGTACTTCTTGGCCATAACAGCAAAAGGGCTTGATTTACTCAAGTTTACTTAGTTTAAAAAAATTAAGTAAAAAGGGGGTATAATTAAGTTGTGTTAACTTAAAAATCCAAAACAGCGATTTGAACTCTATTTTTATGAGCTGATAGAACTTATTTCAGTTTTAAGTGAACAGTACTCAAACAATTTAAGTTTTTTTTGTTATAACTCATATTATTTGAGTTGTGGCAAATCTGCAGTTTTCCCAGAATGCCTTTGGGCACTAAACCTTTATGCACTCTGTTTGCTGCAGCTGTCTTGGCCAGGACAATTTTGAAAAAGAGATTTTTTTAATCTCAATGAGGTTTTCTCCTGGTTAAAAAACGGTGAAATAAGAAAAATAAATAAAATGCACCATGAGGGAAGTTGCTGTCTCAATTACAGATGTCCCGCCCACAGGGGGCGCTGACACTGTTATCAGCATCAGTGAAAGTTGTATGGCACACTGTCACTGATGAAGTGGATCACCAACAGCCACTGTTGCGAATGGTGGCACAAGATAGTCCACCTGAGATGAAATGATGACTTACAAAACTTTAGTACTAGCTGATGTTCTAAGGTGATCAGTCATCTAAGATATTGTGAGTTCTATTAACTTATCAGTGATTACAATGCACTAAAAATGTTAAGTATCACACACTCAAAGTAGATGATTTAGGCTAAGTCCTGCAAACTTAAATTAACATTTGAATCTCAGTTGTGAAAACTTAAAATAATTGATTTTAAACTAGTAGTGAATACTTAAATAGTTCAAGTAGAACAAGAACTGCACGCTACTAACAAACTAGTTTTTTTAACTCACAAAAGTCAAGTGTAGTTTACTTGTTATTTTTGAGGCAATGACTTTCCATATTTTTTTTAAGTAAGCTCAACTAATTTTTTCTTACAGTGTGATACTGGTGACTAGGGCTGGGCAATTAATTAGACTAAATCGCAATTTAGCCTGCTGCAATGTTCAAATCGCAAAAGGTGCAATATTTCTTTGCCCTGAAATTTGTGTCAAAATACCAGTTTCTAACTTTTCTCTGCAGCAGAAATGCTATGCATGACATACCACGCAATCGCTCAGGTGCATTTTTTAGAATAGTCTGCAAAAAATCCTACCTTCTTCATTTTTGTGCTTTTTCTTATTAAACATAAGGATTACAAAAACCCTTCAATGCAATACTTCATATTCAATTTGCAATATGAGTCAAAATCATCAGAACTAGACACTTTCAAAGAGTTGTTCAGCCTTTGTTTAGGAATAAAAGAAAGTTAAGGAATAATCACATATTAAATCGCAATCAGATTGTTTTCCAAAATCGTTCAGGCCTCCTGGTGACCGTCTCATCTATACTGTAGTCTGATGTAGAAGTTGTTTTAATAAAGACACCTTTTCATCCCTTTTCACCTCTTTGGACCCATTTTTCACACTTCTAACCTGTTTCCACTACTTTTGCTGCGACTTATATTAAATTTTCACAATTTTCTTACTTCTTTAATCACTCTTTTGCCACTTTTTAACCCATTTTTGACAAACTTAATCATTTTTTGAAAATTTTCTGCAATTTTTGCCCTTTATTCCCACTTTTTGAACCTAATTTCCCCCTTTTTTTGCCACTTTATAACCGATTTAAGCTACTTTAAAACAACTTTCCAAATTATTTTTTGACACTTTATTTGCTGCTTTCTGGCCCATTTCAGCCACTTATCAGTCATTTTCCACCACTTTTAATCCATCATTGCCACTTTTATCCTTGTTTGCTACTTCTGTGCATCTTTTAAGCCATTTCTATTACTAGTTGTCTTTTCTTAACTATTTTCACAACTTTTTAAAATCACTTTAACCCATGCTTTGCCACTCTTGGCCCATTTTCACTGGAGATGCACTTACAGATTCATTTTAGCTGATACCGATATTAAAAAACCCTTTTTGGACAGAAAATGTGGGTCCTTTTGGACACTTTAAGGATCAAGGATGAGTAAGGAAACAATTTTTAGCCCTTAACAAACACTTTCAAGTTTAAAGAATGAGGATAAATAAAGAAAAAGACCTCACCTGACACAGGTCTGTTGGTTCAGACTGAAACTCCACTAATTCATCAGGATATATGGACAAAATTTACAGTCCATATCTGCTGAAATACTCAGGCAAAATATGGGACGTAAATATCGGCAGAATTTTGATATTTGCCGATACCAGGCCGATAATATCGTGCATCCCTAATTTTCACCACCTTTCGCCTCTCTTTACCCATTCAGCCACTTGCCATCCATATTTTAATCATTATTATGTGATTATTTCGTCCTCCAGCTTAAATAATTAACATTTCTCTTTTCTTTGCTCTGGTGAGAGCGGGTATTATTCTGGTTTAAATAAATGTGGTTATCACAGTTTAACCTTAGAGTGGACCATGGTTTTGCTGACCTCCATGAGCCCCTCTTTGGCTGAAAGCTCTCCCCTTTACCCCCCTGATGACTCTACATCTTTGGCAGAGCTGGTGAGAGTGGAGTAGACAGGTCATGATTTCATCTATCTACCCTCTGGACCTGGAAAAATAATTCACAACTGAATGTCTTTGAAAGTTTCTAAGGCGTATTTTTTTCATGTTTTATAAAGACATACTGAGTTCACGCCCTAGAGTGTAAAAGCTGTTTGATTTTCATAATGGTGCTGATGAAGGGCTACAGCTGACTGACCTATGCTCTAGTTATTCAACATCACACTCCCAGGATCATTTCTTTGCGTTATCAGGAGACTGAGAGCCTCTTTTTGTCCCTGTCTGCTCAGCTGATTATGAAGATCCAGTGTTTTATGTCATGTTTGTCTCATCTTTCATGTAAATGTGTTTGGCCGTCATCAGGGGGAATAAATCTGCCAATATTCTAAATGATTTTCACAGATCTACAGAGATCCCCAGTCTGAAACAGAGCAGAAACAATGAGACAGACTCTTCCAGTGACTGAATTCAGCAGTCAGAGAAGTCTGATGGGACGTTTTTCACACTTTGTTGTTAATGTTGAATCACAGTCGAGCCTTTACAGCCATTACAGCTGTTCTGCTGCTAGAATGAGCTCTCAGTCAGTGTCACAAACATCGCTCCGTTCACTTTTCTCTTCCAGATCAGCGGCTCAGATAATTACGTTAAACTGGACTAGTGAGCTCAAATTTCACTGTCCCAAATATTAGAATACTACAAAACGGACAGGATGATGGACGAATACAGAAACACAGCTTAACATATGTGAAAATATCTTTGCCCTCCTTATGCCAGGTCAGAGGTCACTATGTTCACAATGAACCATTATAAAAAAGGCGGGTCAGTTCTCCAAACCAGGGAAATTCTATACATAAAGTTGCCTCTTTTCTTTTGCAAACCTGCAGTGATCGGTCTGTCAGGGACAGAACGTACGTCTGATTACCCTCCTAGTTTTATCACAAACCTTCCCAAACACCATGAAACATAACCTATGAAACCATCTACCTGCTGTGTCAGGTAAGCGTTCACCTTTGTTGGAAGTGCAGCTCCTGTGCTTTTAAGCATCACCAGTTCTTCCTTGTTCTCTGTTTATGTACAGGAAACCATGGCGACTAAAACCAAGTGCATCATGGTTGGAGCTGATAAATATGGAGCAGGGCTTGAGTGTTCTGCATGCATTGCGAAGATGAAAAGACAGAGGACATCAGAGGAGATGGAAAGAATGAGATGAGGCAGAGGACGGGGCATATTTAGAGTCTGATGGAGACAAAGATGAGGAAATGCATTTATGATAATCCTGGATGGCAGCAGGAACATGTGACACAAATCTAGAACATGCTACCACGTAGATTTGTCACAGAACTATAAACCCAGCTATAGACATGTGTAGGAGTTTGATTTTAATGCAGTGATTCATCTCCTTTTAAAAGGATGTAGGTCTTCTTGTAAGCTTTGGACCTTTTTAACACTAAACTCATCCATGTTCAGACGGTGCTGTTTAACCTTTTAAAATCTACCATTGTGCGGGTCCGCCAGGACATATTCTTACATCTTTACATACTGTAGTGCCATTTTTGGGAGTAGGTTTATTTGCTTTACATCAATATAACCCTTAAATCCCAAGTTTTAATGATATGTATTGACTTACGTCTTAACTACTACTAAAAATTGAACCTGAAAAAACCTAAAAAAAATAAAATAAAAGAAAATCATTTTTGTTTTTTTTTCACATATATTTAAAAATTCAGAAACTGCACAGCTGTATCCCTCAAATTTGTAAATGTAAAAAGGTTGCACAATATCCTTTGGAACCACAGGAAATGTATTTGGAGTCTGTACGTAACTTGCTTTTTGAGATATAGTCAATTCTGTAACCTGTAAAAAAATGAGCCAGATGAGTAGTTGGACTCTTCATCCAGCGCTGTAATTAGTTCGAAAGCTTCACGGCAGCTCTAAAGCTGTTTGGCTCAACCGGGGTTTTGTGAATCCATAACTACATATGTGTGGAAGTGTGTCAGGGTGTGTGTGATGGTTATCTGGTGTGTGTGGGTCGTGTGTCTGAGTGTTTTTGTAAAATAGTAGGGCTGAAACGAGAGCGAGGGCGAGTATATGTGCAGGCTAAGTTCTTCAATGTATTCTGCGGAAAAAAATACAACTCCTGGGAAAATACGCCACTTCCTGTTGTGGGGGTGGGGAGCCTATGAGGTAGAAACACGTAAGAATCATGTGATAGGTCATGCCCACAACGTGATGATGATTATTTCAACGTAGGAAGTGCTGAAAATACCCGTGGTCTCATTTATAAAGATTTTTAAGTGCATTTTATCATGTATTTTTACAAACCCATCACTGCAATGAAAAAGCGCTCTGAAACATGGTGCATGTGTGAAATGTTAGTGTAACTCCCCAGGTTTTATATGCAAAAAGAATGATTGATCTATCTTATCCGGTTTCAAATCTACTGCCAATCAAAAATGGATATGTTTATCATAGCACCGGCGCTATGCTGGGTTCTATAGGGTTAAAACCCTGAGAAGGAAGATTCTAAGAGTTGAAAAGTCCTTGATTAATTTGGCAATTTTCCCACATAAGTCCTGCGTTGTTTTTTAATAGAGAATCTCGTCTCATCAGAGAAAACTGACAGTTTTTGTGATGACTAGCAGCCAAATTTTCAAAGTAGAGAGAGAAATGTTGAACGTTTGAGACTGAAACAAGCCCAAAGAGAGGTTCTATCAGGATAAATTTCACTCTGCATGTGTCGGAGCTTTTCCTGTCCAAACACAAACCTTTGGCTCTGCCGGTGATAACAGCGAGGAGCTGCAGGACAACACGGTGAGTGACTGCACATAATATGCTGCTCAATTATCCGTACAGGCAGATGGTGCAGTAGAGGTGAAGCAGGGGCGTGGGATCTCTGCGTGCAGTCACATATTAACTACTGATTCAACTTCACCTTTGAGCCCTCAAACTGGGGGCGGCCGGTACGCCATGTCGCCGAGCAGGAAGCTTTTGTTTAGCTGGCCGAACGTCCTGCCAAACCCACCTCCCTGCATCATCCTCCTCTTCCTCTCCCTGGGAGGAGGGCGGTGCGACCAGCGAGCCTTCCAGTGAGCCGTGCATGACTTAATCTGAGTCAGTCATGAGATTATCCACGGGGCTTATTGGTATTATTGCTCTGGATGTGGCTCATTGCATTTCAGAGAGCCGCTGAATTCATTTCACTTAACGTGCGTTTGGGTAGTGATGCTTTAGAGGCAGTGGGATAGCGCTCCACTGGAGGACTCTGACCTGCTTAAACTGTCCAATGGAGGTGCAGACATGTTCATCCAGTCTTTGACTTACACTTTGAAGCAGTATTATATTCCATTTTTTAAATCTATGTAGATCAGGACTAAGTTATTAGCCCCCCTATTAAAAATTTCAAATGCATTTCTCAAGTGGAGTTAAACAGAGCATGGAATTTTGACACAGCGTTTCCAAACATCCTAGTTTTACTTTGGATGCTGACATTATTTCATTTTGCACACAGAAACAAGATGACTTCAGAAAACCTGCCCAGGTCTGAATGATGACCCCTGATGCTAATAGTCAGGTGTGTCTCCTTGTTGCTGGATAGCAGACTCAGACTCGTCTCCTGAGGAATCACAGCCCATTCTTCTTTGGCCAGTCTGAAGCTTCTGGATGGTCTTCTGGCATGGACCTTGGTCTTCGGTCCACCCAAAGTTTTTCAGTGGCATTCTATCAGGGCTTTGTGTGGGCCGGTCGGTAACGGTCTCTTTGGTCTTCTGGAGGAAGTTCTTCACCAGGAGCCACAGATCCCAGTTTAGCTGCTGACTGCTGGAGGTTTTTTTTCTTCCTAAATCATCACGTATCCTTCTTTCTTCATGATTCCCTCCACAGTTCCAGATGCACTGAAGCATCCCCACAGCATAATCCTCCCACCACCATCTTTCACTGTGGGGACCGTGGTCTTTATACACCTCTCCCTTCTTTCTCCAAACATCACCAAGGTCTTTACATCCAAAGTTTGGTCTCATCTGACCAAAGGACACGCTTCCAGTATCACAGTCTTTCTCCAGGTTGTCCTTGGCAGACTTCAGTCTGGCTTAAAGGGTCTCTTCTGCAGAAGTGGACTTCTTCTTGGTCCCTAGTGACGGTTTTCTTTGAGACTACAGTTCCTGACTTGGCTAATTCCTTCACTAGAGTCCTGGCGGTTGTTCTGGATTCTTTAGCCATACGTCTCGCTAGTTTTCCTTCCAGAGTCTTTAAATCTTTCTCTTCCTGCTAGGGCTGAGCGATTTACTGTTTTTCTACTGTGATGGCGATGTGGGCATGGTTCCCTGATGGACATCACACTGCCCCTTCTGAGCCAGCTTTCTCATTTCTGCAGCAAAAAGTCTTCCTCATCAGAGGCCATAGCAGTGAGCTCTGTGAGTCTCCTCTTACTTTAGGCAGCAGGTGATGCTGCTGCCATCACTGCACCGATATGAAGCTCAGGCAGACGCTAGGACTCTCAGCGAGGCCGACCTTAGGTGAGTTGATGCCTGCTATAAATGGCTTCTTGTCTTCCTCGCTAATAAACATAGCACCGATTGTTTATTTCAGAGCTTTGATGTGTACACGGCAGCTTCATTACAGATTGACCCTGCAAGCGTTCATTATACCATCAGTTGCACTAAAGGGCCTGACCATGTGGGTCAAAGTTAACTCTGGATCTCCCAAGAACTGGCTGAGCTAAGGAACATCCTGGTGAGTTTATCAGTAAAACTAAAGAGGAAACGAGTCTGTCTCCTCCCTCTGTGTCAGAGCTGCACAGCGGGATATTTGAAAATCCCAATGTTTGGGAAAGCTGGGTTAAAAATGTTTAGAAACACTTGGAATAAACTTTAGAATGAATTAACTTTTTATAGTGGGGTTGATACGTCCATCCTCATCTGAATATGGGGGGGGGTTAGGGTTAGATATGGTATATTGTAGTTGCCTATCTGTAATAGTCTGGTAGGCTGGACCAGATCAACGTCAGACTCTTTCTAAGTGGATGACATGATCAAACATGGCTAAAAGACTCGCCACTTCCTGTTATTCCTAGTCTCCTAGTCTACATGTGCTGTGTGCGTGTATACTAACCTGCAGCACAGAGTGTCCCAGCGGACTGTTCTCCGGCAGCTCGGCCTCGTAGTGACTCCTCTCAAACTTCGGAGCGTTGTCGTTCTGGTCTGTTACGGTGACCCGCAGCAGAGCGCTGCTCGCCCTCGCCGGCCTCCCTCCGTCCACCACTCGGATGTTCAGGTCATACGAGTCCTTCTTCTCCCGGTCCAGATTGCCCATCACGACCAGCTGAGGCAGCTTCTCGTCTGTGTCCACGGCGACCTGCAGGCTGAAGAGCTGGTCGGCGTCCGGCCCGGTGCTCAGCGAGTACTCGGCCACGCCGTTGCTGCCAGAGTCCCTGTCAGAGGCCATGGGGATGGAGAAAAGGGCGCCGATGTGCGTGTTCTCAGGAATGGAGAGGGTGAGGATGGGGGAGGCGAACTGTGGCGTGTTGTCGTTGATGTCCAGCACCTCGATGCGTCCCTCAATCAGCCGCGGTCCCGAGCCGATGCCTTTAACCATGTCTGTGATCGACACTTCAAACTCCAGGAAGCACTTGTCGCCTTCAAACAAATTGCGGCAGTCTCTTAGCGTCTCACGGTCGATGGAGACCTCCGTTGTGTATATGTCGCCGGTTTTTCCGTCCACTCTTAGGTACGGCGCGCCTACCTCCAGCTTGTAGAGGTGGCCGCTGTCGGGCAGGCCTTGGTCCGCCGCCAGGCTGCCGATCAGCGTGTTGGGCGGCTGCTCCTCAGGAACCCGATACAAGATGTCAGTGGGTGCAGCACTGCAGGAGACGAACAAGATGACCGCCAGGAACAGCAGGACCGTCCACCTGGGCGCCGCCATGTCTCCGCCCACTCTGAAAGAAGAGAGAGAGAGAGAGCACATTAACCAGACTGTCACTTATCCTGTGTTCAACAAACACACAGACGCTGACTTGGACTGCACGGGGCTTCTTCTTCCCCAGATTTATGTCACAGCTTTCAGCAATAGATGGTTGAATTTGCCTCCCTGGGCCACTAAACACGTCCCAAACAGTTATTTGTGAGACCTGAGGGTGAAGAGGCTGCAGGCCCGCTATCACCGCCGGCTGCAGTTAGCAGAGAGCAGCTGAGCAGCACGGAATGATGACTTCCTCCCACTGCCAGTCCAACGCTCTGACAGGAAGACAAACCGAATGCTACGGGCCACAGGCGACCAAAAATACTGACATGAGGCAGCGAGAAAGAGCGGGATGACTGCTTGTCTCAGCAACTTTGACTTAAGGCTTTATAAACCTTTTTAAGCTGATTAGAACAGAAAGAAAGACGTATTTCAACTGGAGTTAAGAGGAGAGAAGACTCATAAAGCAGCAGAAAAGTGCTGCCACAAAAAAGCTACGAAGATGAAAAAAATCTGAAACAAATCTTTTTATTGATTTGAATAATGTGTCATCATCAGTGTTGCATCAGCACTCAATTATATTAGCAGTGCCAGCTGAGTGGAAGACTGCTCAGATGTCTGTCAAAGGTGACTCAAGACAGATGCATCAAATTTGCATTACTGCAGACATGCATCATTTTAATATTCTGCACCTATTTCCTTTGTTTTTCAAAGTTTTAGCATATTACTAACATTTACAGCGAGGGATTTTCTTCTTAATGTTTGCACACATTTGAATGACTTCACAGTCATTTTCTCATAAGATACCATTGAATTCAGGGAGAACAAACCCTACATTACCTATGTAGCTTAGCTTAGTGAGTCCTAGCCTAACTCACAGAGTCCGGACCCACTGCACATGCCCACTGGGTCAACGCTACACTGAGTGAGAATTAGGAGAACAACAAACAGCGTGATTCTCTGCAGGTAGACTTTCTAAAGGACAAAGCTGAGACACTGCAGATGGACATGCATGCATGCATTTTACTTTAGTCTTTTTTTGTAAGAAGTGATTTCCAATTTTTCTCAGGAAAATCATCTTTTTGTTTCATCCACTGGAAACAGATTCAAATGGAACTTTGGGTTGCGACTGACCGGTTGTAAAAAACTGGAATTGAAAATCAAATTAAATTAGGGTGGTTATGATGTCAGAAATGTTGTTTTTGAGAGCTTGACAGTGTCCAGAACTACATGAGCTTGAACATAATCTCAGCCCTTAGCTTGTATTTTTACTCCGATGTGAAAGATTGCACACTAAAACCGTGCCAAGACTTGGTTTAAGTTTGTTAAGCTCCATCCAGGGTTTGGAGGGGGTTCCTGCATTTTCAACAAAAAAACAACACTGATTTTCAAAGCTAAGCTTTACATGAATTATAGTCCTATATAAAGCTTTAGTTTCCATTTAAGTGGAGCAGATCCTACAGTTTTCTTTAAGCCTGAAAGCAAAATAAAGGGTAGTGCCAAGCCTTGCCCACAGTGTTCATTTAAAGTACACTTTCCTCACCTCCTCTACTGAAGCTCTATTACCCACATCCTCTACAGCCACAATGTAGATCAGTACACTCTTCCAGGTCCATGCACACATACAACTGAACAATGCTCAGATTCCTAAATCTGCAAACATCATACTCAAGAATGAGCCAAAAAGAAGTTCTCAAAAACGGATCACCGAACTGTCTTCTGATGAAATCTCTTTCCGCAGCACCCTAAGTCTTCTCCAAATAAAGGTCATAGCACAGAATCATATGTTTATGAGGCGATAAACCCTTCTTTGTGCGATTCTGAGCTCCGATGCATCCAGAGAGGCTGAGTAACAGGAGGTCAGGAGTGACCCAACAGCTTTTTTTTGCCCCCAAGGCGACTAGTGATTAAATCAGGCCATGACTGACTCATCTGACTAAAGTCTGCGTAGCTGCAGGGGGGTGGAGTTATACTAAGGCTGACGCGGGAAGGATTGGTACGACACAGAAGGACACCACAGAGTGTTAACACCTGATCCAAACAGAAACGCCTCGGCAGGGCTGGGAAGCAGTCGGTCAGATAAAATACAGAACACAGCATCTTTAACAAAGGAGAGCTGAGGCTCCGCCATATGATGAGATGTGGACATGAGGAGCTGGAACCAGCTCCCACAATATTTATATGTTAAACATTTAGGTCCAGATTTGAACACTATTGCACCCAGTAGACATGTGCAAATGAGTTTGTGCTCTAAATACACAGCAAAGCATATAACATCTCTTTACACGAGCAGTTTAAGAGTGTTTGCATGAGCTGTTATGCCATCATTAAAACAGAAAACAGAAAGAAGGACCTCTTATCTGGAAGCCTCATTGTAATAAGTCTCTAATCTATGAACAACCCTGTGCAGAAGAAAAGCCGTCTGCTATCATTGGTGGTTACAGCACTGGAGTATTTCTAAGGAATTTTAAACTCAAACTTTCCAGTGATCAGGTTCAGTTCCTACTCTGTGTGAGATCAGCTCAATAGCATTCCAACTAAGGCCATAAATATGACTGTGACATTTCTATTTTCTAAAATAACCCGGTCTTGCATCAGTCCAGGGAGCTCCACAAAGGCGGAACGTTTCCTGTTTCGGTCTTTCTGAGGTAGACGTTTTGTTTTGATTGAAGCCACATTTTTAAGTTCCGTTCTAATCCAGGACATCTAGAGCTGGCAGCGCTCTTTTCATCACAAAGCCAACAAAGTCCAACATTCTCAGAGCAATAAATGCCAAACCCATGTCCGCTGTTTTTCTCTCAGTTTGACAGCGTCGCCTCTCCATCACTGGCCATCAGAATCAAGGACAGGTGGGACAGGTGCCAGTTTAGCTCAGTGGGTAGAACACGCCCCAAATACAGAGGCTATAGCTGCCATTTGGTCTCAGAGCCTTTTGGTACATGCTGCCCCTCCCAATCTCTCTGCCCACATTTCCTCTCTTCAGCTGTCCTAGCCAAATAAAGACAGTCTGGGGCTGCTGGTGGACACAGGCCGGTTTTCTGCATTCAGATGACAAAATCCCAATGACAACTGCCATGCAGCTGTATGATGATTGAATATGCTGTATCATACAGAAGTTGGTTTCATCCAAACAACCCTTACCAGCTACCGTAGGGAACAAAACCTGAGCTCAGTCCTTTAAATCAGTGGTTCTCAACCTTTTCAGCCCAGGACCCCTAAAATAAAGGTGTAAGAGACCGTGAACCCCCACTGTACCTGAGGGTGGTTGAACAGCCATGCACATTCAAGAATAGTCATGTGCAGACAAGGCCGTCCATAAGCGGGGATAAAGGGGAGAGCTTTAACCTGAAAAATAACCACCCCTACCAAAGAAACAAGTATATTTTTTTATTCATCTGTGTGGTAGATAGCCCTCTTAAAAATGGGAGCAAATCCTTTTTGTTAAAGACAGAAATAAAATGGGTTAAAATGGCTAAAATAGGTTAATAATGGCAAAAAAGGTGGAAAGTGTGGTTAAATTGGATTTTAAAGGTAGCAGAAATTGGTTAAAGTGGCAGAAACTGGCATGGATAGTGTTAAGGGGAATTAAAAAGTGGCTGAAATGACTTTAAATTGGCAAAAATGGATGGAAAATTTGGTGAAATGGGATGAAAAATTGATATAAACTGGCAAAAAAGGTTAACAAAGACAGAAAAATGTGCAAAAATGACAGAAATGGGTTGAAGTGGAAAAAAAGAGTATATCGAATAGTGAAATGTGGTTGAAATGGGTGTAAAATGTGGTAAAAAGTGGTTAATAGAGGCAATATTTGTTTAACAGAGGCAATAATAGGTGCAAAGTGGCAAGACTTGGTTTAGAAGTGGCAAAAACAGGCAGAAAAAAATGGGAAAAATGGTTTTAAGTGGCAAAAATGTGTTAAAATTGGTAAAATTGGTGGGAAAAAGCAATAAAAACAGGTCAAAATGTAGCAAAATGGGTGTAAAGTGGCAACAGTGTAATTTAAAAAATATTCTTAGTTTTTTGGGGGCATCTGGAGACCCCCTCTCAATGTCTCGCGACCCCCATGGGGGTCCCGACCCCAACGTTGAGAACCACTGCTTTAAATAACTAAATGTGGCCGAGGCTGCACAGCTATCCTCATCATTTTAGGTTAAGGTGATCAGTCTCAAATATTTATGCAGTTTTTGTATTTTCAAGAGTCTCTGTAAAAACCCAACATGTCCAGCCTCATCTGTTACTGGAGCTGGACCGGGACAGAAACCTGGTGGCCCACATCTGCACCAAAAGTCCACCAGACCTGATCCATACTCGGGTAAAAATACAGAAGTGAATGTTTGAATAAAGGTTGGTGTTTAACCTCATTTAAGCTTGTGTTTTCTTACACGGCACTAATATTATTTCATCTTAATATTGCAGCCCTTCTAAAGGTCGGTGATGGCCTTTAATCACGTCTCTCTGACTGTGGGACGTCCAGTAGAGATTAATATTCAGTGAAGTGTGCAGCCCTAGAACTGATTCATTGTTTGCATGGTTGAACTGAAGCATTTAAATCTGGCAGCTATCTTAGGTAGGTTTTAAAGACTTTAATCCAGTATCATAGCTGACTGACAAACATAAACTTCCTGCTTAAGCTCTATGAATTATGGAGACATGACAACTGTGCACTGATCAGACTTTCCCTCATAAGCACAGACAAACACTGAGTAAAACAGTGAAACTATCTGCACATTATTAGCCTGCCTCTGTTTGCAGAAACTCCTCGTGTTCCTCTCTTTAATTTGCATGAAAGAGGACGGAAATAGCTTTGCAAAGGAAGAAACTGGCACTACAACAGAGTTCAAACACCTTAGCTGGGCGTAAATGTCAGATTGTCAAATACAAGGAACTCGCAGAAATTAATTGGGGTTTCAGAGGAAATATTCAGCCACTAAAGTTTCTGATTCTTAAATTTAAAGACCTACTAGTGCAACTCATTTAATCTCCTGATGAAAAGATAAATACTGAAGCGCTGAGGCGTTCGTGTTGTCTTACAGCTGTGAAGGCCAGCATCATAAACTCAGATTTAAGGCTTTTAAAGCCCTTCAAAGGTCAAACTGAATGAACATGAGGACGCTTTTGAGACTGGAACACAATGAGAGTATTGAAGCTGTGATACTGACTGTGATCAAGGCTGAATCTTTAACTCATAACTGACTTCTCACCTCTGCTCTGTCTGCTTTTATATGCTTTTATTCCTGGCAGACTCGTATAGATAGTAGCCCTTTCTTCTCCTCCATCCATGCAACCTCTCCTTTTTCTCTCCTCTTTCTCCTCTGTCTCTTCACTTTTATAATCTCTTGGCAGTAATTCATCGCAGACACTCTGTGTTTCCTTCTGTAGGAGTTTCTCAGCTACAGGCCGCAAAGGTTAATCTGAAGAACGTTTTTTTTTTTTCCTCCTCGTGTCCTTGATTTGTGGAGTAACACACACACTAACAGTCTTAAAGCACACCGGCATGCAGAGCAGGAAGCAGGAAGTCTGGATGCTCTCGTCCTCCTGCAGCTCTGAAGCTCTCAGTGTCATGCTGACCCATGTGCATCAGTTTAATTGTGTTTGTAGGAGTTAAAGTTTGTGTTTTTAGCGTCTGTGAAGTCTTCTGCAGAGACACAGCAGACGCAGAAGACCTTGTACATACTTTAAATATGATGGCATGACGTCTGACATCCAGCAGCAGCGTTTCTGTTCACAAAACTAGCAGAAAAACATTGAAATCATGTTTTCACTCTGAAAGACCTTTTGCACAACTCAGAGCCTCCTCTGTAAAGTGGAATAAAACTGTATATAATAGTAGTTTCAGCCTTTCTTTTGCACTTCATCCTACATTATCAGTCTAAAAGGTCTGCAGAAATCATCATCCTGAATCAACATTGATGGAAATCTTTGGTAAACGCTAAAACAAATTCTAACGGTGCGTTTCCACTGGTATGCTTCAGCACAGTTTGCTGCAATAAAGCCTGATCTTTGTGTCTGCGCGGCCAACTGTGCTCCATACTCTTTGCAGCCCTTTGCAAAGGCCATGCCCACTGGAAGCGTGTCTGGAGCGCCGCACATCACCCTGAGTAGCTGGAGACTCAGATCATTTGTCATGGGAGAGCTATGAGTTCACACAGGAACAGTATCTAAACAGTCTCAACAAAAACAGTCTTGTTTCTTTTTTATTTTTTAGGGAGAATTTGAAATGTCATGCTTGCCCCCCCTTCCCTCGTCCCCTGCAGGGCAGGGCGCCGCTCTTATTGTAGTAATCTCAACCAGGCCTGAGCGTGGATAGCTCATCATGTCATATGACAGATGCATGCAATTTCACAGAGTCTGCACAACGGAGAGAAAACCTACAACAGGGCTGCGACGTTACACTGGGGCTAATTTCAGTCATTTAATACAGCCGGGTAACCATCCACTGTTGTTTAGTGCAGGGGTTCTCAACCTTTTCAGCCTGTGACCCCCAAAATAAAGGTGCCAGACACCAGGGACCCCCACTGTACCTGAAGGTGGTCGAACAGTCATGAACTTTCAAGAATAGTCGTGTGCAGCCAAGGCCGTCTATAAGGAGGGATAAAGGGGGAGGTTTGAGGGGGCCCAGCAAAACTGGGGGCCCATGGAGGTCAGCAAAACCATGGTCCAATATGAGGTTAAGCTGTGAAAACCATATTTCATATTTGACCTGGGTTCAAAAATGCTAAAATTGGTTAATGAGGGAAAAAAGGCTGAAAGGTGGTGAAATTGGGTTTTTGAACAACATAAATGGGTTTAAAGTGGTGAAAAATTAGATAAAAGGGGCAAAAAACAACCAAATATAGATTAAAGTGGCAAAAATGGGTACAAAAAGTGGTAAAAGGGATTAAAAAAGGCTGAAATGGCTTAAAAGTGCTAAAAATTATTGGAAATTAAATGGAATAGGATGAAAAATTGATATAAACTAATAAAAATGGGTTAACTGTGGTTAAAATGGGCAAAAAGAGGTGTAAAAAGTGACTGAAAGAGGCATTAATGGGTCAACAGAGGCAATAACAGGCAGAAAGTGGCAAGAACTGGTTTTGAACTGGCAAAAACAGGCAGAAAAAGTGATGGAAGGGTTTTAAATGGTCAAAAAATGGGTTTTAAGTGGCAGAAATGTGCTAAAATTGGCAAAATTGGTGTTAAAAAGTGATGAAAAGGGTTTACTTAGTAAAATTTGTGAAAAGTGGAAACAGTGTATGTTAAGAAATATTCTCAGGTTTTTTTTAAGGCATCTGGTGACCTTCTCATTGTCTCACGACCCCCAAGAGGGTCCCAACCCTAAGGTTGTGAACCACTGGTTTAGAGAACCTTTGAATTGATTTTACGTCATACTGATGCTTCACGCCGGTACTTAAGCAACCGTATCACGCCAAAGCCGATCTTTTCTGTCAGAGCCACAGAGGTGTACCGTGCCTGAGCATGGTTCTGGTGCACTCACACTAGTCAAACGTTCTAGACTGTGGGGCCAAGCTTCCTAAATCACCATTAGACACAGCAGCCACATACTGGAGCCGTATACCTTCTCACAGAAGCTAAAAACACGTTTCAGAGCTCACAGATCCTTTACATCAGCTCAGCTGCAGCGTTCTGGTCGGGGCGTCGGGGTTCTGAAGGCTCACCTTCACTGACACTGGTTCTGAGCTGCTGTAGACTGCAGCAGATTCAAATCTACTTTGTGGTCAAAAGTAAGAAAAAAAAGCTTTCCTGAGTTTTTTGTGGAGTGAATCATCCCTCACCTCTCAGATGAAGTTCTAACTCTAAGGGATGAACTCAGAGGTGTTTGTAGCTCTATTCTTTTGGCCGTTTAGCATATGTTCCTTATGATGTGGCCATGGTTTCATGAGTCATTCATCAGACTGACTTCTCAGCAGCTGCAGGACGTAAACACTATATGAGTCACTGTGAAACATGCCCACTATGAGCCGCTGATATCAGTGCAGAGATTCAAACTGAAGAGAACAGCTGATATTTTAATGCTGATGATGATTTAATAAAATGAAGGAGTGATGGCGATACTGAGGTTAAAACTGTTCTCCAACATGGCTGAAAAAAGCCCCAAACAGCAGAAACCCTGACAGCTGTGAGGCTGAAAGCAACAAATGTTTGACATTACTGCTCCCCGCTGTGACACACACACTTAATTACCTCCATACAAATGTGTGTGAGTGTGTGTGTGTGTGTGTGTGTGTGTGGGGGAGGGGGTGTGTTAGCAGCGTGCATGTGAATGCCTCATTGTGTGTGTTACAGTGTAAAGTGTGTGTTTTTTTCTCACATTTTTCATCCAGAGCTGCCAAATACTCCAAATAGCTCTGACCTCTGACCTCTGACCTGGCGGCATTTCACACGTCGCCGTGGAAACAGAGCTGAAACAACGGTGGTGACTGGCTGACGTCCAGTCTGCTAATGTAACACCCAACACGGCACAGTCTGCTGCAAATAAATGAGAAATCCAGCGTTTCTGCAGGGATACTCCTGATTTAACCATGTTAGACACGTATGACTACATCTGTTAAACTACGGGAGCCCTGTGAGGACACGCATGCTTTTATTTCACTCCTTTTTCTCAGTGGTGACCAAGGCCACCGTAAGGGGGATGAAGGGGAGAGCTTTCTGTGGCCAAAATGGTTTACAGCGGCAAAAACTGGTTGAAAGAGGCAAATGGGTAGAAAAAGGACGGTGAAGAGGGGTTAAAGAGTGGAGCACTGGTCATAACCTGGAAAAAACTGGTTAAATGTTGCAAAAATGGATGAAAATGTGGTGAAAAGGGTTAAACAGTGGGTTCAAAAGGGTCAGAGAGTGGCAATGATGGTTTTAAGGTGGAGACAGTGGGTGTAAAATGGCAGAAATGGGCAAAAAAAAGTGGTAATAATGAGTTTAATAATGCATCAAATGGGCCATTAAATATCAAAAATCTTTAAAGTGAAAAAAATGGGTGTAAAGGGGCAACAATGGACGGAGAGTGGGCAGGGAAAGTGGTGAAAATGTGTTAGTATTTAAAGTTGGTA
This sequence comes from Cheilinus undulatus, assembly GCF_018320785.1. Taxonomy (NCBI): domain Eukaryota; kingdom Metazoa; phylum Chordata; class Actinopteri; order Labriformes; family Labridae; genus Cheilinus; species Cheilinus undulatus. The sequence continues at coordinate 50,634,136 of NC_054874.1, forward strand.
AAATGGGTAAAAATTGTAGAAATGGGCATAAATGTGGTAAAAAGAAGTTATGGAGTGGTAAAAGGGGTCAAAAGTGGGAAAAATGAGTTTAAAGGAGTCAAAATCTGTTAGAAGGGCCACAAACTGGGTAATAAGTGATGGAAATTGGTGGAAAAATTGGTGAAAATTAGTGCAAACCGGTCAAGAAGTGCCAAACATTGGATTTAAACTGGCAAATATTGGTCAAAAGAAGGAAAAATGGGTTAAAGGTTGCAAAAAGAGGATAAAAGAGGCAAAGAGGGGTAAAAAGGGTAGAATACGATGATGACAAGTGGTTAAAAATGGGCAAAAATTGGTCAGAAGTGCCAAAAGTTGGTTAAAAAAAAAAACAAAAGAAAACAAGGGAAGTAAGAAGTAACAGTGGTGAAAAAGGGCCTTTAAAGTGGTTAAAAAGAGAAATAAATGGGCTTATAGTGGTGAAATGTATAAATGAGACACTGGTTGGTTAAATACGGGGGCTTTTCTGTGTATATTCATAGTAAATCCTCAAAATAACTTATTTCTCCCAGATAAAATTCCCTCTGGTTAATAATAAATGTATTTCCGTGGGTGTTATGGTGAAACTTTGCACCTCTGTTTGTCTTCACGGCTGGGTTTGTTTAACTGACCTCATGTTTTGCCTGCAGGTCAAAGTAAACCAGGAAATTCAGCTGATGAGGAAAGAAAGGAGGCTTTCATGAGGAGATAATGAGTCGGTTTATAGGCTGGCTATGAAAAGTTTCCAGCCTCTTGGATGTTTTATCCTTTTATTGATTTTTTAAAAATCCATCATGGTTGGTAGAATTTGGCTTTTTTGACAAAAATGAAAAAACAAATCTAAAATCTTTTTTAATGTCAATGTGAAAACACAAAATAATGTAAATTAAATAAAAATATGTAAGGTAAAATTTATAAATATTCTCCTCTAATCCAGCAGAGGTCCAGACAGATGGTGTTAGTCTCACAGTTAGAGAAATGAGGATCAGCTGAGCGGTGGTAAGATAAAGACACCTGAGTCTGGAAGCTCCAGGTTCATCAGTAGTTCTGGCTACCATTACACCATGAAGACAAAGGAACACCCCAGGCATCACAAAGGAGTGAATACTGTTGATAGGCACTGTAGATGGATGTATGCAAGCTCTGCGCGTTGATTTTTGTCAAGTTTTACTCATTTTTAACCCTCTACAAACAGCTCTTCACCGGTCTAAACAATCCTTTTACCTCTATCTGAATAAACTCTGGTTCTATCTGCAGAAAGCAACTGGACACTTTTAAGTTTTTGGAACTAAGGGTCACAGCGCTGTTGCACCTCTAAACTATGGTTTGTAAAAAATGTGATCCATCTTTTCACATCTCCAGTTAAATCCACTCCAAGCGTCTGAAAACTGTGCAGCACTGAAGCCCACAGCCTGCAGCTGTAACTGAACACCAACTGCCTTCATTCAGCGCTGTAAGCTCCAAAATGACAAGTGACATGTGAATTATGAGGCCTGTGATGTAAACGGTAACATGTGGAATCAGAGAAGGTTGGGAAGGGGCCAAAAGCCTGAGAAAATGTGGAAAAAGAAGTGGAGCTTCTAGTTGATTTTATCTGCCTGACCTCACAGCTGACACAATGTTAACATGTTTGTTCTCATGCCGTGTGGACTGCCGTGTTTGTGTGTGCGTCGTCTCCTCTGGGATGGTGCCGGGCTCGCTAGAGATCGTCCGGCTCGTCCTGTTTCCCACAGTCTTTAACTTTCTCACCAACCGGCCGCTCTGTGTGTGAGGGCAGAGGAAGCCAACGAGCGGCTGGGAAACAAAGCCACTGCTGGGCTTTATAAGGACAGTAACATTTCCATGTGTAAGGAGCGGGCCAGTCTCTGTTTGATGGTCTGACTCCTGGAGCTGGGCGAGAGACAAAGACTGACAATAGAAGACATAGGGAGAGAGAGAGACGGGGCGTGTGCAGACAACAGCGCTCGTCTGTGGGCTACAAAGCAGCTGAATTGTTGTGTTACCACCCAGCGAGTGTGCCACCATTGAAATTCAGAGTGAGTCTCCGTGTTAATGTCCCACCTGCACCACAGTTTAACCACTGTACATTACATTACATTAGAGACGAGCTGCAGAGCTGCAGAGGGCGTTAAAGCTGTAAATGTCACATCAAGGCTTTGGGCCGCCTAGAAAACCATGTCAATCCTTTAATACCACCTTAACGTGTCATGGATTTGAATCATTTATGAAGAAAAACCCTCATTGTCTCACATTTTCTCTGTTGAAACTATTGTTGATTTTAGCACCGCCGTGTTAACACGACTCTAAACATTACACTGAGACTCAAAATGTTTCACACGCATGCACACGGCTTTAAACAGCAGCTGGATCACAGCACAGGCCTTCTACTGTCTAATCAAACCAAAGAAGTCAAACTAACAAGTTTAAACTGCTGTTTGGCTTGATTTTAGGCTCCAGGCCAATGCTTTTAACTAGTCTAGCATCAGGACCCATTAGCACCTCATTAACAACACATCCCAACACTAACCCGAGCGTGTTACACAGATACGTGTCCTGGTGTTTGTGCAGAACCAAGAATACATATAAAAACAGGAACCAGGGCGCCTGCAGCGGCTGGTTATGTCCTCGTGCTTCATGCACACAGGCTGTTAGCCTGGCAGCAGGAAGACTGTGTTCTGATCCAGCCGGTGGCACCTTTCCCCACATGACACTCACACCATCACCCAAATTTATGAGCTTCACAGCTGTCCTAGCCACAAAGAGGCCCACAAGCTCAATATGACCACAGAACAGGGAGATAAAGAAGGAAGAAGCTTCTAATGACACCAGAAAATGCAGCACAGCTGATAAAGTCTGGATACAGGCGGTCCATTTTATAAGGAACGGTTTTAAACATGGTTGGTGCATACACAGCCTAACAAAGCAGCTTACAGCAGGGCTGAAGTCCTGTAAATATATGTGTATTAATTAATAAACATAACATCTGCAGGTTTTCATGTGATCATCACAAACATTTGAAATTCCCACTAATTCATAAAAATAAAATCCTTCTATCATGTTTGTGGGGAGGTAAAAATGTCCGGCCTTTAAAAAGTGAATAATTTCCTACAACTGTAATTTGACCAGGAAAACTAAGCGCCACGGTCATGGCATTTTTTCGCCATCAGACAGGAAGTAGGTTTTTAAACACTGGTAGAGCCATGAGTCTTAGCGGTGTGGATTAAAATATTTGAAACAACTCGGAGGAAATTATAAATAACATGCAGGGATGAGGTTCACCCCGTCAATTTTATCATTTTACAGTGAATTAATAATTATTATGTGTTAGTCAGAGGCTTGTACCATGGAAGGTTAAGACACAGCAACTTCCTTTAATAGGGAAGACAGCCCAGCCTAACGCTCTATACACACTGGGTCTGTTATTTTCTGATCCGTTTATTCGGACCTTGCACACTGAGTCTGATGCGTTTTTATTTGCTTTCACTGCGAACATTCGTAGAATGTGGGAAATAGTTTTGTGCAAGCCTGCGTCTCTGTCACGCCTTTAAAATCCCGCTGATCCATCCTGACAGAGAGCGTCATTCAGCACACGCTCATGTGTCATAACGCCAAGACAAGCTGGAGAAATGGAGAGCAACGTTATAATTCTTCCTCTGCTATGAGCTGTGAGTAGGCTACAAACTTCTGCCTTTATCTGTTATATCTCCATGACTGATATCCACAAAATACACGTCAAACTACGGTGTCTGCAGGGAGGTTTGGATGTGAGAGAGAGAGGAGGGGTTGGGTGGGGGTGAGCAAGGAGGAGGAAGCAGCGAGCGCTGATTTGAATCATCATCACCCGTTTAAATGACTTGGACTAATGTGAAATTTCACATAAAGTTGAACCTGTTCAAGGAAAAAATACGACGGACGAAAACTTCAGCGTGAGTGTGCAAACATGATCAGAACATGAGATCGATTTTCTTTTTCAACGTGTGAAAAATTCAGATGAAGTAAATGGACTCGGTGTGCAAAAGCCGTTACGCTGTGAGTTTTGCTAATGTGCAGAAAAGGTTTTTTAGTTTTCCTCGACCTGCAAAATGACTTTGTTTTGGATCAGAGAAACCCCCTTTAATCAGGAAGAACAATGAAACTCATTCCAAAGTTTGGTGCTTTATTCACGGCTCTAAAAGTTTAAGGCTCTGGGGAAAATCCTCCTGTTTCATGGTGAACACAGACAAGACTTACACGTACTTTTGGTCTTTTGATGCTTTTATTTCTAAAGAGGAGGACAGTGGAGAGTCGGAAACAGGGATGGGAGAGACGTGTAAGAAAGGAGCCACAGGCGAAACTATAACATTGGTTTTTACATTTGTGGTTGATTATTTAGGCTGATCTGGACTCTCCAACTGTGTCAGGAAGTTATCTAGGTCATAGGAGTTCAAAGCTTGATCCAAAACAACGTGGACTTGGTTGAATGCCTATTTTAATTCAAACCCTGGCCCACAACTGGAGAAACCTCCGGAGAAGCTGTGTGAAGTCCAGCTGCAACAACAAGAGCCTTTTCCAAGAGTAAGCCAAACTACATCGCCACAAGATTCTGAAATAAAGGCAAAAAAAAGACCAGAAATACATTTACAGTCACGCCCATTTTTGTTCGCCATGAAACAAGAGGTGGTTTTCAGAGTCTTTAAAGACTTGTAGAACCAGGATACTGTGCACAGACTTTCTGAGTGGGGGAAAAAATCTGCATATTCCACTGAGTTCCTCTTGAATTCAGTGACTCAATAAGTCAAAACTTAGACCAAAACGGATCAATTGTTGGTGTCACGCTGGTTCTGTGAGCCTCTTTTAGATCCAGACCTGAGGGTAAACCAGGACTTGACTCAGACTAAAGAAACCAGACTACTGACCTGCTCATGTCTCCAGCTTCTCTGCATAAATCCACATCAGTGATCCCAGCGTTCCTCTCCTCAGTGCTCCCTGCTGAACTGGACCTCTCCACTGCCTGCTGCTGAGTGTAGACCCTCATCTCCATAACAACCAGCCCACTGGTCACCAGTCGTTAGCCCCGCCCCTAACCTTCCCTTAGACTAGAATACATGACAATACGTGACGTAAAGATGCGACTTCAATGGGGCCAAACATCAAAAGACGCGTCTGAATTTTGTCTCTCAGATCTTCAGAGTTAAAAACCGGAGAAAATGAACTTGAAAGAGAAAACTTCAGACCGGTACTCATTATGACACACCGAGCCTTCTTTGAAGTAAGAAAAGTGTTTTAAAGGTAGAGAAAGTCAGATCAACATGAACAAAGTCTCATAAAATATTTATCTGACAAATCAGTTTTCTGATTTCCATCAAAATTTTACAAATCAGAGAAATTCTTTGAAGTAAAAACCTGAAACAAAATTCTCTAAAATGGAGATAAGGTTCAGATTTTCATTCTCACATCAAAGCGTGATTCACCTCAGTGGGAGGATTTATGTCCCTGCTTGAATTTTCTCTTTGCTATTTAAGGCAAAAAAGAGGTTTGGATTTAATTTTCAGATTTAACATCACGACTGATGGCTGGGTCGGTAAATTTGGTTTCTAGCAGAGTCTAAACTCGACTTTCAGAATTCAGGAGGAGAGTGGTGATAGAGTTAAAACGATCCATGTGAATATCTGCTCTACACCTCCTCTGTGGACAACAGCATTCTAGGAGTCTCTTACCTGGTTCACCTAAACCCAGATTTACACCTGGGTTGACCATTCAGAGTCCAGGGACCAAAGCTCGGTGCTGGGGGGGGGCACATTTATATTGATCAGCTCAGACCGCATACTGAGGCGGTCTGGGAAGCTTTCATCCTCAAAGGTTTGGTTGACCATGCACTGACAGAATAACTCAGTCTGGCCTTCAGGGAGTATTTTATTCTCAGCCAGGAACAGGAGTGGTCACTTTTAGAATTAATTTAGATATTAACAGCATGTTTATGAGAAAAGAAGGGTGAAAAGCTGTTAAAGAGGTGCTAGCCTCTTCGCTGCACAAAGCATGCTGGGATACCTTCATCAAAGGGAATCACTAAAGGCCGTCCCCTGATGTCGGGGATGCATGCTCTAAGTCAGGGGTTCTCAACCTTTTCATCCCACGACCCCCAAAATAGAGATGCCAGAGACCGGGGGCTGTACCTGAAGGTGGTTGAAGATAGCCTTGCACAATTAGGAATAGGCGTGTGCAGACAAGGCTTCCCATTAGGGGAGTAATGGGAGAGCTTTCTGGCTCCCAGCCAAACGGGGGGCCCATGGAGGTCAACAAAAATCATGGTCTATTATAAAGTTAAACTGTGACATCCATATTTTATAGTTAATCTGAAAAATTAATCACTCTTATCAAAGAAACAAATATCTTTTTTTAATTCTTTGTGTAGTAAATAGCCTTCTTAGAAATGTAAATCCCTTAACTTAAAAAAAGAAGTAAAATGGATTAAAAATGGCTAAAATGGGTTAATAATGGCAGCAAATGTTGGAAAAAGTAGTGAAATTGGATTTTAAAAGTAGCAGAAATGGCTTTAAATTGGCAAAAATGGGTGGAAAGTTGGCGAAATAGGATGAAAAATTGATATAAACTGGCAAAAAAAAGTGTCAGCTGAGAAGGAAAAAATAGGTAGAAATTGGCAGAAATTATTTAAACTGGCAAAAATTTAAATCGGCTAGTGAAATGTGGTTAAAGTGGGACAAATTGTATGTAGAAATTGGTAAAAAAAAAAAAAAAAAAGGGTGATAGTGGCAATAATGGGTCAACAGAGGCAACATTAAGCCTAAGGGGCAAGAATTGGTTTAGAAGTGGCAAAAACAGGCAGGAAAAAAGTGGTGGAAAGAGTTTAAAACAAAAATGGGTGTTAAATGGAAAAAAAGTGTTAAAATTGATGGAAAAAATGATGAAAAAGGGTTAAAACTGGTGTAAAGTGGCAACAGTGGAATTTAAAACAAATTATTAGTTTTTCAAAGAAATCTGGAGACCCCCTCTCAGTGTCTCGCGACCCCCTAGGGGGTCCCGACCCCAAGATTGAGAACCACTGCCCTAAATAAGGACAGTCTGGAGTTTAAATTCCCTAAACAGATGCAAACGCATGTTAACCCTTTAAAACCTACCCATTTGCATATCTATTTTTAACCACGGGTAGAACTGTAACCAAATAGAGCAATAATTCTTTTTGCATATAAAAGCAGAGGAGTAACACTAACATATCACACAGTCAGTGTGTTCCAGAGTTCTGCTTCCTTCTAGAAATATCCTTCCTTCTTTGGCAGAAATGTAGTATAGAGCACACACATCTAATAATAATATAATACAGTATAATCTGGGCTATAATTGTGTTGTTTTCTTGCAGGTCATGAGTCGCACTAATTATTGTTTCAGCATGGACCTCTGCAAACACATGCATGCTCTAAAATATCTGGCACACTAAGAGACTCGACCTCACTGCTGTAAATAGTTTGTTTTTTAAAAAGATGATGTCTTTTTGCAAATTGAGGACAATTTAATTTTATTTTTCATTTTTGCCACAGTTCATAAAGATGAGTGTATTCAAAGATGAAGTTATGAACATACTCTAAATAATTTTTTAACTTGTGCAACTTCTTTACACTCACAGTTTTTAGGGGTACAGCTGTGACGGAGATATGCTTGTTGTATGGCAGGCCATAAAGGGTTAAAGGCACCGATGACCCTCCATCTTCACTATAATGTTCATGTTTCTGAATACATCAGCATTAACATCTGTCAGCTCTAGTCATGGGGATATTTTGGCTTCACTTCAGGACAACAGAGGACCTGTCCATGGTAAATATGTGACAGACCTTCAGTTAGACTCACGCTGGGCTTCTTTGGAGTGAGTCGGCATGAAACTGATCTTATCCTGTGAACTTCTTTGATTCCTTTGAAAACTTTTCCAATTTTAGAAGGAAGAGACCTTCCTTCTCACTAAGACTTGAGAACAGAGTGACTAAGAAACAGATCTGTGTGTTTTTTTGGATGTTCATTGCCATATGAAAGCTGTGAGCCAATAAACTAGAACATCTGATCACCTGAAGGCAGTCATTAAGATTATTTATAACCTTCAAATACACCAAACTTCCTCCCAGCTTCATGTCAGACTTCAGTCCGAAAAGTCTTCTTTAGTTCCGTAACTCCGTCTCCAGATTTAAGAGTGTTTTCTCTGCATGAAGAATATTTGGTCCTCGTCTTTGTGAATCTAAAGCATGAAATCATAAAGCCACATTTATTTCACATGATCACTCCGGCCTGCTGATGTTTACTCCTCTAATTAGTGAATCCTCTCTCCTCGCTTTCATAAGAAGCATGTGTTTGTGTGACTGAAACCAAATAAAGTTGTCTGTGAAACATGAAGAGTGGAATAATCCCTGGCTTGGGTTTTAATTGCAGTGATGTGTTTGGTAATTATGCAAGAAAATGATCAGACCAATTAGAAACCATTAAAATATGACAACTATTCTCTGAAAGCTGGCAGCGAGGAGCGCCGCAGGCACCCAGCCAAACTGGAAACCAGTTCTCAAAGTTCCTGTCTGGCCTCGCAGGTGTGTGTCTTTATTTACCAGAGAGTGTGTCAGCAGGTGTGTTTCCTACATAAACTACAGTAACCTGAATGTCCAGCACTTCCTGTTCACACACAAACCGGAGCTGACCTGGATTACACGCACATGCAGGAATCAAAAGGCGCTTTGAAGTCGTCAGATCTCAGGATGTCGGCGGTGGAGGTGAGCTCTCCGGACGGTCCGGTCTGTGTTTGTCTGAGCGTGTGTGGTCGCTCCGCCCTGAGGCACAAAGGGGATTACTCTAATGACTCTATTCACCGCTATTGTTTGATCCAGATTAGCGCATGCACACGGCCACACAAACCCTCCCTATTCAGACGGAGCAGCCGACTGTTGCCAGAGCCTCTCTGCCTCCTGACACTGCCTGTGTCGGCACCGATTGTCCTGAGAGTCGCTACATTTATACCACCTTAGAAAGTTTATATGACGAGTTAGTGCTGCTGAGATTGCACATGTAAAGGCTCATTTATCCTCCCTGTTACAACCACAGGGACTCCGTGTAGCATTTCATTGCTAACATACTACGCACACTATGATTGGACATTAATCATTTTCACAAATTGTTAAACTTCCCAAAATGTTCCTGCAGTATAAAGTGTTTTAAAACCACATTATCCAAGGAGCAGGTCAGACCAAGCACTTGCCAGCATGCACGTCTACCTTCATGCTCTAAAAACACCAAACGTTTATTACAGGTGCAATGGACGCGATTTATCGTGCTTCCACTTCTCCTAGGTACTTCAGGACAGATGAGCAAGTGACGTTTTGTTTTTCCTCTCCTTCTACAGCACATATGTGCTCTCTTTCCCTCCCTGCCAGTAATGTGAGAAATAATCCAAACCTGTTTTAGACCTTAGCGTTAAAAATCGTTCCCTGTGCTTCAAACAGATAAAGCCTTAAATATTTATTTTACGTCGTGTAACAACGGCGAGCGCCATCCAGCCATTCCTTCAGAAAGTTACAGACGACTTTAACTCACAAAATTACGACAGAGTATTAGGGCCACACGAATAAGAGAGAAATAAAAGAATTAAAATACATTTTGTTTGATATTTTGAAAAAAAACTGCAAAATATTATGAGAGTAAAATATTACAAGAAAGACAGTCTGCTGCGGTGCCATGGAGCTACGACAGAGTATTGTCCTGATTCTGATAATAATTTGATGCTGATGTGGCAGAAGGTGAAATATTTCCTTATTTGTGAAACCGATACTAAAGTAAAGTTTCACAACATGCTCAACATTGCTCATTTTAATGGAGGCGGGACCGCGGCAGATTCTCTTTCTTGTTATATTGTATTCTCGTAATATTACAACTTTATCTTCATAATATTACGAGTTTTTTTCTTGTAATATTCTGACTTTATTCTCGTAATATTACAGCTTTATTCTCGTAATGCCAAATATATATATATTTTTTTTTTCTCTTTGTGTTGCCCTAATTCTCAGTCATACAAAATAACCAACCACTACCCATGATTCTTTTTAGAAGAAGGACGTGAGGAGAGGGAAGAGAGTAGAAGTCCAGAAACCAGTGAAACGTTGTTAAACACAGTTTCAGTGTTATTTAGATAGTTTTCTAGCAGATTCTGATAATAAGAAATAACAAAATTATCCAACATTGGGTTTCCATTGTTGCTGCTGTATCGATCTTATTTCTCCTTTGAGTCTATCGTTGTGACATCCCTGATTTCTACTACACTGTTCAGAATCAATCATTATGGCACGGCTAAGGTTAGCCCGTCTTTAGCAGGTGTTTTTGTGCTGCTGTCTTGTGCCGCTCCGTCGCCGCCCACCTCTCCCACTCAGCGGCTGTGCGCTTCTGTTACAGATGCTAGAATAAATTAGACGTGCCGCCGCTGCTCCTTTTAGTTGCCTCACATTTAAGACAAACTTGACAGCAGACAGAGGATTGCATGAGGTAGGAAGATGCAAAACCGAACCACTTCCAGGCAGCTAAAGCAACTATTTTAGGGAGGAAGCGCTCTCTTTTCTCAGCGCCGGGGCAGGCCGCCATGTTTATAAACCACTGAAGTTCAGGGAGGAGATGGCATCTCCGAGCTGATACCCAGGTCTAGGTTAACACTCAGGTATGGTATGATACCAGCAAGAGCTCTCACAGAAGTCTGAATGTGTCTGTGCAGCATGGGTTTATGGGTAATCTAAGTCCAAAGTAGCATGTCAAATATAGTCTTCAGTTTCTAATGAGCATGCTAGAAGATGGGGCTAAAACCTCACAGATTTATGTTTTTTTTTTTTGGTTTGGATTCAAGGTAGACACCTGGAGACCATCAGCGTTTAAAGAAGCTGAATCCATCCTGTCTGACAGCGTGTACCTCCAGTCTGCACCCAGGGCTACAAAAACCCACGAGACAAATCCAGCAGATATAAATACTGCTGCAAACGCTCAGCTGTTCCACTGCTGAAGGAGAGGAAAAGGAAAAACGCTCTCTACGTCTGAGCTTCTCTACACTTTACTGACCCTCACAGTGAAGATGGCGCTCTTTCTTTTTGTTATTTAGTCTTCATCCTTTTGACAAGAATCTCAGAGCAAACTGAAACCACATAAATCCAAAGATCTCTAATTCTAACAGACTCAACCTTCGTCCTGTAGTCTCCTTCATGCACAGAATCACCACTGCCATGTATTTCCCATTTAACAACTAGGTTTCACATCTGAAATCAAAGTTATTACATTTAGAAAAATGTCATATTGGCTCTAATGTGTTGAGCCAGTTTGACAACCGACATTTCCACATCAGTAACTGAAGTGTCTATGCTTAGGTTTTTCACATCACTTCCAAAAGAGCCTTATTCCCTGATGTTAAATGTCAGAAGACAAGCAGACACAGGATCCAAAAACCTAAACTTTTATTTAAATACTCGAAGAATAAGCAAATAAACTTTAACAATTACAATCCTGGGATTGTCGGCAGGTTTCAGGGTTAAAATCAGAGTTAAACTGACCACATATTTGACCTGTCCACATATGCAGAAAGGACTCTTGTCCTGACACGGTCTGCAGCTGCTGACCTGAAAACTACTCTTTAAAGAGTCAGATCCGTTTCCCTACCACTGCCTCCTTCTTGACTTTGCTTGACAGGTGAAGAGGAAGTGACACTGACGAGCGCAGCGCTGTTCCAAAAGCTGATATTTTATTATTATTATTTTTAACCATGAGCGATTTAAGCACAGTAACAAAAAAAGGAGCCGCTGAGGATTAGGGCTGGGCAATTCATCGAAAATGAGATTAAATCGCAATATGGCCTGCTGCAATTTTCAAATCGCAGAAGTTGCAATATTTTTTTAACCTTAAATCTGTGTCGAAATAACGCTCCAAAACTTTTTTTTTTTTTTTTTTTTTTTTGCAGCAGAGATATTATGCATTACATGTCATGCTTAATTTTTGTACGTTTTTCTTATTATATATGGGAATGACGTAAAAAAAAATCATCATTCCCTTCGATGCAACAATTCATATCCAATTCACAATATGAGTCAAAATCATCACGATTACATAGTTTTTTCAAAATACTTAAGCCCTAATTTAGACTAAAACTGAAAATACATAAGATGAGGAACTTCAGAAATAATCGCATATCAAATCACAATCGCAATATTGGGAAAAAATATCACAATTAGATTATTTTCCAAAATCGTTCAGCCCTACTGAGGATGCTTAGCGTTGAAAGGAAGTGCTGAAAGTCTACTTGCTTGGATATCAAGGAAAATGCAGACAATCGTGATTCCTCAACTAAAACATGCAAATATTAAGAGGCATAAAAAATGCCTGAAGCTGGAGTTTTTACAGGACTGCTTTCAAAATAAAAGAGCATCCTTTTACTCCTACACAGTCTAAGAGCAGCACTGTTGTAAACCTAACGGCCTTTCTGCAGACATTTACTCCTGTATGCAGACAGAACTGCAGCCTTCTATGCTGTCATGTAATTGCATGCCCTGATATCATAATTGCAGCTGCGATGAGATTAATTGTGCAGCATTATCAGCAACAGCATAAAAAAGTTTCTTCCTGATGGCGCTCTGGGTCATGGTGTCTTTGCACGCCGCCCTTATGAGATTAAAAAGGTGTGACAGTGCGCTCGTGTTTCACAGCAGCTTTAAGATAAAATACCAAACCCTAAAGTAATGGATTACCATGTGCTAAGTCAGTTTTAGGGCCCTGACCAGTGAAATAAAGTCAAGCGCAGCCTCCTCCTTATCTGTTACTTTACTATAAACGTGGCGTGGTTCAACGGCGTGTCCTCATAAAGATAGGAAAAGTGACCAGAGGTAGACACCACTGCAGTGAATCAGATGATCCAACATTACATCACTGTGCAAACAGTGATGGTCATATGAACTCAGGTATAATAAACACCTGTAACACACCTGTGGCTGGGGCAGGCCTCAGGTGTTGTCATCCTCTGTGAATGTTCCTTAAACCAACAGTCTGATCAGATGATCAGGACTGAAAGCAAGAACGTGACTTTGCTGCGAGCCTCAGACGCGTCACCAGAGCCGTTACGCTGTCAGACAGGAAACTGTGGATGTCTCCGGGCTGACTCACTGGATTTAATGGTTTCACCGCCGGTTTCAGCACTTTTGTCTCCTTCCTGTTGTCGTGCCGACAGGCTTGCTCAGAGGCACGGCGGCAGGAATGACCGGTTCAAGGGACGTGACCTTCTGCTGGCAGGATGTGCCGTCTAACCTCGGATCCACACACACACTCGCTGATCCTCTGCAGCAGCAGAAGGGGATTATGGGAGTGGATGGCAGATGAACAGCAGGCGGGTGTGTAGTAAAGATCAGGCATCATAACAACACGGTTTAAATCCAGAACAACATATTCAGTCCACATGTCAGACTACGGCAGGAGCATGGGGACAAAATGATGCTAAAACAACAACCTACCGCGTCTCTGAACGCCCGGATCTCTAGCGGTGAAACACGGCGTGAATAAGAGCAGGCCACAGAACAGAGCTTAGAGCAAACTAAATATAAGACGGCACAGAAATATCTAAAACTTTGGAATATGCAGCAAAAACTGTGAAACTCCTCTTTGAGATGTTTTCTTTGATGAGTTCTCTCTAAACCGTCACACTGACAGTGACCAGAGCCACAGCTGGGAGCTAACATGACTGGACTTCTACTGACGTCTGACTCACCAATATTTCCAAACTTATTTTGGCATCAACATATACAGACTGTTTCTGATAAGGTCTGTTGTTCTAAATCTCCTTTCAGTCTTACTGTGACAGTTTTTTATTTTAAAACATAAAACAATAAAAATGAGATTTATTTAGTCTGCCATACATGGTAGATGCTTTTTAGGTTAGTCAAAGTAAGCTGTAATTGACCGCGTAGACATTTAAATCAAAGTTAATAAAAAAGACTCTGATACCCTAACCCACTGATCATCAACTGGCGGCCCGAGGACCACATCAGGCCCCCCAAAGCTTCCTGTCCGGCCCCCGAAAGATCATTAAATTCAGAAAAGGAGGAAAAGAAGATTTTAAGAGTATCCTTTTGCTTTAAATGTCTGCAGCTGTTAAATCCATCCCACAAACAATTAACATTAAAATAGTTTTAGAGTGACTGAACATTGGATCTGTTTTTACAGAAATCTACTGTCAAAATCAGTCCACATTTAAAAAATGGTTAAAGCTGGCAGAAGTGATGCAAAAATTGGCAGAAAAAAAGTTGTAAAAAGAGGTTAAAATGCATCACAAAATGGTAAAGGAGGAAAAAGGGGCAACAGGTAACAAATATTGGTTACAAATGAAAAAAATAGTGCAAGACAGTAAAGAAAAGGGGTTGAAAAGTGGCAAAAATAGAAGAAAAGGAACACAAATTGATAATAGACTGTCATAAAGGGGATAAAACATGCAGAAAAAGTGGTTAAAAGGGGGTTGAAATCTTTCAAAAGTTGGGTTAATGAGGCAAAAAGGGACAGAAAGTATCAACAATGGGTTAAAAGTGGGAAAAAATGCTTTTAAAGTTGCAAAAATTGTTGAAAAAATGTAATAAAAGGGGTTAGAAAGTGGCAAAAATGGATAAAAGAGTGGCACAAAGGGGATAAAACATGCAAGAAAAGTGGTTTAAAAGGGATTAAAATCATGCAAAAATAGGCTTAAAAAGGCAAAAAGTATCAAAAATGGGTTAAAAGTGTCAAAAATGGGTTAATATTGGTGCTAAATGACAATTAGGGAGGGTCCATTCTCTGGGATTTTCAGGGTTCCAGCCGATCCTGTTGTCAGGTCTGCTGCATTATAGATGACAGGGATAGATCTCACTGGTAATGACTAAAAATGTAGTTTAAAGGAAAATAAAAACTAATGCAATAATATTTCAATCAGATCAGATGTTAATTCAATTTTTGTGTATTTGAAAATCCGGCCCCCAGAGTTTCTCTTGAGACTAAATCTGGCCTTGGTGCAGATGTTCATGGGTGCATCCCTACCGTCATGGGTGCATCCCTACTGTCATGGGTGCATCCCTACTGTCATGGGTGCATCCCTACTGTCATGGGTGCATCCCTACTGTCGTGGGTGCATCCCTACCATCGTGGGTGCATCCCTACCATCGTGGGTGCATCCCTACCATCATGGGTGCATCCCTACCATCATGGGTGCATCCCTACCATCATGGGTGCATCCCTACCATCGTTGGTGCATCCCTACTGTCGTGGGTGCATCCCTACCATCGTGGGTGCATCCCTACCGTCGTGGGTGCATCCCTACCGTCGTGGGTGCATCCCTACCGTCATGGGTGCATCCCTACCATCATGGGTGCATCCCTACCGTCGTGGGTGCATCCCTACCGTCGTGGGTGCATCCCTACCATCATGGGTGCATCCCTACTGTCGTGGGTGCATCCCTACCGTCGTGGGTGCATCCCTACCGTCGTGGGTGCATCCCTACCGTCGTGGGTGCATCCCTACCATCATGGGTGCATCCCTACCGTCGTGGGTGCATCCCTAGTGTCGTGGGTGCATCCCTACCTGCCAGTATTAGAATGATACGACACCACAGATGAACAGGAGGGGAGCCAAAGCTCTTCTGAGCGTGCATGAGGCAAAATCAGACTTGAACATATCAGCTGAAAAATAAAGCTGTATCAATAATATGAAGGTGTTTTGGTGAAGGCTGATGGGATTTTATCAGTTATAAGACACAAGGAAAAATGGCTCCAAGTAAAGGAGTTTGGGAGAAGCTGGTATGAGCCTGAATTAGTTATCTCTGCAGCAGAAAAGTCCATCTAAAGCTGATCTACCATCAAATATGGAGGACATGCAGACTGTGAAAGACTTCCAGAAACTATGAGAGCCTGAGAATATCTGAGATGCAGACCAGGGTGGACTTTTTTACAGCTTCTATACTGATCTAATAGAGGAAGCTCAGTTCAGCAAATGATATTTGTCAAGAAAAACCTTCAACATTAAAGGCAAACGCTGCAGCGATGCAGACTCCTGATCTGCAATGCTGCTGACATTCCCCACCACTCAGATTTACAGTCAGAAAGAAGAAGGTAAGCCCCGATTTAGCTGGGACGACTCATATACAGACTGTCAGTGGGTCAAAATGACGCGGCGTTTTAACACCGAAAAGTGAGAGATTCAACAGAGCTGAGCCGTATTCAAACAACGGCTGAGTCAGGAGGAGGACGGAGTGTGAAGTTATGGTTGTAACACACTTTAAAAATGTGCTGGTGTTGTAGAAAGAGGGAGAGAAACTGCATAATGAAGATTAGAGCGATGTTTTATAGTTCAATGAGATGGCTGTGATAACTAAAAAGGCACTTGAGCTCAGAGCGAGCTGCAATCAAAATAAACACCATGCAAACAAACATGGCATTTCTCTGCAGGAACTTCTTAAACACCAACACCACTATCAATATTTATCTGCAATGATACAAAGTCTTGATATCATTCAGTCTCTGAAATGATGCTGAACGTGTCGACACTAAAGGACTGATGCAGGACAGAGGAGAACATCAGCTTTAATAGTCAAAGTAGCACTAAATCCTCAGTTTTTATCTTGTTGTTCTGTATTAGTTAGGTAAAGGCTGAGAATGTGTGTTTAATTCCTATTACAGCAGTACTGATTATAAACATGCAGAGGTGTTTGCATGGCGGTGTGAAATGACACCTGGTGCTCGGAGTGCGAGCAGGCAGATTCTAACCGTCTAACGGCCTGTAGGCCTCATTCAACCGACTGGAAAGAAGAAAATCAATACAGCAATATAATGTCGGCTCAATAAAAGTGCTTTTAGTCGCTTTACTGCAGGAAACGTGCATCTGTCATCTGTCCGGCTGTGGAGGGTCTCTACCGCCGCTGCTGACGACAGATTTACATGACGCCGTGGGTGTTTGTGATCCCCTCAGGATGGTTTCTGATGGTCTCAGTGACCCCCCCGACCCCCTTTTTCTTTTGTTTTTAATCAAAACTTGCAAAATGACGACAGCCGCCCGAGGTAATGATTTCAGATAATTGCTGTCACTGCAGCTTCCTTTGATCGGATCATTACGAAACAAGCCTTTCACGCAGCACACCATGGTGATTATACACTTCTGAGCCTCAGCTTCCATTAATAGCAGTCAAATGTTTTTCATCTCTAGGAGTGTCCCTGACTAAGGATTTACATCGTCAGCTCTAATGCTCAGACTCTGTGTCTGAGGCTCACTCGTCCATGTTCCAGTTATACATGAGAGAAAAACCACAAGAGCTTACTATTAATCTTCTTATAAACACCTCTCCTGATCCATCCTCTTCCTCCCTCATTCAATCTGCATCATATTGCTCTTATAAGCATCATGCACATCCCTATTTACACAACAGAAGAAAAACAGAGAAAAACTGTAAAAAACTTTGATTTTTTAAAATCTATACAGCACACAGAAACAACAATAAAACACAGGCTAAAGGGGGACAGATAAGGATTTTTCAGGGCTGATACTACTGATCATTAGTGGTTCATTTATGATAAGAATGAGTTATTAGTGTCAGTAACTTTACTGTTAAAGCTACAACACCATGACTACTAGGGCTGGGCAATTAATCGCAAATTAGATCAAATCACAATATGACCTGCTGCCATTTTCAAACCGCAGAATGTGCAATATTTCTTTGTGTCAAAATACCAGTTAAAACTTTTTTTTTTTTTTTTTTTTTGCAGCAGGGACATTATGCATTATATATCCTGCAATCATTCTAGTGGCATATTTTGAAAATTGTGTATTAAAAAAAATATTTTTTCTTTTGGATGTTTTTCTTATCAAATGTGAGAACTATATAAAAATGATCATTCCTTTAATACAACAATTCATATCCAATTTGCAAAATAAGTCAAAATCATCACAATTACATATTTTTTCAAAATTGTTCAGCCCTGGTTTTATCTAATATTGTGTTGGCTGTAGTATAGAATGAATTATTGATTGTTTTTGTTGGAAAATACTAGAAATGAAGAACTTCAAAAATAATCGCACATCAAATTGCAATCGCAATATTGGGTAAAAAAAAAAAAAAAAAAAAAAAAAAAAAATCATAATTAGATTATTTCCCCAAATCGTTCAGCCCTGATGACTACTTCATCACTGACGACTAAAGATGAATACAGTTATTTCTAATGTGACGTTTAGCCAATCAGATATGGTTGTGGGCGAGACATGAGGGAGTAAAACTGCACACTTTCTTTTTACCTGCTCTGGGTAAAATAAAACACCCAGGACATCTGGACAAATACACACTAGCAGGCCTGATCACTACTACTTCACATGCCCTGGATTTAAATTTATCCAAGTTACTGTAATCTCTTTATATCAGGGATTTTATTAAATATTACACTGGATTTTATGCAGACATTTAAATGTAGATCAGAACTAAAACTTCAGTCCTAAAAACACACAATTTAATAAAGTCTGAGGAAAAACAAATGAACTCATTTCAGCCCTTAAAAGGATACTTCAACATTTTGGAAAATTTGCCCATTCCCATAATTCCTATAGTCTTAGTAATAGGTTTGTTTAGCTCTGGGGACCGATATACCAGCTGCACAGCTAATGCTATGGAAGCAGATGGTATTTTTTTGCTTTCCCTCATCAAACTCATCAAATAAACAATCCAACAGCTCCAAAACGCTCTCATGGACAAGTTGTGACCTGCACATTCACCACGCTATGAAATAATCATGGATCATGATGAACAGAGATGTTTTAAAGCTACCAACTACCAAGTAACTACGGCACTGCGACAGGCGCACTGTGTCACTCCGCCCAGTGGTTTACTCGGAAAGTAGTTCCGAGTATTTGCTTCATGTGTCGTAATGTTACACAGTTATACGTTATTATTTCATAGCGTGGTGAATGTGCAGGTCACAACTTGTCCACGAGAGCGTTTTGGAGTTGTTGGATTGTTTATTTGATGAGTTTGATGAGGGAAACCAAAAAATACCATCTGTCTCCATTGAGTTCGCACAGCAGCTCCGAACTCGGCAGCGCCGATCTAGAAACTGCTTACAGGAACAACTAAAGGTAACAAACCTATTACTCAGACTATTGGGATTATGGCAAAGGGCAAATTTGCCAAAATGTTGAAGTATCCCTTTAAGACTTTAAAGCGTTGGAACGACGATGAGTGAAGAGATCTGCAGTCTGAAACTCCACTGACTTATCACAGCTAATATTTACAGCTGATAGCGGCTATGACAGTTATGGATAATTCACTTTAAGCTCATATTGTTCTTCCCTAATCTATTAAAGGAAAAGCCTGAGTTAATGCATTTATTCCCAACCTGGTATCTAGGGGGCGCCACAGAGCTTACATGTCTGCTCTGAGGTTGTCTGGATTAAATTAGAAAATATGAACTCAGATCTGGGTTTGCACCATTATTATCAGAACTGGTAAATTATCAGCTGATTACACAATAATAAAATTATTAACGCTGAAATCCACCGATAAAAGAGGCGTTTGTTTACTTAACGGGAGTACACATTCTGGAACAGTAGGTGGCGATGTGTAGCCGGCATTAAGGCCCAGAGAAGAAGAACAGAGACCACAGCGCAGACTAACCGTGGCTTTACTGGGGGGGTCAGAAACTCAGCGATGGGTCTTACAGGTCACAGAGGAGTCGTCTTCCTAGCGACAGACTACACGTGGAATATGAGGCGGCAGTAGCCACTAGCATTAGCCATTAGCATTAGCTGTTAGCGTGACAGCATCTATGATGTGTTTTAGCTGCTTAACTGAGAATGCACTCTACTCTTTCCTGTTTCATTTGCCTGATTCGACACGTCTGACATGTTTGATGGCTACTGTCTCTGCTTGGTATTTGTTAACCCTCTAATCCCCAGATGTGCATTTAAAACAGAAAATAAACTTCTAAATTTCTTTGGTTTTCATCCGTTATTGGCCATCAGGAGGTGGAAATAATCAGTTATCAGTATCGGCTTTACAAGATATTTATCTTGCATCTCATATTCTTAATGAAACAATAATTTATGCAAACATCTGTTGGTAAGACAATCACCTCTTTCCTTCAGTTATGATTAATGAAACCACAATTTTGGTCAGAAATGCATCAAAAAGCTGGTGTCGGTCTCGGAGTGTGAGATTGGGTACCACTGAGATCCTTACACATTAAAATAAATATACAGCATTTATTTTCTTTGATGCTACAGGTACAGAGCAACGATACTGCAAAGTAGCATGAAAGCAAAAAGACAATTTAGATTCTATAAAAATAAAAACATAACCAGTGCAGCATTAACAGCCTCATACAGCTGAGACGCTGCAGAAACAGGCGCTCCGCTCTGAGACTGGCGGTCGACTGAAGCTCGTTTGACTATTTGAGGTCATCCCTGCAGGAGAAGGTTTTTTTTTTTTTTTTTTTATAAAAATGTCAATGCTTTTCTGCAAACGCCTTTGTGAATGATTCAAAAGCAACTATATGTTTGGTTTTAAGGCTAACAGTTCAAGATGCGGTACTCTTTTTAACCGTGTGATCCAGCGGAATATTTTCATGTGGTTGGACATGAGAGAAAGCTGTGCAAACACGGCTTTAATTGAACCTGCATGCCGTGGATTTGTGTGGAGTTTCTAGTGTGGTAAACGCTCCACAAAGGCCACAAGCAGTGTGTGCTTTTGATGCCAAACCGCTCATTTGTCATACAGACAACACAAAAGAGGAAACAAAGCTCGACAAATTCTTTTTAAATCGATCCAGAGTGGACAAACCTGCTGCTTAAAACAATGCCGTATTTGCTGTCTTTGTGTTTTCATGCTCGGTTTGGTTCCTCGTTCCTGTCTGCTCTCTTGTTGTCACACCTGAGCTAAAAACCTGCCGTGAAAACTCTTTAATCCGAAGCATGGACGCCTCTTTTTCTGCAGCGCGGGGGTGTGAAGGTGTGTGTGGGGTTTCCATTTCACACAGCAAACCCATTTCCACTCTCCCAGCTCCCCGTTTTAATGACGGGCATTAACGACACGGCTCGCTCAGATCTCCAATTTTTACGCAGGAATGTGCAGAACGGACTCGCTCTGACCCCTCTGGTTCCCCTCCTCCTTCTTCTTCATGTGTCTTTTTATTTCATCCTCTGACGAATCTCCCTCTTATCCTCCCGTGGAGCTGTGGATGACCGGGGTTGTTGTCGTTTTTATCTAGGCTAAATTGGCACATGCTAAATTAGAAGAGGCAGAGAGGGATTCCAACGCTCTCCTATCAAACCTCAAACCTCGCCCTTCCACCAGCGGCAGCAGAAGCTCGGGTGACACCAGGACTCGCCGTCCAAACTAGCCGCAAACCTCAGAGACAGTATCTCCACCTAATCTCATCCAATTATACTGCAAAATAAACCTCAATATATGCTTTAACAGCGCCAGAAATTAGATCTAATCCCCAACGGGAAGAGAATCTAGTTTGACCAAAATCCACAGAGGCTTTGAGAAGCCGTTTAGTGCTTCTGGAACTGGTTTTCCAACATTAAAATGAAGTAAAAACAGGGTTTTAAAGCCAGAAGCAACAACCTCACATCTTATTTTAACTAGTTTGGAGGCAAAGAGACCAAAACGCCTCCTTAAAACAGCAGATTTGCATTTTTACACAAACACCACCAACGCAGAATGGCGCTCCTTTTAGTCCAGGGACTGCACCGGCTCCGTTCAGCTGTTCTGCACAGCGGCTCCGCTCAGCCAGATTTTAGTGCCCTCGTGTCACTCGGGTTTTCACAAGAGGTGACAAGTGTTATTAGGGAACGGGGGCAAAGGTCAAGAGAAGGAGCAGAGACTCACACATTACCCATGAACACTTGGGAAAGGTCTCTAAAATGCTCCTGAAGAAGAAGCGGCGGCGGTGGCGTTTACTACTACAGCTCACTCTCTGTCAGGAAACGGCAGATGCAGTTTGCATGTAAATACCCGACTCCCCCACCCTCCCTTTCTCCTCTCTCTCTCTCCCTATCATGTAGAGCAGCTCGAACGCCCATCCTCCTCGCTCCACCACAGCAGAGCGAGGAAGGAGGAGGACTGGAAAGCCGGAGACTGGAAGGACTGGACAGACTGGATTCCTCGGTGGTGACACTATTGATAGATACTAGGGATGGGAAAAATACTGAGTTTCTGAGCAAAATCAATACATGTTTGATTAGATATGTGGGGTAAGCTGATATGCTGAGACAGATTCTCTGTAAAAATATTTATACAGAAATACAGCAGAAACTATGTTTGGTCCAAATCTGGCATCATGATTTTGTTTATTTATCTCATTTATTAGCATTTTTAATAGTAACACAAAACCCAGTGGAAGTGTTTGCAGCAAAAATAGAAGTCCTAGCCTTGCAAACAATCATCATGTTTGATTTTAATTATATCTAATTGCAGGAAACCTCTGACGCACCATCTAGATTGCACCATTGCATTGACAACAATGGAAAAAAGCAGCTGTAAGTGGAAGGATCAACCGTTTCCCTCACTCCTTGCTACTTCTATCCATCCCTCCAAACATTGCAAATTCACTGGTGCATTTAAAGCAATGTCTTTTCTGTCTTTTGCATGAAAAACATGCCTTAAGATCATGACATTTATGCACGTTATTAAGCCCCGATGATTAAATTAAGGCTGGTTTTACTACACAATATTTACAGGACAGAGCATTTTGGAAACCTGCATATACAGCAACGTTGACAATGTTTTTGTGCAATGCAGACAATGTTTTCTGCATCGTTGATGGCTCAAAAAGACAAACTGGGCTTTGATTCTGGTTTCTGTGATGTTTAACAGGCTTTAGAATGGTTTTTGCTTTTTATTAGAAACATCAGATTTTATTATTCTGATATTTGAGAGCTGTTTCTTTTTTCTCTGCAGAAAAAAACCCTGACATTTATGTAATGTATTACCACAGTGCTAAAAAAGTGCAGAGCTGCATACCAAGTGTCATTATTTATCTAAAAAGAACCATCAGAAGGATTTTGGTCCTTGTCTCCCAGCCCTAGATACTCATCTCCACCTGCAGCTGTCATCCACATTTACAGTTTACCCTCAAACCTTTATTTGGAGTCTTGTTAACAGAAAAAACACAGCGGCTCCCTGCAGGGCGGGGGTGGGAGAGGGTGTTTAATTTGGTGCTACAGGTGCCTCAGAGGCCTCAGATGCTGCGTTAGGCTTTACAGCGAGGCAGATATGGAGAGAGATGTGTTCTCCCTCGCCTGTGTGACTGCTTTATGAGCAGCCCAGGATGAATGGACTGTTGTATTGTTGCTTTAAGCAGCCCCAGGAGCCTCGGGAGGCAGATTAGCTCTAATATTACAGTGGGTAGACAAACCTCTGATTGTAATGACGAGCTTTTTTACTGCCATTTTATATTCTTCTCTCCCTGCAGAACTCTTTGATGGAGGAATAATGAAACCCTGCTGTGGTGGTGCACTGTAGGGGAACTGTGCAACCACACTGTACTTTCTCCCTAAAATGCATTTTACAGTTTCAGGGAAGGCTGAGTGACCCAGAGGAAGCTGCTTTTTATTACTGACAGACATGGAGGTAATGCTGAGGATAGAGGGGGTCGATATGGATCAATACCACTGTAGTGTAATACACATGAAATACCCATCAGAGGAGATCAGCCTCTGAATCTGAGCATTTAAATGGCTTTATTTGGCCAACAAGTGTGATTCTAACAGCCTGGATCCATTCTACATGGAGAATTACGACGGCACGAGCGCACATCCAGGAGAAAATGAGGATAAAAATGAGCACAGTCTTCTTATTATCGTGCGTAAAGAGTCCCCTCCTCAGCTGCTCACTTACGTGGGAGCCTGAACGCCACAGCCTGGTCAGTGCAGCTATCACTGAGCTCATGCATGCATATGCATGTTTATTTAGGCCTATTTAAGCCCTAAACTCTCATTTTAATTCAAGTTGGTGATTTCAGTCGCTGGTATGTCCCTCTTTGATGTGCCCTGATTGGCTGAACTTTGAGCATGTTATATTTTCAGTCAATTTTTATAGTTTTTGGTCAAATCTACCATGATTTCACGGGTTTTTCGATAGTTTCCCTTCTTTCTGCGGCGCTGCTTCATGCTTTTTATAATTCAGGTGGCATAATAATTGCCACCACCTCACTGGCAGCGAAGCAAATCTACCTGCGGATGCAGAAAGTAGCCTAAACGTGCATATATGGCATGCATAGGGGTGCTGTTCATCTCTGGGAGTGTAGTTCTGCTCCACGGAGAGAAGTTCCCACCTGGATCGGGTGTGAGCTGCGCAGATCACCATCCGAGGAGACCAGCCTCTGAATATGAGCGTTTAAAAGGCTTTATTTGGCCAACAAGTGTGATCCTTACAGCTGACATTCATCCTACACTGAGTGTGATTAAGGCACAAGTGCTCATCTAGGCGGAAATATGGAGAAAAGTATTCTTCCTGTTACCGTGCGTAAAGAGTCTCCGCCCGAGCTGCTCACTTCCACGAGGATATGAATGAATTTATGTCACGGAGATGTTGGTATGTGCAGATCTAGGAGTGTAATTCTGCTCTCTGGAGAGAAGTTCCTACCTGGACCGGGTGTGAGCTGCGCGGTTCCCCAGCTCAGAGCGCTCCAGCCCGGCTTAAAGGCTCCGCTCCTCCTCGGTACAGGCGGAGCCGCGCCAAAGCCGAAAAATCCCGAATTAACAATCCACGCCTGGAGAGAAAAAGACCTGAAATCAAATCAAACAATCCAGCCGGACAGAAAGGGGTATTATTCCTCCAATCCTCCTGTCAGGGTCTGTCCAGTTTTACAGTCGTGACCAGCGTTGCGCATCAACCCGGGGGATCCTTCTCCTCCGCTCGGACTGGGGGTCACTTCTACTCCGTGAATGGATGAAGCACCGAGAGCTGTAGGAGCATCCTCTCTCTCAGTGATGGGGAGGCTTTGAGGGTGGGGATGGGGATGGCGATGACAAGATGAAGAAAAAGAGAAATCAACCAAGTAAGAATCACTAGATCCGGGAGTTGTCAGCGGTCGTCCGTTAGTTTCCACCCCGACGCGCAGTCACCGATCTGCCGCCTCAAACTCTGTCCTCCTCCCGGTGCAGCACGGAGCAGCTCTGCGCTGTGTGTGATGAGAAAGTGGAGTGAGTCCAAACGGCTGCGCGCTCTCTCTCTCTCCTCCCTCCTCCCTCCACCATACACTCTCCTATACACTACACCGAGGGGAGGGGGGAGGAGCGAGCATCCACCCCAACAACTAACTCTTCTTGGGTTTCCCAACAATTCTTTCTTATTTTACTCAGAAACATCACACAGCTGCCACTTTGGAACAACCAGAGCAGCTGTTTTCCATTTTCAGCCTTTGTGCACGTTTGAATCCTAAGATACAGATGTTCATAGCTCACAAAACAAAAACCTAAAATAACTGAAATGCATCCGTTTTTCTTGGCATGGATCCATCTGTTCAAACAGGGGCAGGTTGGACAAACTAGTGCGTAAAAACGCTCATAAATGAAGACTAAATACTTCCATACCCCCCAAACAATAATAAGTCTCCAGCAATATTACGCACACGTGCAGAGATGGGAAATCCAGCTTTGGTTAGTGATCCGGATCGTTTGGCACAGCTTGGATCTGGCTCTTTCAGGCTCCACTTTGATAATTGTGCATGCATTTTGACGCATTTTGCACATTTTCTTCCAACTTGTGTAAATTTCAAAAAAATATTTCCTGTCTCCCTCATAGGGCTGCACAAACCGTGCACTGGCTGTGCTGTATGCCCCCCCCCCCATGATGGTGTGTCTGTGGCGGAGCAGTGTGGAAAACCTCACTCCACAATAATACAGGGAGAAAGGAAACCAGCCCCCCATTATTTACATAAAAGAGCCGACTCTTTGAACCGTCCCGCTCATGAACGACACATCCCTACTTCCCAACATCTCTCATGTTTACCGGAGAAGACGAGGCTTCTTGATACTTTGGAACAACGACAGGAGCATTTTCCTCCTTTTAAAGCCGTTTTCTGAGCTCAGAATCTCTGCTCTGGTCTCCATCCCATAAAAATTCAATGTAAACTGAGTGTAAGTGTGGTTAAAGGGATGAAGAGACTCCTTTTAGACAGTCAAACCCCAAATTTCAGATTCTCTTTCCTCCATTTCCAGCCGTACACAGCTGATAAATGTTTCAATGCTTCTACCTCTGTTTCCTCTGTCATCCCTCCCTCTCCCCCTCTGTAATCATCCCTCTGCCTCTCTCACTGCTCCATCCAGCCTCACAGAGCAGGGAAGCGGCTGTCTCTCTTGCTCTGAGCGCCACCTACAGGCGAGAAGCGGCAGAGAGGGGCAGGATGAGCGAGGCACAGAGAGAGAGAGAGAGAGAGCAGGCTTTTTCCCGCCACCGTGGAGCAGAAGACAGCAGGCGAAGCAGAACAAAATGGAGACTACAGTGTAAAACGGCCTGATATTTACTCGCCATCATGGCTGTGAATACAACAGAGCCTATAGGAACACAGACGGCGTGTGTTGGAGGGAGGCCGTCCTCTCTGATATTACACCAAACACATATGGATTATGTTTCTGCATATGGCTGCATCCTCACAGAGCTAATCAGAAGAATTTAAAAAGCTGTCCACAGTTTAGCTTCAGGGACGCTGGAAATATCCCTGAGTGCACGCTTTTCTAAGAGTGTTCTAGAAATGCAACCATGACCATCATGCAGACGGCTCTGATAAAGAAGAGCTGAAGTTTTAGCCGAGACAGGAGGAGAGTTTTCACCTGAGACTAAAACCAGGAGGAACCACATCTGTAAGTCTGGTCAGAAATATACGGACACCTCTGCAGCTCTGTTCCACAACTTCAGACTCCCAACATCCAGAAATATTCCTTCTTCTTATCTAGTCCATATTATATGTAAGTAACACCCCAGAGCACTTTAATCTTTTTAAAACAGACTCACACACTCATTTTCCTTCAAGCTCTAGACCAGGGGGGTCAGACTCAGTCACGGATTCTGGATTCAGGTCTGACCTGAGGGTCTAACGAGGTCCACGTTTTTTACCAGCGATAAATTATGGGCAAAAAAACCTTTGAAAATAAAAAATATCCAAATAAAAAGTTTAAGAGCTCAAACTCTGAGATTAGAAAATAAAATGAATGAGTTCAAAGGTAAAAACACATTATTACAATTCAGAATCATGTTTTTACAGGTAAATATATGAGAAAGAAAGTAAAATGATGAGTTTCAAAGGTCAGAATATGAGTTCATGTCATAAACTTTGAGTCTAAGAGGTAAAAACACGAGATTAAAGTGAAAGTTTATTTTTATTTTATTTATCTGAAAAGGGACAGTCACATTAATCAACATTTAAACAAATGTAAATGTAGCTGAGGTAGCCAAGGGGCTAGTTTTCATCGGCAGTCCCTTTGCCATCGCAGAATAAAATATACTTCAGTAAAATAAGTAAAAATAATGTGAACATTTACAGCTCGATTCACAAGTTAGGAATTGGAAGGTCAAAACAGGATAACATTTAAAATCTTTAGTTAAAAAGGTCAAAATATGACTTTAAATGTAAAACTGTGAATCTAAAAGGTCAAAATGTGCGATAAAAGTTAAAATTATAAATTAAAAAAGTTAAGATAAGTCAAAATCAGGTTTTTATTCCTGATTCTGGGATGTAATATTGAAAGAATAAAATGAAAACACAAATTATTTTCTCCCCACATTCCTGACGTTTTATCTGATAAATTTTTACTCTTTAGTTTTCATTTTTTTGTGACTTCAGGAGAATATGAAATGATCATTGAGGTTAAGTTTACATTTTTATAGTGGAGTAAATCTGCAGACATCAGCTGAGGCCATCAGATACAGGAGCACCAAACATGAACGGCTCCAGCTGGAAGCTTTCTTTGTTTCAGTTTCATTTTTGAATCATTTTTAGCTGAAAGCTTCAAATCAGCTCAGAGTTCTCTGTTCCTGGAGTCTGTTTCTCTCATTTAAATAGTTTTTACTGTAATAAAATAAATATGTAGCTGCTGGTTGTTATAACAGATCAATGGAAAAAGAAATCCAATCTCTGATTTCAAAAAAGCTGGGACAATGAATAAAATAGAAATAAGAACAGTGTAAGGTGATGGTCGTAGTTAAATGTGAAAACAGCACAAAGAATGTAAATATTGAATCTACAACCTCATAAATAAAGCAGTCAGTTAAGATCAGTATTTGGGTTTAAACAGCTACTCTAAGCCTGTAGCAGACCTGCTCTGGTAGATAAACCAGACGATGATGAAGAGTAGTGATGGTTGATGAAGACTTTAATGTTCAGCCTCTGACTTCGATATTTGAACGCAGTTCCTCTCAATCTGAATCCTCAGAAACACAGAAAGAGCTAAAAGACAAATAAAATACAGCTCTGGTAATAAAAGACAAAAATATACAGAAATCCTTCAGCTGCATTAAAATTCACATCCTGTACCTTAACGGTAGTTTAACAAACACATTCATAAAAACACATCAAACTTTATAAACCACAGACCGTGTTCTCACTCCGACCAGGAGCTGAAATGTAAGAAACAGCAGGAAAGTCAGCAACGGCATAAATAAAACGTACAGGAAGTGATCTTTACAATAACAGACCCTCATCAGGGTCATTTACACGTGACGATTGACAAACAAACTCAAAATCAAACTGACCACTGAGACCCGGGAGAGAGGATCAGAAATCTCAATGTCCATGAAAAAAAACACAAAAAAGCTTCATAAACTGCAGATTATCTGGTGCTCACCAAGATTTAAAAACTTAGATTAAGAAGAGTCAGATAGTTTGTCTTGTTTTAAAGTTAATTTCTTATTTTTAGTGTGTAACTTTACAGTATAATCTTAATCTTCAGATCTTTATATTCTTAAACTAAGTAAATAAGTGTTAAAATCAGCTTCATTAGTTCTCTCACACAGTCTCATTAAACAGATCTGGTTTCAGGATTCAGTAACAAACTCAGGCTGATGATTTAAGGATCACAAAAAGCATCAATAGAAAATAGGATTGCTTTTATTCCACGTTTTTCTGTGGTCTGATCTTTACAGACGCCTGAATTTAGAAAGACACTTTAGCTGGAAAATGATGAAGAGCTGAGATGGCTGACAGATAACAGAGCATTATTTTAGTTTTTATTCGTTTGTCTCATCTTCCTTTGGCATTAACAACATATTTCTGTATGATGATTGCCGTTTGCGCTGCGGTGCTAAAGTTCTGTTCAAAAGTTTTTGAGCCATAAAAAGGTCCTGAATGTTTTCAGACTGATTCTGAGAGTGTGCAGCAGCCCTGACTCTCTGCTGATTGTGCTGACAGTTTAAGAAATGCTGACAGTTATCAGACCTGCCATCCTGGTTGTGATTCAGGAGAAACATTCAGGACTGGTTTTAACTTTAATGGTTTAGTTTTAACATGGATTTAGACTGGAGCTGCACGGTGGTGCAGGGGTTAGTGCTGTCGTCTCACAGCTGTAAGGTCCCTGGTTTGATTCCCGGTCAGGGCCTTTCTGTGTGGAGTTTGCATGTGTGGATTCTCTCCAGGTGCTCCAAGCTCCTCCACCACCAAAAACATGTTAGGTTGAAATGTTAGAAATATATTTGCTTATATTGAGTATATTTGATTTATTTGTAGCCTGTAGGAAGTTCAGTTTTAAGCAATCTCAGCTTAAACCGGCATTTCTGATTATTTTTAGCCTTTTGAAGAGTTCGTACTTATTTCTAGATTTAACAATCTTATTTCTACAAATCTTATCAAGTCAAATGATCTCACTGCACTGACAGATAATTTCACTGTTTTTATCTTATATCAAGGCACCCGTTTTTAGGTGGTTATTCACAAAGGTTTCCCACAAACAGTTGGCGTTCTCCAGGTGTGCTTCATGCCCTCCTGGTTAAAAAAAAAAAAAAACATTTACCCTTCCCCAGTGCCTGCCCATCCTCTCCCACCTGCCCATAATACAGACCTAATACAGTCTATTATGTAGAATAATACAGATGTAATACAGTCTATTATGTAGAATAATACAGACCTAATACAGTCTATTATGTAGAATAATACAGATGTAATACAGTCTATTATGTAGAATAATACAGATGTAATACAGTCTATTATGTAGAATAATACAGACCTAATACAGTCTATTATGTAGAATAATACAGACCTAATACAGTCTATTATGTAGAATAATACAGATGTAATACAGTCTATTATGTAGAATAATACAGACCTAATACAGTCTATTATGTAGAATAATACAGACCTAATACAGTCTATTATGTAGAATAATACAGACCTAATACAGTCTATTATGTAGAATAATACAGATGTAATACAGTCTATTATGTAGAATAATACAGACCTAATACAGTCTATTATGTAGAATAATACAGACCTAATACAGTCTATTATGTAGAATAATACAGACCTAATACAGTCTATTATGTAGAATAATACAGACCTAATACAGTCTATTATGTAGAATAATACAGATGTAATACAGTCTATTATGTAGAATAATACAGACCTAATACAGTCTATTATGTAGAATAATACAGACCTAATACAGTCTATTATGTAGAATAATACAGACCTAATACAGTCTATTATGTAGAATAATACAGACCTAATACAGTCTATTATGTAGAATAATACAGACCTAATACAGTCTATTATGTAGAATAATACAGACCTAATACAGTCTATTATGTAGAATAATACAGATGTAATACAGTCTATTATGTAGAATAATACAGACCTAATACAGTCTATTATGTAGAATAATACAGACCTAATACAGTCTATTATGTAGAATAATACAGACCTAATACAGTCTATTATGTAGAATAATACAGACCTAATACAGTCTATTATGTAGAATAATACAGATGTAATACAGTCTATTATGTAGAATAATACAGATGTAATACAGTCTATTATGTAGAATAATACAGATGTAATACAGTCTATTATGTAGAATAATACAGACGTCACCTTGTGCCAAACCAGCAAATATATCTCAACAAAGCCACAACCAACACATAAATTCTCTATACTTTAACATCAGAGATATAAAAATTAATTCTTAGCTTCTCCCTAAAGGAATAATAAATGAATGTAAAATGATCGAACTAAAGGAAGTCAGCTCCAACAGAGCCAGTACTGTAGTCCTCCATCAGATGATGCTTCTGTTCATTTTACAGAAACAGATGGAAAACAACATCATTACTCTCAGTTCAGTTTATTCTGCTAATCTGTTACTATGCAGAAAAACTATATGAAATATTCACTCATTTATTTTGGTAATATCAAAGATTTAGTCAGAAAACCATAAAGTTCAGAGACGAGATACTTCAGATACGTGACAGAAAGGTTAAAACAATGCATTTTATATTTATTATCATTACTGAATACCAGTGTTAGATAATTCTTCCTAAAATTATAAAAAAAAATCAAATTGAATAAATTACAGTGGGAGGATGATCTGTTTTAATTTTTGCCAGACATCTCTGTAATATTTACTGTTGCTGCTTTGCTGGTGTGCTAATCAAGGTCTCCGCAAATAGCAGTTTGTAATTTTTGCTAATTACAGAGACGTGGAGATCACAGGGACGGAGGTTTGATCAGCGTATCTGCGGCACATGCGCCTGGACTCACACACCCTTTTCATTCACCGCCACATTCCTGATAAAAATACGGTGACTGCTGCAGATGCAGATTCACTCAGAGACACGTGAGGATGGAGAAGGTGCTTCTACTGGAAGAACACTCTCAAATCCATCTTTTCTAGAGGATCTTGAACACACCTTGGATAATTCAGAGCGCTGACTCTGAGAATAAGTCTGTCTCTGGGTGTTAAACACCTTTAGGTCATGTGCTCTGGTCTGAACCAGGACCCAGCTTTGGTCTGCATTCACCAGCAGAGTCACCAGTTTACCCTAATGAGCATGTCTTTATTTATCTACAAGAAGGACCTACTGAGCATGCTCAGTAATGGACCGTGTTACGTCTCCATAAACTTAACATGCAGCACATCCAGACGCCGTCTCTGTCTCAGGTTTGTTGTGTTCCATCCTTGAAATGTTAAATTTGTTTTCTCTCATTAATCTGCTCTCAGCTCTCCATCATAACAATGAAAACAGAGTTTTAGACGTTTTTACAGTTTATTAAAATAAAAATCTGACCTCAGGGTCCAGACCTTTACCCAGCGATCACAGCCTCCAGTCTTTTTAAGACCAAGCAACAAGCTCTGCACACCAGGACAGGGACTTTCTGCCAGTCTGCTTCCTCTAAAGCAGGGCTTCTCAACCTTTCCAGCCCGGGACCCCAAAAAAAGGTGCCAGAGACCGGGGACCCCCAAAATAAAGGTGCCAGAGACCGGGGACCCCCAAAATAAAGGTGCCAGAGACCAGGGACCCCCAAAATAAAGGTGCCAGAGACCGGGGACCCCAAAAAAATAGGTGCCAGAGACCGGGGACCCCCAAAATAAAGGTGCCAGAGACCGGGGACCCCCAAAATAAAGGTGCCAGAGACCAGGGACCCCCAAAATAAAGGTGCCAGAGACCAGGGACCCCCACGTACCTGAGGGTGGTTGAACACAGCCATGAACATTGTAGAATAGTCATGTGGAGACAAGGCTGCCCATAAGGAGGGATAAAGGGGAGGTTATCTATATCTCTTTCTGTTCATTTGTGTAGTGAATTGCCTTTTATAAATGAAAATAACTTTTGTTAAAAACATATTAAAAATGGGTGAAAATTGCTTAAATTAGTGAATAATGGCAAAAAATTGTGGAAAATATGTTGAAATTGGAATTGAAATTTTAAAGAACAAAAATGGGTTAAAAGTGGCAAAAATTAGATAAAAGTGGCCAAAAAACAACCAAAAATTGATTAAAAAGGCAAGAATTGACACAAAAAGTTGTTAAAGTGGATTACAAAATTGCTGAAATGGCTTTTAAGTGCAAAAACTTGAGGGAAATTAACTGGAATGAAAAGTTGATATAAACTGGCAAAAATGGGATAACTGGTTAAAATGGGCAAAAAGGGATGTAAAAAGTGGTTAATAGTGGCAATAATGAGGCAAAAACAGGCAAAAAGTGGCAAGAATTGGTTTAGAAGAGACAAAAACAGGCAGAGAAAAATGGTGAAAGGGTTTAAAATTGACAGAAATGGGCTTTAAGTGGCAAATATGTGTTAAAATTGGCAAAATGGTGTTAAAAGGTGTAGAAAATGTTAAAAATTGATAAAATTGGTGTAAAGTGGCAACAGTGTAATTTAAAAAATATTCTTAGTTTTTGTTTAAGGCATCTGGAGACCCCCTCTTAGTGTCTCACGACCCCCAATGGGGTCCCGACCCCAAGGTTGAGAACCACTGCTCTAGGGCTCAGTCAGGATGGATGGGGACATTTTCTCTAGAACATTCTCGGTGGTCCCTGAACCCTCCTTTGGTGTCCTGCTGAGGTCTTACTGTCGTCATGTTTAGAGGTGAACCTCCAGTCCAGGTTTTCACTGAGGATATCCTGAGTTTGTTTACTCAGATTACTGAAACTGAATGATGTTTTTTGGGTTCTTCTACTTTTTATTTTACCACATGTTGAAATCAGAACTTTCACTCCTGCTCCAGTAAGTTTTAACCAGCTGTAATTTTATCTGATACCTTCTCATCATCTCTATGCATACAGACTTACATACAGCTAGCCTTTATTCTGTGCAATATTAAACACACAGAAACTCTTCTGCATGCTGTTCTAGTGCAGTAATACATCCATAAACACATCTGTAATTGCAAATAATATTTACACTTTAAATCAGTGGTTCTCAACTGGTGGGTCGGGAGCCAAAAGTGGGTCATTGAGGAGTTTTCAGCGGATCGTGACAAGGTGTCTCCTTATTGGACATGCATTGGTACTTTTTATTTTACCCTGTTTTACTGTGAAATTGGGTCAATTTAAATGTTTTAGCTATATTTAAACTAAAATATCTCCTTTATTTGCAGTAAATGACTTTTCCATTAAAGCAATTTCACAGCTTCTCTTGAAAACTGGCAAAGACTGACACATAATGATGGGAGGGTATAACATTTACCAGCTTTGTCCCTTTTCTTTTTTACATCTGGTGTTTTGGTCCAGTCATGTTCCAAACTGCAACATAATCCATTAAAAGGGATATATAATGCAAATATATTATGCAATATATTGTGCAACTATATTATATGATATATTGCACAATATATTGCATAGATATATTATGCAATAATTTCTTATTGCTGGTTTGTGTGTGAGTGTGTGTGGGCCTACCAGGTTATTCACCATTACTTTCAGTTTCTACAAGAGCTCTTTAAGGAGGTTAAAATTCTTAGGAGAATATAAAAGGTGTTAAGTGTTGTTTAAAACAAACATTAAGATTTACGGTAATTCACACTCAGTAAAAAAAGGAAAACTTTAAAAAGGTTAAAGGAACCCTACACTGATTTCATAAAAACTCAGTTTTAGAAAAGTCAGTAAAAACATCAGGTTTAAACTCGTTTCATTGCTGATTAATTGTTTTATTTTATTTTGTTAATAAATTTGTCAGTTAATTCATGAAGACATAGTTGCCCAGTGATTGGTTTTAAGTGTAGGTACCTTAAGTTAGAATAAGCCAGCTTTAATGTTCAGCTTTAACTCTTTGGGCGCCAGAGGTTTTTCAAGAAAATATTCAATTTTGATATCAAGATTTCAGAAGGCTGTAGCTTGAAAGTGGTTAGAGATAAAGACATACTGTAAATGAGAAAAATCATCAGTATGACCCAAAGTTTGTGATGGAAGTAAATTCACTCATCTAATTTGCATATTCTGACATCACCAGGTGGCCTCCACCACCATTGGCTCTGCGTTTTCTCCCACGGCTTCCAACATGGCTGCCCCTACCTCCAAGGTGTTTTTCATTCCCTACCTCCGTCACTATTTGCGGTGTTTTGACCACCCTGATACCCCCGCCACATCCCCTCCCTCCCCGACGACGGTGAGGCAAAGCATCGGCCTTGGCTTGTGCTGCTTGTGGACTATCATGGCGCACGGACGCGCTGTCAGTCTCACCCATGGTTTCACCGGACGACTGAACGTCATGTCATGTTGCTCTCTTTCTCTCCGTTACGCTCCGACTACAACCCTCATCTCCTCAATCAGGGGTGGGTCTTTCAAAACTCTCTCTCCAAAACTTTAATAGAAACACGCCCACAAATACTGCTGGGATTGATACTCATGTCCACCAACATTAGGCACCATATTTGCAGCCACAGCCTGTTTAATTCAGCGGTGTTGCTTGCCACAATTGTGCGACTTTGGCGCTTAAAGGGTTAAGAGACAGAGTAACAGGTGAGTGTGCATAAACAAGGAAAAAGGGTTAACTGACTTCAGAAAGGGAACTAAAGTTTACGAACCTAGGGCGCTACCTACTGGACAGAAAGCGTTACACACAGCTCCACTTTACTGAACATGTCAATCTACTGACTCAAATGGAAACCATCTGGACCAGTGAAAAAGCGGCAGCAGCCTGTGGATGTCATCATTTTTAGAGGAAATGGTCCTGTCCTACGTCCTTAAAGCTCACCTTCCCGGCCCTGACAGTGACTTTAAATAAAGCAGCCAACAGTCCTATGAACAGCCTTTAGTCTCTGTTTCTCCGTTTGTTTTTTCCTCAGGTCTTCCTGAAGACTGGCCTCGGCAGGGTCGACTCCAGAGGAGTTCAAACCTCTGTGGTGGGCTTTGTTTCCCAGCATCCCTTTCTGTAATTAACCCTGCCGACTGTGTGGACCCTGACTGATCAGCTGTAATATCCTTATCAATATTCCCCAGCTGTCCTCTGCTGCGCTCACATTCATAATCGTGGTTGTGAAGTTAGATCACAGAGTTAAAAGTTCCCTCTGGTCCCAGTAACAGAGCGACTGCAGAGGTTGGTCTCTCCGTTTTATTAGAGAGCTTCATTCAATCAGAGAGGGTTTAAATGTTTGTCTTTGTGTTTTCTGGTTGGAAATTTATTTTGAACTTGTGAAAAGGAAGCAGATAAGTCATGGAAAAAAAAAACTACACAAAACAGACAACACAAAGACAATGATTTAGCTGACACACCTCCACAGAAATGAAATAAGGATATGAAGGGTCTGAGGGTCAGCACCTCCATGTCTGAGGACACTGTTCTCTGCCTGAAAGCGGGGGATTGCTCCCTAAAGCTGGGGAGGAGTCCACGCCTCAAGTGAAGGAGTTCAAGAATCTCAAGTCTGTCTTGTTTATGAGTGAGGGTAGAACGGAGCGTGGGATTGATAGGTACCGTGGTGCAGCGTCAGCAGGGCTGCAGACATCGTACTGGACCGTCACGGTGAAAAGGAAGCTGAAGGCAGAGCTCTGAGTTTACTGGTTGTTTCAACTCTCACCTACGGCCATGGACTCTGGGTAAAGACTGAAGGAAGGAGATCGCAGTTAAAGCAGCGTGAGATTCCTCAGCTGTAGAGAGAGGGCGAGGAACTGGGTCACCCAGAGGGATCTGAAGTAGAGCTGCCGCTCCTTTGCATTGAAAAGAGACGGTTAAGAATAGGACGTCTCCTGGATGCCTTCTTGTGGAGGTCTACTTGGGATGAGACCCCGGGGTTGGACCCAGGACTCACTGGAGGGATCATATTTCTCATCTAGTCTGGGAACACCTCCAAATCCCCCAGGAAGAGCTGGAAACTATCCCTGGGGTGAGGGATGATGGGGCTTTTCCATGACATGGCGCGGCTCGGCTTGACTCAGCATGGTAGCAGTAGGGGGTTCCCTCTACCACCACAACCAAGCGACTCAGTGAGGACACGTCTAGAGCTGATGATGCAGTGTTTTAGTCTTCCTCAATCTCTCTACTGTCTGGTCTGAGTGACTTTATACCGTGTTAAAGCAAAAATTAAACTGTAGATCGACAGCGCTGCAAGCTGCTCTTTTAACATTCTGTCTCTCTCTCTCTCTCTCTCTGTCTCTCTCTCTCTGTCCATGATCAGTAAACAAACAATAATTTACGCTTTTCACCAAAAGGAGAGAATTTTCCTGCAAATAAGTTAAAGAACAGTCTCCTTATTATTGATCTGTGCGTCTCTAGAGAGCATCATGGGCAAAATGTTCAAATATCTCCAGCATTTTATTTTCTAAAAGTCTACATTTATTCAGCAGAGGGGGGAAATCGCCCCAGCAAATTGGATCCAGTGTGCTTCGACATCAGCGCGGCATGCTTGAA
The DNA here is from genome assembly GCF_018320785.1 of Cheilinus undulatus. Classification (NCBI taxonomy): domain Eukaryota; kingdom Metazoa; phylum Chordata; class Actinopteri; order Labriformes; family Labridae; genus Cheilinus; species Cheilinus undulatus. The sequence goes on from NC_054874.1 coordinate 50,671,457, forward strand.
GGTGGGGCTGGCCTGCTTTGGTCCTGCTCATTTGAGCGCAGCTCAGCCAAACTGGTGATGGTAATGCACATCAGCATAGCTTGGTTTGGCTCGGCGCAGCCAAAAGCCGTAGTGGAAAAGCCCCATCAGCCTGCTGCCGGCCCCGGAAAAGCAGGAGAGAATGGGTTCTCTCTCCGACTTCCTCCCACAGACCACAAACCTGCCCGATAGGTTAAAGTCAGAGTGTAATATTTAGCCAAAGAGCGTTTAAAGTAAAAGTTAAATCTAAGTTAGTGTTGCTTATTTCATGAATTAAGTATAAGCCTTTTACTCGTGAAGAATGAGGCTCTTTGTGTCTTCCTTGTTTTCCTCTATAAGCCCGTGGAGTCGTTCCTCTGTGAAGAATTCAGGCCGAATTTTCCGTGAAATCTCAAAGGAAGTGACGTCGGGTACTACGTAATGCACGCATCCCCTTGCTCTGTTTATACCTGACAACGGCGTGTTGAATGGAGAAGGCGAGTAAATGACCGACTAGCTCAGCCCAAACACCCACACAAACTCTGTGAAAACATAAAAAACTAAGATAGTTTTATCTGCTGAAAGCCGTCAAGCTGAAAGAGAGTGTGAGCGACGCAGGGGGAGATGGAGGATAAATATGGAGCATTTGAGAAAAGGAGGGAGCTTCGCTCGGGATAAATACCGATCCAGAGATGGCCGTCTTTCTGTTGAAAAGGTCAGACATCACTCCAGACCATGAAATACAATGTAGTGTTTTATGTTTCATAAACCATATGCTACATCATGTTAGCTTACGTCACGTTGCTCATTTAGTGTTTTCCGGATAATATTGCATCTTTTTCTTGCTTCCTGGCACTGGACTCAACTTTCTGAGTTTAGTTTTTGATACTTGGTTTGTAAAATATCTTCAACAATAATGTCAGCTATCTGATATCTGTGGCTCCATTATCAGAGCTAAGTAACGTTAGCCTGATGCTTCTGCTCTAAAAGGCGTCCCATTCAATACACTTCACACACGTAGAAAGACAATAAAATTGGTCAGTGCTGCACTAAGTAGTGAAGTTGTTCAATCATAGAAATGGTCGTGAAAATATCGTCCTTTTTTAATCGCCTCATATGACCCAATATTTAATTTTGTCCACACTAGAGGCTCAAATCTACTTTATTCATTTTCATTTTTAGTTCCTGGAACTTTTAAGTGTGACTTCTCTTACCTCCTCTGTATACATGATGCCGGTAAATCACCTTGGTCTGCGTGTGTATCAGCTGATAAACCGAAGGCTCGTTCATGAGTAAGGAGCACGCCATCGTGGACGAGCAACACAATATTGTTGTAGTTCGCCTAATGGCCGGCGGTGTCGCCACACTGGTATTTTTCTAAATCTTGCATAGAGCCCCTTAAAACTCACTAAATTCTGTGGAGCAGCGTTACCTATCTGTGGAGCCTAGCTTCCCTAAGAGCAACGTTCACTGAAATCTCTGCAGGATAATATCACGACTATCGCCACCTACCCCTACGGTCCAACTCCAACCCAACATTATTCTGAATTTGGCTCTTTTTTAAAACACCTTAAAAACTTCCTGTAAGTTTGCAAGGACAAAATACTTCTTCTGTGTTTGTTAATTTCTTATTCCTGCACTTTCCCTTCATATAAAAAAACATACAAAACAGGAAAACAAGCATAAAAGAAGGGAGTGATTACTGTTATTCTGCATGTTTACATTTTTACTGCAATTAGGGAGAAAAGCTGAGCTCCTGTTCTTGATTCTTAAATCTGCTGTCATGTGAAAGTAGCAGGAAAGAAAAGCTGTCGTACCTGCTGACAGTGTAAGAGCGAACACAGCACAGCGTGGCTGTTTATGAAATGAAGCTAATTACCGTGACACAAGTACAGGAATCATTATAATCCTCCACAGATAATCATCAAACCAACAGAAACGCTTCCAGTTGGTTCTGCTTCATCGCTTAGAGACAAAGAGCGTACAGGAGAGGAGACGGCGGCGAGTCCCACCGAGCATTTCTCTAAAAAAACATTCAATCAGAGTTTGAACAAAGTTAAACTGCATTAATCATCCAAGTGGTCCAAAGTGAAGGTGTCAGGGGGGCAGGGACAAATGGAAAGGAGCTGATAACAATATTAATTATTGAACTGAATTATTGAATTATTAATGCGAGGGGAATGAATGAAGCAATTCAATGGCACGATATATGGAAGTGAGGCAAAAATAAGGGCAGCAAATGAGGAATCTGACTCACAAATGACTCGTTTCAAAGGAAGCTTATTAAAAATGTCCCTCCAGACACCTGCAGACTCAATGGAGCCCTGTGGCCTGTGACACTTTTTAATCTAGACCACATGGACAAAAATGAGTGGACACCCAAAAATACTCTGGCCAATGATAGTGCTATTAAAGAAGGTGATACGACATCAAGGCCGCCAATGAGGGGGGGTACAGAGGAGAGCTGGGGGCCCACATGGTGGGGCCATGGAGGTCAGCAAAAGCATGGAGCATTGTAAAGTTCAGCTGTATTAACTACATTTAGATTTATTACATTACTATTATTGCAAGATTTATTGTTGGGCCTTTTCATGCCTTTATTAGTTAGAGGAAAGACTGGATAGCCTCGGAAACGGGGACGAGAGTGGGGAGAGACATGCGGTCAAGGGCCACAGGCCAGACATGAGGCACCTTAAACCACTCCACCATCTGTGCCCCTGAATAATCTCAATAATAATCCCTCTTATCAGAGCAAGAACAGAAAAAGAATGCTGTTTTTAATCTTTAGGGAAAGTTGACCCTTCTCTAGATATAAACCCCGTTCCTTAAAACAGAATGAGCTCTTCAGACAAAGATTACAATGTGGATGCAGACGCGAGGATGCTGGAAAAAGGGACGGAAACTGTGACGACTTTAGGGGGAGAATAATAAAATAATTCTGTAATGGTGCAAAAATGGGCGCCATGTGGAGAAAACCAGCTTAAAGGGTAAAAGACTGAGAGGTAAAACTTGGTTTAAGTGGAAAAAAACAGATGTGAAAATTGGATAATAGGACAAAAATCTATTAGAACATGAAAAAAGAGTAAAGAGGGTTAGAAGTTAGAATAAAAGGCCACAAGTGGCACAGAAGTGGATAAAATGGGTTTCAAGAGGAGGAAAGTGACAAAAATTGGGTAAAAGTGGCTAACGAGGGGCAACGACTGGTTTTAAGTGGCAACGATGTGGAGGAAAAATATTACAAGTGGCAAAAACGTGGAATTAAAGAGGAAGTGGAAAAATGGGTTTAAAAAACACTCAAAAATGGATCATAGCTGCAGGACAGGCAGTGGAAGAAAATCAATTAAAAGTAGCTAAAAGGTGGCATAAATTAAAAAGTGGAATAAATCTGTCAGGTCAGTGGCAAAATGAGCTAAAAGTTAAAGAAAGCGGTGAAAATAGGTTAAAAGTGGAAAAAAAAACAGGCAAAAATGGAAACAAGGGGCAAAACAATGGTAAAATGGGTCTGAGGTAGAAGAAAATATAAAAAGGGATAAAAAGCAGCAAAAAGGGGTGAAAATAGAATTATAATGGCAAAAACACACATGGCTGGAATAGTAACGTTTAAGGTGTCAGAAATCAATTTTAAGAGGCAGAAAATGGGCTTAAAGTTCCTGTAGAGTGAAATCCAAAGTTTGTGCCTGAACACTCTAGAAATGTTGGTCTGGCTGCTGTAAACATGAAACTCTGAGATCTGCATGTGTTTGGACTACACCTCTGGCCTGGCTGTATTTTTGTATGCTTTGAAACTAATTAGGCTAATTGGCACCAGGTCGGTAACATGGCTGGGTATAAAAGGAGAGTTCTAGAGAGCCATATCCGTCACAACAGCATGGCTTCACAATAGAAGAGTCCAGATCCTGAACTGGTCTGCCTGCAGTCCAGACCTTCTAACCTTGCAGAGCAGATGGATATGCCCATATCCGTGTTTCTCACTGGTGAATCCATCTCTCAGAGCTCCTGTCTGAACCGTTTGGGCCTGGTTAGAGAGTGGCAGGACCAATCAGAGACTGCATGAAAGTACTGCATTAAACAAGCAGCAGCAAGAGCTGGTGCAGTTATGGAGGAAGAGATTAGCGTGGATGCTGCTAAAGCGCCAGTTTTAGTTTCAGCAGTGATTTGTTTTCTTTTCAAAAGCCACAAAAGTTGAGTGCTGACATGTCTACAGTCGCCATGTTTCGCGTTATTCCTCAGTTGCTGCGCATGCACAGCTCGATAGCGTCTGCGTCACGTGTTTTGTTGCTCTGATTGGCCCGTAGAGATGTGACAGACAGAACGTTCATCCAGCTTTCCCATGCGTGTCAGGTGTGTCAGGTTAAGACCTTTTAAGACCCAGGAGGGTTTTAAAGCTGGAATTCAACATCAGACAAGAATGGGATAGCATTCCTCTCCAGAAACTCCATCAGCTGGTCTCCTCTCATCCCAGTCGTTTACAGACTGTTGATAAAAGAGGAGGGGATGCTACACGACGGGAAACACGGCCCTGTCCCGACTTTTCTGAGTCGTGTTGCTGCATTCAAATCAGTGCTATACGAAGCTAAGCTAGCAGGTTGATATGGATGTTTTCACCTTAAACTCAAAACCAGCAATTCTTTTAATGTCTGATCCCTCCCCGGTGACTTGCTCCCTGACTCAGAGTAGCATCCTGGACCTGGAGGTCAGAGGTCAACCAGGAGGAGGAGGATCGCTCAGCGCAGCATCCTCTTCCTGCAGCGAGAGGCTGCTTTACATTCAGCCAGCTCCTCGCCCCGCTTTGATGAATAGACTGTAATCTGTAATCTACGGCGGCTACCTGCTGCTAACGAGCCAAATTAATTAGACAGCGACAGTAAACATCTATTGATAAGATCAGATGAAATTTTATTGATCCCTGAGGGGAAGTCGGCGTGTTGTAGTACCAGGAAAGCACAGAAAAAGCAGGCAGGAGAAACATGACAGGGCATAAAGAATAGAATAGAATAGAGATATACAAATAAAAACAAATGAACTGAATATGAATGAGGAGAAAAAGGAACAATACGATGAAGACAAAAAACAAAGCTGTGACAATTAAGGACATGTTTGCAGTGTGAGAGGGACAAATTGGCAGCACAAACAGACCCGCACGCAGTTTACAAATTAGATTAACCTCCAGAGGTTACGCCTCTGCGTGTGCCGGTGTGAGTGTGTGAAATGTGGAGCATAAATAATGAATCTCTGCTGGAAGTTGATCATATTGAAAGCTCATGGGATACCTGTGGAGAGATATGAGGCGTCGTCTGTTCTGTTCTGTCAGCCTAAATAACTCTGAGGCTCTCCTGAAGCCGCCGTCCTTCTCTGCATCAGCCATTTGGTCCACCGCTCTTATTCAGACAGGAATATTTCAACAAGTTTAGGGTGGATTCTCATCAAATCTGGAGAGAGCATTCATGTTCCCAAGATGATATACCCACCTACCGGCCTACTGGCTCCACAGCGACGCAGGGGTTAGAGAAGGTCCCTGGTTCTCGTCCTGGTCAGGGCCTTTCTGTGCGGAGTTTGCATGTTCTCCCCGTGCATGCGTGGGTTCTCTCTAGGTTCTCCAGCTTCCTCCCACCACCAAAGACATGCTGGTTAGGTGAACTGGTTACTCTAAGTTGGCCGTAGGTGTGAGTGTGAGCGTGCCTGGTTGTCTGTCTATATGTCAGCCCTGTGATTGGCTGGCGACCAGTCCAAGGTGTACCACCTCTTGCCTAATGACATACGATACAACAAAATATAACAGACGTAAAGACTAACAGCTACAGCGGACACGGACCAGCACAGATTACTGAAAATAAGAAGGGGGAGTCCCGTGTTTCTGAAGTTGGGTTGTTTGAGGTTTTTGGCGACTGTAGTGGCATTAACCTTCAGCCATGGCACACGTGTGGTGTTTTAGTCTACTAAAGATGAATAAAGAGTGTATAAATGATACATACCCACTCCTGCATGGAGCGCTGCAGGAAACCAGAGTGAGGGATTCTAAGGGTAGCAACAGCTGGAGCCATATCAGCCTTTACTGTTTGGTTAACATACGTCAGGGGTCGCCAACAATGGCGGGCCAAAATTACATCCTCATCAGGCAAAACCTTTTTTCTCATCTATACTATTATTATTGTACAAAAAAGTAATATAATAAAGTTATTTATTTAAAATCAGTAAATTTGCTACAGGCTGTTATTACGTATTTATTTGATCTTTGAGCCAGGCTTGTTATTTGTTTTAATTCAATGAAACTGATTTTGCACTTTGTCTGTCACAGTGGCACAGAGAGCCATTTTTATTTCTTTCTCCTTTTTCTCAGAGCGCACATGTGCCAATTCAATTCCTACCTCAAGCCAGTGTGCATCTAAGTCAAGCAGATGCTGCTTTATTTTATTTTATCATATTTTGTCACGACTTTTGAATCAATGTTCTGAAATCTGTGTGGAATTATCGTTTTTGTGATAGCAAATATGTATGTACAGAGCTTAACAAATTTACTAGACCACCTGTCATCTCTGTCTCAGAGACCATCCAGCATCATGAAGTGCTTTAATGTGGACTCTTTCATTTTCAGTCAGCTCTCCACGTTTTACCATTTTGAACAGGAATGAGGAATTTCAAACTGAATTCACCCAAATTTGAGCCGGCTCACTGGGCTTCTCTGAGAAGTCAGAAATGAATCGAGCATAACATTCAAGCACTAAAACTCATTTTTCTGTTCAGGAATGACAGTAAATAACTATAATCTGACATATTAATCAAGAAATATTAATGTGCTTTACTTTTTTTTTCAGGGATATCATTTGGGTTAAAGAGCTTCTACATATTGGTGTATTAACCATTGCAGAAACATAAAAAATGATTTTGGTAATTACCAATGCTGTTAATTTAGGGCAGCTGTGGCAGAAACCTGACTTTGGTTAGGGTTAGGGTGGTCTAATACATTTGTTAAGCACTGTATATATATATATATATACACACACACACACACACATATATATATATATATATATATATATACATATTTTTTTTAAATCAGTTTTTAATCGATGTCATGTGGTGGGCCAGGTATTATTGGCAGCGGGCTAATCTTAGCCCGTCGGCTGCTAGTTGCCTACCACTGACATAAGCTAAAGCATGTAAAGATGATATTTTCTGACATTTTTTAAGTTCATCTATCTCTCTGCAGCTAAATTTCCAGCATATGTGAAGTTCATGTCTTTCTGTTCATTGGAGATCTTTCTCCATCATTCTCAGTGTTTCTCAGCAGCCACTCATGTTGTCTTGGTGGAATAATCTGCTCCTATTATATAAATGCATCAAACAGCATCTGTAGAGAAGAGCTGGCTGAAAAGACTCCTAATGAGTCACATTATAATAAAGCTATAAACTCTGAGACAGTAATCAGAGTCATTCTCTCTCATGGCTGGGCCTGGATGTGATGTATCAGGCAGCAGTGGGGTGTTGATTGAACCTGGGGGTTTATGTCGTATGTTAGAGGTATTTTCATGGGAATCTGGAGTAAGAAGCTCTGACAATGGTGCATTAAAATAATACGGATAATAAATGAATGGAAACACAGTTTGACACTAACAACCAAAAGTTCTTCTCCTCCCCGCAACACTGAACCTCCTTCATGAACATGTAACATGACAGTAGCACTGAAGCTCTCCCAGGATCCTCTGAGAGTTTTGCTTTAATTCTGCTTTATAGCAGAAAACACACCTGCAGGGACTACACTGGTCCAGGGGTTCACACTGGGTTGTTTTTACCATCACTAGGGTTCAAAGGTTCTGTACTGTTTGCAGGGCCGGCCCTGAAAAGGGGGGGGGTTTCTGCTGCCTGGACAAAAGTGGGGGGGCCATGGAGGTCAGCAAAATCATGAGTCATTGTAAAGTTAACCCTTTTGGTGCCACAGTTTTTTCCAGAAAATATTCAATTGTAATGTCAAGATTTCAAAAGGCTGTAGGTTGAGAGTGGTTAGAGATAAAGGCAAACTGTACATGAGAACAATCTTCAGTATGACCCAGAGTTTGTGATGGGAGTGAATTCACTCATCTAATTTGCATATTCTGACATCAACCATGAACACCCCTGCTACCTCCACCACCATTGGCTGTGCGTTTTCTCCCACAGCTTCTACCACCTCTGCCGCTACCTCCGTCACTATTCGCGGTGTTTTGACCACCCCTGCTACCCCCTCCTCTGCATTACTCGCACCCCGGCCTCGATGACGCAAAGCATCAGCTTCAGTATGTGCTGCCTGTGGACTGTCATGGTGCATGGACTTCCTGTTACTGCTCACAGACGCACTGTCAGTTTCGGTCTCACCGGACAACTGAATGTCATTGTCAGAGGGTGAAAATTCCTCTTTGGAATCTGAGTCAGCCAGTATTTGACAAAATACTTCGTCATTGGTGAACAGACCTCCCAGCACTGTGAGTATTCTCGCTACAGTTCGTTCTCCGACTACAACCACCACTACCGCTTCCTCGTCTCCTCAACCGGGGTGCGTCTTTCAAAACTCTCTCTCTCCAAAACTTTGAATAGAAACACGCCCACAAATGCTGCTGGGATTGAAGTTACTCTTGTCCGCCATCTCCTGGTGTAAACTAGTAACAACATGAGGCACCATATTTGCAGCTACAGCCTGTTTAATTCAGCAGTGTTGCTTGTCGCAGTTTTGCGACTTTGGCACTTAAAGGGTTAAGCTGTGATATTCATATTTTATAATTTTTACTGAAAAATAACAACTTTTTATCAGAGCAACAAATACTTGTTTTTATTTATTAATGCTGTGGTATATAGTCGTTTCCTTAAAACCCAGTTAAAATGGGTTAGAAATGTCAAAAAAGGATGGAAAACGTGGTGAAACAGAAATGTAAAAGTAGATGAAATGGGCTAAAAATAGCAACATGTGTTTAAAGTGGCAAAAAGGGTTAAAAAAAATCTAAACAGGCAGAAAAAGTAGTAGAAAGAGTGCAGCAGGCTACAATGGCTCAAAGTAGTGGATACTGAAAATTGTATTATAAAGTGTAACAAATGTCCTAAAGTTGTAAGAAATGGTCGGGAAAGAAGGTGAAAAACATGAATATCAGCTAAAAGTATCAAAAAAGGGTTTAGAGAGGCAATGAGGGGCAGAAGAGGTGACTGAAGGGGAATAAGGTGGTGAAATGTCATTTTTAAAGGAGCAGAAATGGGTTAGAATAGATGGATGTGTTTAAAGAGGTGAGAAAGGGTTAACAAACAGCACCCTGAGAAAAATAAACCTGGGCTAAAGTAAACTTGATTTAATCTTCGATGTCAACACTTAAAATTCAAGTTTCTAGCTTGACATGAGTAAATCTAATTTTGTCAGTTTGTTAAAAATAAAAGACATTGTGATTTTTGTCCTAAACTAGAATAGCTTAGGTAATGTTAGCCAATCTAAGCCTGACTTTGTTACCTTTACTCTGTTTCATTGTGTTTCTAAACTACAAAAAACTACATTACCCATGAACCAATGCCCCCTGTGATGCATTGTGGGTATGTCAGATGAGTGATAAATGTCTTTTCTAACAATCAGGAATAGATGAACCGCTAACTGAAGACATGGCAGTGATGATGGATCCGATTGGTGGGATTCTAATCTGGGGATATGTAGGCAGAGTTTTCCCATGATGCCCTGGGGCAGAGTGTTTCTATGTCTGTTTAAATGTGATCAGATGAGTTTAGATTATTGTTGATTTTGAGAGGACCTCCTGGACATGACTCTGACTGCCTGACCTACATTTGTAGTCAGAAATTTGACCGTTCTCTGTTAAGTTCATCGCTGAAGGAAATCAAGAAGGTGTGGAAACAGATGCAGAAACTTCCTGTGCTAGCATTGTTACAGGTGTTACTAATGAATACTGGTGTGAGGGATTTATAACTTATATTATTCATATTATTGTGTTCACTGCGATGAAAGCGTCATTTTTACAAGCTGAGTTTACTTAAAATTACATGAATTTCAAAGAAAAAAAATAATTCAAACAAAGATAAGGCCTCCTTTTGAAAATGTCAGTAAATTTCACTTTGATTTTTTTTTGTTCTTGAACTAAAACAGAGTCGCAGTTTTTACAAAGATTCATCAGGATAATCTACAAAATAAATTGATGCAAAAAGTTGCCTTGGTTTTTCTAAGTAGATTGGGCTGAATATTTTATCAGTGCAGAAAACATCGTGAAAGGGGATAAAAGTGTAAAAAAAAAAAAAGGTCAGTAGAAGCAACTACACACTAAAGGTGTCAAAAAAGGGTTAAAAGGCAAAAACAGGCAGAAAAGATGGAGACAAGCATCTTAAATGATCACGTGTGGGATGAAAAGGTGGTGAAGGGATTTAAAGTTGTAAAATGTTTTTTTTTTTTTTTTTTTAAGTGGCCTAAACCTGCAGAGAAAAGGGTTAAAAATTGGTTTCAAGTTCAAAAACATGGGTTAAAATGGCAGCAAAGTGCCAGTAGAGTAAAAATGGGGAGAAAATGTGCTGGAGAGGGATTAACAATATCTAAATGTGTTTAAAGGGCAACAATGGGTTAACAGGGGCAAAAACCAGCAGAGAAATGGGTTACAAGTGTCAAAGATGGGTTTAAATGGACAAAAATGTACCTAAAAGTGGTGAAAGGGTTAATAATGGCAAAAACGTGTCAGCGGTGCATTTATAAGCAGAAAGAGGAAAAATGGTTTAAAAGAGGCAAGCACAAGTATAAAACATATGGAAAGAGTAGAAATGGTTAAAATGGATTATAAAGTGGCAACAAATGGGTTAAAGCTGCAAAACGTGTTTAAAATGGTCCGAATTGGCAACAAAGGGGTTAAAAGTAGCAAATATGGGTTTAAGGTGACAAAAATGTGTGAAACACAGAGATAGAAAGAGTTAAAATAAACCATGACTGAGGTCAGCTTAGACGATCTTAGTTTAACACACATGAACTGTAAAGGTCAACAGTCACCAAATATGAAAGAAAAACTCACCTTTAGCACCGTAATACTTATTTCAGTCAGGCTAGCCTGTTAATGGCATTCTCCATGAAGTGTTAGCATCAAGCTAACAAACTAAGACTGTCCATCTGTGAGAAACTAAAACCCTCGTGGAGAACATGAACCAGCTGCCTCTGATGGAGGGGAATGCACATTCAAAAGAGGGTTATCCTCTGGGGATCCACCAAAGCTACAGCTGAAACCAGAAGTTTACATACACTATATAAAAAGGCACATAAACTTTTTTTTCTCACCGTCTAACATTAAATCAGATTAAACTTTTCCTGTTTTTGGTCAATTAGGATTACCAAAATTATTTCTATTTGCTAAATGCCAGAATAATGAGAGAGATTATTTTTTAGACAATTTTTGATTATATTCTTGAGAGTCAGGAGTTTACATACATTTCATTAGTATTTGGTAGCATTGCCTTTAAACTGTATGACTTGGGTCAAATGTTTTGGATATGCTTCCACAAGCTTCTCACAATAGTTTGCAGGAATTTTGGCCCATTCCTCCTGGCAGAACTGGTGTAACTGAGCCAAGTTTGTAGGCCGCCTTGCTCACACATGCCTTTTCAGCTCTGCCCATAAATTTTCAATGGGATTGAGATCAGGGCTTTGTGATGGCCACTCCAAAACACTGACTTTGTTATCCTTAAGCCACTTTGTAACCAGTTTGGCAGTATGCTTAGGGTCATTGTACATTTGGAAAACCCATTTGCACCCAAGCTTTAACTTCCTGGCTGATGTCTTGAGATGTTGCTTCAGTATTTCCACATAATGTTTTTTCCTCATGATGCCATCTATTTTGTGAAGTGCACCAGTCCCTCCTGCAGCAAAACAACCCCACAACATGATGCTGCCACCCCCATGTTTCACAGTTGGGATGGTGTTCTCAGGCTTGCAAGCTTCCCCCTTTTTTCTCCAAATGTAACGATGGTCATTATGGCCCAAAAGTTCAATTTTAGATTCGTCAGACCACAGAACATGTCTCCAAAAATGAAGGTCTTTGTCCCTGTGTGCATTTGCAAACTGTAATCTGGCTTTTTTGTGTTTCTTTTGGAGTAATGGCTTCTTCCTGGGAGAGTGGCCTTTCAGCCCATGTGGGTACAGGACTCGTTTGACTGTTGATAATGACACACTCTCACCAGCTTCAGCAGCATCTTCACAAGGTCTTTTGCTTTTGTTCTTGGGTTGAGATGCACTTTTCAGACCAAAGCACGTTCATCTCTGGGACACAGAACCCGTCTCCTTCCTGAGCGGTATGATGGCTGGACATTCCCATGGTGTTTATACTATGTATAATTGTTTGAACAGATGAACGTGGCACCTTCAGGCATCTGGAAATTGCACCCAAGGATGAACCAGACTTGTGCAAGTCCACAATTCTCTTCCTGATATCTTGGCTGATTTCTTTTGATTTTCCCATGATGTTACACAAAGAAGCAGTGTGTTTCAGGTGTGCCTTAAAATACATCCACAGGTGTGCCTCTAATTAACTCAAATGTTGTCAATAAACCTATCAGAGGCTTCCAAAGACATGACATCATCATCTG